>NW_027212848.1:655226-982839 GCF_030788295.1 Drosophila virilis
CCTAACACGAATCAGCCGCCAAAGAGCTGCACACCAACAACACTATGCACGGGCCACACTCAGCGAGGAAGAATAAGAATCGTTGTCTCTCTCTCTGTCTCTCTTACCGACTCTGAGTGATACGCATTCACCACACAAGACTAGGATAACTTTTGTTCTTCTCTTCTTTACTTTTTGGCGAATACATATTCACCGCTAACACTATTATGGTTCTGTCTTATTACAAATGCTAATTGATTCTCTCTTTGGTCATACATTCTTCGACATACATAATATTCGAGAAACAACATATCATGTTTGGTGACTCTAGCTCTTATTATTTACCCAACTCGCTCAAAAAACAGGATATTGATATCGACTTTTATTGATTGCTTGAAAGCGGGGTAAGTTATCGATTATCGGAAACAAACTCGATCTGCGCGGGCACTAGGAGCACCTACATCTAAAATTTCAAGTCTCTAGCTCTATAGGTTCTGAGATCCTGAGATCATACATACGGACATACAGACGAAGAGACCAACGGACATGGCTAGATCGACTCGGTTATTGATGCAGAAGGAAGTATCTCCGACCCCATAAAGTGTATATATTTTTGAACAGCATCAACAGCCGAGTCTATCTAGCCGTCTGTCTGTCTATCTGTCTGTCTGTCCGTCTATCCATATGTATGAAAGCAAGGATCTTAGAACCTATAAAAGCTAAATACTTGTAAGCTGTAGGTTCTCCTAGTCCATGCGAGAATGAGTTTGTTTCGGAAAGTCGATAATTTTGTTTCCAAGCAATCGATCTAAATTCATATCGAAATCTTGTTTGGTAGAGTCACCAATACCAATAATACGTTTATTCTAAAATGTTGTATACGTATACATCAAGTATCTTTTATTTTATACCTATCGCTGCCTCCCCACTACTACCTCATCACTATACTTCAAGTTTATAACCCAACAACAATTTAGGGGCAATTTAGTTTTTAAGATGCAGTAAGATATACTCTATAAAATTTCATTGAGATCTTTTAAGAAACACGTGTTTGCGGCCGAAACAGCAAATTCAAAGAATTTCTGTATACATGTACACACACAAATTCATGCGCATCTGCTTTGAATTTTATCAACAGCATTGCAATTGCGAGTGTATTGTTTTCTGTTTTGCTATTTTACTCGTTTTTTTTTTCCTATTATTAATTAATTATTGTCGTGGCTATTAAGTCGAGGCTGTGGAAAGGGGTGTGATCTAGGTCGAGCCCTACAGAGAAGATATTTTTTTTTGGCCAATGTGGCTCTTGAGGAGAGACGGCGGCAAGTTATGAGATTAGTTGCGAGTTCGAACCCTGCCAAGGGAACTTTTTTTTTTTTATCTATCTTTATTTGCAGCTGCATTTGTTGTTGGAATAAGAGGGTTCAGGGTATCTCCTAGTCGGGATTTCCCGACTAGAACCTCTTACTTATTGAAAAATTGGAGTTTATATGTGAGTTAGGTTTCCGGCAGAGTGAGAGTGCATTCATGTTTTGTCACTCGCTCGGATTGAATTTTCCTCGCTTCACCACCCTAGCTTAATTTAGCATTAAGACGTTTGGAGTTCAGCTGTCGAATTAAACGAAATCCATCAGCACATAGCGCATAGGATTCGTAAAGAATCGTTCACTTCAAAAGCCACCAGCAGTTTAACTTTTTTTAATTTATATTAATACATATAATTTTCAGATTGTATGAAAGGCAGATTTAAGATCGTTTTTTATCATTAGTGAAGTTTGCATGGGAGTACTTTAAAACAAAAATTAAACAATATTGTATTTCTATAGTGACACCAAAAGTACGTTACAGTTCTGTGGTCTTTTATTTTTGCTTATGTATGGGGAAATGTAAAATTAGCATTTTCGTTAAAAACTTATGTTTCTTAACCGATCTAGGGGAGAACTGTGCCATAAAATATTTTTGTATTCTTTAAAAAGACAACGGCCTTAAAATTTTCGCCCACTTCATGGATAGTTTCAATTGATTTGCTTACCCGAATTTCTGTTACGATGTTTATCGATTGCTTTGAAATGAGTAACTTTACGTTGGCTGGAAAGAAAAACCTATAGCACTACAAGGACTAACGTTCAATTTGAAGTATCTATCTTGTGTAGGTGCTGTCATGCATACGGTGAAACGCGCATAGACCTACACGAATATCAATTCTGATCAAGAATAAAAATACGTTAAAGGGCCGAATATGCTTCCTTCAGCCTGTTACATACATTATATACCCATTTTCAATGGGTTCAGTGTATAAAATGATGACCCTATGCAAAAGGAGACCACTACAATAATGTGGGTTAAAACCATGAAACATTAGGTAGAGATGGAACCTTCCCTAATTACGTTTTTGCTTTTTAATTCGACATTGTAATTGCCTTGTTAAAGAATATATTAGACCACCAGAGCTTTTCTTGTTTACTTTGAAAACTGGTTCGATTCATTTTATGATGATTTAATCGCTGTAAAATGCTACGACGGCAAAGTACTTCAGCTTTTGTCGACGGAAAAAATTACCGTCGTATATCAGATTAGGTGAAAAGGATGAAAAGTTTAAACTACATGCATTTCCATTGTTAATCAAAACAATTGTTATATGGGAGGTGTGGATATAGCAGATATGCGTGTTGTAACGGGTAAGCCATCGACCTGAATAAATTCTTCCGGAATTTTTATAGGGTGCCGAATTCCGCGGCTTAAAATATTTGGCTTTTAAATGGGTATCAGTATGAGCCTACGAAAAAGCAACTCGTACTCTAACTCTATGGGATATAACATACAAACAGTTTTAATAAAGGAAGGTGTGATGTTCCGTTATTTTATTCGCAAACTACACCATCATCTTAAAAACGTAGAGCTCTTTTTGTGATTTAAATTGAACATGTTCAGTACGATGGAATTGACGAAAACCACGCAATCGCGCTGCAATCTTTTTAAAAATGATATGCAACAAAATTTGCTTCAAGTGTAATTTATTTGTCTATTTTTTTCGTAATAAGTTATTGATGTTTAAAGGAGGCAATTATTAAACTTTGCGAATATTTAAGCGTATCGGAGAATGTTATGTATTATTTGTTTATTCTAATATTACGCGTACCTAATTTTAAAATTACTCCATCGTAGCAGTCCTAGCTTTTAACCTCCGGTGAATTGTAAGAATTTTTGTTTACCGCCCTTTCACCTGACTATCTTTTATTTCGGTACCTTTCCTTGATCTTCTTTATTTTTATTTCACCTGACTTTCCCCATCTTGTTTGGTAGAGTCACCAATACCAATAATACGTTTATTCTAAAATGTTGTATACGTGTACATCAAGTATCTTTTATTTTATACCTATCGCTGCCTCCCCACTACTACCTCATCACTATACTTCAAGTTTATAACCCAACAACAATTTAGGGGCAATTTAGTTTTTAAGATGCAGTAAGATATACTGTATAAAATTTCATTGAGATCTTTTAAGAAACACGTGTTTGCGGCCGATACAGCAAATTCAAAGAATTTCTGTATACATGTACACACACAAATTCATGCGCATCTGCTTTGAATTTTATCAACAGCATTGCAATTGCGAGTGTATTGTTTTCTGTTTTGCTATTTTACTCGTTTTTTTTTTCCTATTATTAATTAATTATTGTCGTGGCTATTAAGTCGAGGCTGTGGAAAGGGGTGTGATCTAGGTCGAGCCCTACAGAGAAGATATTTTTTTTTGGCCAATGTGGCTCTTGAGGAGAGACGGCGGCAAGTTATGAGATTAGTTGCGAGTTCGAACCCTGCCAAGGGAACTTTTTTTTTTTTATCTATCTTTATTTGCAGCTGCATTTGTTGTTGGAATAAGAGGGTTCAGGGTATCTCCTAGTCGGGATTTCCCGACTAGAACCTCTTACTTATTGAAAAATTGGAGTTTATATGTGAGTTAGGTTTCCGGCAGAGTGAGAGTGCATTCATGTTTTGTCACTCGCTCGGATTGAATTTTCCTCGCTTCACCACCCTAGCTTAATTTAGCATTAAGACGTTTGGAGTTCAGCTGTCGAATTAAACGAAATCCATCAGCACATAGCGCATAGGATTCGTAAAGAATCGTTCACTTCAAAAGCCACCAGCAGTTTAACTTTTTTTAATTTATATTAATACATATAATTTTCAGATTGTATGAAAGGCAGATTTAAGATCGTTTTTTATCATTAGTGAAGTTTGCATGGGAGTACTTTAAAACAAAAATTAAACAATATTGTATTTCTATAGTGACACCAAAAGTACGTTACAGTTCTGTGGTCTTTTATTTTTGCTTATGTATGGGGAAATGTAAAATTAGCATTTTCGTTAAAAACTTATGTTTCTTAACCGATCTAGGGGAGAACTGTGCCATAAAATATTTTTGTATTCTTTAAAAAGACAACGGCCTTAAAATTTTCGCCCACTTCATGGATAGTTTCAATTGATTTGCTTACCCGAATTTCTGTTACGATGTTTATCGATTGCTTTGAAATGAGTAACTTTACGTTGGCTGGAAAGAAAAACCTATAGCACTACAAGGACTAACGTTCAATTTGAAGTATCTATCTTGTGTAGGTGCTGTCATGCATACGGTGAAACGCGCATAGACCTACACGAATATCAATTCTGATCAAGAATAAAAATACGTTAAAGGGCCGAATATGCTTCCTTCAGCCTGTTACATACATTATATACCCATTTTCAATGGGTTCAGTGTATAAAATGATGACCCTATGCAAAAGGAGACCACTACAATAATGTGGGTTAAAACCATGAAACATTAGGTAGAGATGGAACCTTCCCTAATTACGTTTTTGCTTTTTAATTCGACATTGTAATTGCCTTGTTAAAGAATATATTAGACCACCAGAGCTTTTCTTGTTTACTTTGAAAACTGGTTCGATTCATTTTATGATGATTTAATCGCTGTAAAATGCTACGACGGCAAAGTACTTCAGCTTTTGTCGACGGAAAAAATTACCGTCGTATATCAGATTAGGTGAAAAGGATGAAAAGTTTAAACTACATGCATTTCCATTGTTAATCAAAACAATTGTTATATGGGAGGTGTGGATATAGCAGATATGCGTGTTGTAACGGGTAAGCCATCGACCTGAATAAATTCTTCCGGAATTTTTATAGGGTGCCGAATTCCGCGGCTTAAAATATTTGGCTTTTAAATGGGTATCAGTATGAGCCTACGAAAAAGAAACTCTTACTCTAACTCTATGGGATATAACATACAAACAGTTTTAATAAAGGAAGGTGTGATGTTCCGTTATTTTATTCGCAAACTACACCATCATCTTAAAAACGTAGAGCTCTTTTTGTGATTTAAATTGAACATGTTCAGTACGATGGAATTGACGAAAACCACGCAATCGCGCTGCAATCTTTTTAAAAATGATATGCAACAAAATTTGCTTCAAGTGTAATTTATTTGTCTATTTTTTTCGTAATAAGTTATTGATGTTTAAAGGAGGCAATTATTAAACTTTGCGAATATTTAAGCGTATCGGAGAATGTTATGTATTATTTGTTTATTCTAATATTACGCGTACCTAATTTTAAAATTACTCCATCGTAGCAGTCCTAGCTTTTAACCTCCGGTGAATTGTAAGAATTTTTGTTTACCGCCCTTTCACCTGACTATCTTTTATTTCGGTACCTTTCCTTGATCTTCTTTATTTTTATTTCACCTGACTTTCCCCATCTTTTATTTCGGTTCCTTTTCTTGATCTTCTTTATCTGAAACTATATTGTCTAAAACTTTTACATGTTATTCTATTATTTACAGCCCTTGTTCAAGGTGTTGGCAGTTGATAGCCCATATTCCTGCATATGCCTTTTGCATTTGCGGAAGCCAATCTATGTTTTATACGTGGTATCTGCCGTTTTCTAGTACTTTTTATACTCTATAGGAGCCCTCTATCTTTTAAATTGCTACTTCCACCGCTTCGCTACTTGCTACTTCCACCGATTCGTAGAGTCTATTTTCATATATATATTCGGTATTTGTCTATTTGCATTCACTTACACATTATTATAATCCTGACCTTGTCCTTGTACTACATTTGCTCAACATATCACATCTCTGTTCCGAATCTTATTAATACTTATACTTATTTGTTTTCATTTGTTTCTGATGCCGAAAAATATTACACTTGGATGTTCGGTTAAGCTTCTATTAATCGTATTGTTCATTGCATATTTTACTTACATCTATCATTACTTCGAACCTCTGTTCATATATTTCCACGTCTATTAATTAACTGAAAATTGGACCCAGATTTACATTACATTTTTTCATGCTCGTTTGCTTGCGAATAACCTGTTACAACCTTTATATGTCTTATATTGTTTTCATCTAAAAATTCCTTAAAGATTGCGGATTTAAAACATGTTCCCCTATCAGCAATAATTATTTAATCTTTGCTATATGATCTGAAATAATCGTTTAGAGCTTCTATTGCTTAATTGGATTTCGTAGTTTGGGTTCGTTAAAATCTTACAAATTTTTTTTTGTGCAAAATCCAAATGTATGTAACAGGCAGAAACAGGAAGGAAGCATCTCCGACCCCATAAAGTATATATATTCTTGATCAGCACCAGTAGCCGAGTCGATCTAGCCATGTCCGTCGGTCTGTCTGTCCTTCTGTCCGTCTGTCCGTATGTATGAACGCAAGGATCTTGAAATTTTAGATATAGGTGCTCCTAGTGCCTGCGCAGATCGAGTTTGTTTCCGATAATCGATAACTTACTTACGTGTAACTTACTTGTCTTATTATAAGTACCTAATTATTGGTGTGGCTGCTGAGTAAAGGCAAGTGGTGCGGTCTGTCGCAAGACGGCTTTTAAGGTCGCTACTTGCATAAGGCACGATTTGATTGTCATTTGTTACAGGTTTTTGTTAGGAATAACTAGTTAACGGTACGCTTCGCTTTATTGATATCCAAACTTAGACTAATGAAATACAATTTTGGTTATAAAAAGCACCGCTAGCCTACGACGCCGTCGCTGCCACGGAACCAGCGTCACTGTCGCAGAGTCGCCGTCGCTACCCACAAAAGTGCAGCGTTAGCGCCTCGTGTATGGTGTCGGATGGCCGTCGCGGCCGGCAACATAGTTGCGACATATCCGCCGCGATCATTACTCTGGTCATTGGCTTCCATAGAACGCTGTGTCTGCAAATACCAATAGTCAGTGGTTAACTTATATTTTTAGTTTCAGGTAGCCATCCTGAGAGGAGGAGGCGGTCTCGGCCTACGGATGGGTGGGCGGAGTTTAGTGGGTTGAATCTGGGCAAAAATGATCTATATGTGTTGCGGGATATATCAATATAGATTATTCAGTATTAGGTATATTTTGTTTTAATGCTTCAAACGGGTTAAACTCTGCTTGTTTACAGGGTATAACGTCGTCTTCTTTCGCGAGCCGCTCGACATTATCTTTGATGCCCAGTAGCAGTGCACGGAATTTCTACCTTGTAGTAAGTGAGACAGACGTTCACTCAATGTGTGGACACACCATGCAAAAACGCATATTCACAGTAGCCGAGTATGCCTTCGGCACTCTATGGATATCACGGAGGTTATTACCCTTAGGTTGACAAAACACATAAGCACTAAATGCTGGGATTGCTCAACCGATGACGGAACTATACCTCGAACAATAAGACTTGCCTTTATGATTAGGATTGGTATTAGTGGGCAAATTAAAATTGGTTAGCGACTAGTGTACTATTATTAACTTTATTCGCATTCCGTGTTCTCTATTATAATGACGCACTGCTCTACTCCGTGAAATTCCCTACCAAGGCCCTGACGCAATGCCTAGAGCCGTTTCTCCGCAAATTGTAATGTCAGACGTTCTAGGTACGGACCCCGGACCCCTGATTGCACAGTAAGGTTGATAGACGCGGTTCAAGGCCCTGCATGAGAAGAGCGAGACTGAAACCCGCCACAGTTGTATTGAACTCTCATGGCCCTCGATAAACTGCGCTATCATTGTATTTACGGCTACAATCAGTGACTCCAGAAAAGACGTGAACCGAACCGTAGCCGTCCTGAGTGAGATCAATTCCACCCACTTCGGAAGAGCTTAATTGAATGCTAGCAACATTATGTTGCTTTGTTTCGACCATGGAAGGGGCCTGACGAAGCCAGCGAAGAGTACTGCCATCGACTCTGATACCTATTGTAAGCATACGACCACCTGGATTGAGTTATTCGCCATTAAACTTCTGGATTTCGCACTTCACTTCACTTACTTTGTGGTATCACGAAACAGAAGTACCCCTGGGCTTACCTTGACTTTGATTCCTTCACGCCATAATGCCCCGCCGTGGGCATCATGACATTCCTGCAATACCTTACGCCGTTGACCACTGTCTACACACAGTTTTCAGGCAATGTAGTCCTCGTCGCCCGTCTCGTGGCCGAAATGTCTATACAGTTGTCCATTTTCCTCTACATAGCGGGAAGAATTGGCCGGCTCTTCGACGATCCTGGCACGCAAGCTCGCAACCCATTTGCTGGAGGACTTGGCCACCATTTCTTGTTGACAGGCTGACATTTCAACCCCTTCTTTAGGCGGACAGCGGTTTTACCGATAAGTTGGGCACGAAACGCCTGAACCACGAGGCCATCCCGGACACTGCCCTGAGGCTACGAGTCGCCTCCACCTCTTCAAAATCGTTACGCATCCCCACCACGCTGATCATATAACAAAGATAGACCTCTCCCTGAAGAAGCTACATTTCTTCCTATTCGGCCTAAGGTTGGCTGCCATTAATCGGCGGAATACCTATATCGAATTCTCGACGTGTTATTCTCCTGTCTCCCCTATCACCACGATGTCGCCTTGGTAGGAGAACGCATAAGGCTTCTTTTTATCTCATATTACCGTGGCAAATGTCCAATGGAGGGCCGCACAAACTGAATGTAGACCAAATGCGTTACCCGCCATTGGAGCAAACATATCCCCCGCCAGGAGTTCCTTACTTTAGGCAGCCATAGGTATCAGCCAATACCTGTGCTTCAAATCAAGGATAGAGTCGAATAGGTCGATCGCCATCTGCATGGTCGGGATCTTTAGGTAGTACCTTTGCTTCAATGGCTTGTCATCAGAGAGTTCAGACTTCAGAATCTCCCTCAGTTGAAGATCCAGTTGCACTGACCACTCTGCCTTGTCCATGGGCGTTCAACCTGCGTTTCACCTCCTCCGCGAACCACTTCGATTTTCTATGATTTTCAGAGTGATCTTGTCTCCTTCACTCTGGTAACTCATCCCTATCTTCTGCTTTTGGGTGGATTTTAGCCTGCTTCCTCCGTTTTTGAAATATTTTCGCTATGCTACCACCGTGATCAGCGTAGAGCTGTTGCAGGTTCAGCATCCTCGTGGGCTCAGTCCGATTCCGAGTGAGGCACCTCATTTGTTTCCTTTTCTGTGTCCTCTCCATTCGGTTGCCAAGCAGGTGCTCCCTTTTCCTGACGTGAGAGGCTTTATTTTGGCTCCTTGCATACAGGCCTCCTGGCCTCCCGGCCTCCATTTCTAGGTCACGTTATGCGTTGCCGATTATCATTGGAAATTTATTCCTCACATGGCTTGGTCTATCATGAACGGCGAGAGACGCATCGACATGCCGATTATGTCTGCCAAATAAATGTGTTCGTGCACATCCTGACCATGGTGTCGGTTGTCGCTGGCATTCATGCAATGAAAACTCGGTTGGCAGGGGGGGTGTCGGCGTCGTCCGCCCGAGCCTGCCGCTGTTTGCAGGGCAGAGAGGGTACGGGTTGAGATGTCCACCTTGGGTGTACTGTCGTCGCTAGTTAGCCGGCGAGACTTTGGATTCGGTCTTCTCTCTGGAGTCTTGCTGACGGGCCACGGGTTGCTAAATGCATTTCTGCATCAGAGAAGTCTGAGTGCAACGCCCGCATGTCAATGCGGTGCGGAGCATGAAGACTGGCAGCACGTGCTAGTTGCTTGCCCAATCTATGCAGATCTGTGAGACCTCGACGGACTTGGTGTAAGGAGAGAAGGTACCCGTTGGGACTTTTCCTGGGTCCTGGAGACACCAGAGCGGGTGCTACTCCTGGAGATGTTTGCGCGGGCGGTGTTTGCTAGACGGCGGCGAGGGATGAAGTGAAGTGCAACCACACAGGGCCGACCAGTACCGGGCTGACGTAAGCCAAAACTGGGAGTGGCATGGACGGTGTCACGAAGCCGATTAGAGCTTTATCTGGTAGACAAACCCAAATTTGGGGTAAGTCTGACATTGGAAGACCCATTCCGTGTTTGTCGTCAACAAAACTGGGGAGTGGCAATTGCAACGAACTGCCGACCAAAGCTGTAATTTGGGTAACCAGGAGCCCACGGAACTCGTTCCTTCCTGGTTAGTTGGTGCGGTCCTTTGGGGAGTATCGTGGTGGCTTTGGTTCGATACCCAATTATGGGGAGAGTTTTCATTCGGCGTGGAGTTGCGTGTCAACCGGGTGCTGTACCCATAGACCAGCGGAGGTATAGATAGACCTCACCTCCCACCAAGGGGGAATGTCATGTTCGACAAGCATGCATTCAATTTGGTACCGAAGGGGCACTGCACATGCTTTGTTTCGGCTCGCTGTATTTCGAATACCGTGGTAGTAAACCCCTACGGGGTATACGCCACGTTAAACAAATATGTTCTGTTTTGTCGTCGCTAGTTCAACATTACCCGGGCTCATGCCGACCTGACTCACTAAATCGTTATCCCAGAGCTCCAAGTTCTGTCTCATGAACGTCTTGTACGCCACAGCAATGTACGTTAGCTAGCACAACGTCGAGAAATCCTGCCCACGAACTTAGGGTCTATATTGGGAGCCATTTTCTTATAACCGATGTAACTCCTACCCCGGATCTTACCTGACATGATGCATTATGGCCCTCAGGTATATAAGTTACACTTCGAACGTTCGTTCTCCAGTATTTTAAATAGTGGGGTGGCTAGCATAACTCAAAGAACCCCCTCTCATATACTCAGACAATGGCACATCTCTCAGCGCACTACTCAGGGCGGCCCTGTCGCAGAATACCTCGGTCATTGCCCTAGGGCGAAACCATACATAATGGGCTGTCTTCGAAATTCTCCAGAAATCCTGAGAAGCCGAATTTGTTTTCGGAAGTCTATAAATATCGCAGACGTTATTACCTTAAGATTGTCTATACAAAGCTAGGACAAGGGATATTTTGAACTTCGGCTTGCCTCGAAGTTTGAGATTAATATTAATGGGGAAGTAAAAGCAGTAAATAGACTGTCATTAACTTTATTCAAAAACCACCAAAATTAGCCGTGCGCTCTCTTCGGCCGCTCCACTTCGTAACGAGCTTTCAAAACTTCGCCTCGGAGCTCTCGGGAGTGGGCTATTATGACTAATGCAATAAAATTAGCAATTCTTACACAGTACAAATTTGATTATGATCTGTGGGGCGGCTGAATTAGTACCCTAACAATATGTTTATAACCACCTTCTGTTGTAATTCTAATTTCGTCAACAAGAAACGTATAATTTTATTTTTATTTATAATATCACTAAACACATTTGCCAGTTAACCCCATTTAAAATGGTTAATAAAGGTAAAATAGTTTTGTGCAAATGTATGCAACAGTCATAAAAAATTATTTACCAGCCTTCACCACCCGCACTGTATTTTTGGTTACGGTCAATACTCGAGCCGATCTAGGCACTAGATTTGGTCAAAAACTGTATTCAAAAGAACTGTATTTAACTATCGATTCTTATCGAAACTCATACAGCGCGGACACTGGGTTATAGGTTCTGAGCTCGATATTAGTTTATTCATCAGATAGGCTGACGGACATGGCTAGATCGACTCGGCTATTGATGCAGATCAGGAGTATATACTTTATATGGTTGGAGATGCTTTTTTCTGACTGTTACATAAATTTGAACAAAATCATTAAATTATTTTTATCCGTGTTCAATGGGTTCAGAGTGTAAACGAAAAATGTATACTTGCCCGTATTTGCTTGGACTGGATTGAATTCAGGCAATTTCATCCTGTCCGTGTTTATGCTGCGTAAAAAACTGGCTGCATCTATTTCTGGCTGTGGAGAATATTTGGGAAAGGGCACTTCCCAATGAAGCGTGAGTATCGTATCAGGTGAATCAATTACTTTTACAGTTCGGCACGAATCCAGATTCCGCAGAGTAAAAAACCGCTCTGCTGCAAATCCTCTGTAAAATGATTTATATTATATATAAGTAAACATAATTCCTTGCAGATATTTTAAAAAGTATAAGGCTCCAATTTGTTTCTTCTCAGTTTTGCTAAACGGTTGGAAGACTTCTTTAACCCTATACTCCTAGTGAATGTGATGATTTCCGCACTCCTTATTTGCATGATTGGATTTCAACTGTTCACTGTAAGTATTTTTTATTCGTTTAATTTGTATTGCACTATGTTTCACTTAAAACGCGGTAAGGCTGCAACCTTACGCTTTTGGTTTATTGAAACATTTAAATGAGAAATATAATCACACCCTTAACTCAATGAAAACGGATAGAAAATGTGCTCAAATTAGGTTTGTTTCAAATCATCAATAACATTACCCGTTCCATGAATCCGATAAAAACCGAAATCAAGCTCCTATATTATATTTTGATTCGCCATATTTTGGATGCATTTTTATGTAAAGTATATACAGATCAATGTTATTTTTTTACCCTGAACCCATTGAATATGTATAAAAAGTGTACATTGTATTTGTGCAAAATTCAAATGTTTGTAACAGGCAGAAGGAAGCATCTCCGACCCCATATAGTATATATATTCTTGATCAGCATCAATAGCCGATTTGATATACCCACGTCTGTCTGTCTGTCCGTCCATCCTTCCGTCCGTCCAGTCTGTCGCGAGTTCGAGCCCCACCAGGGAAAGTATTTTTTTTATACGCTGAACCCATTGAAAATGGGTAAAGGGGATATATTGTATTTTTGCAAAATTCAAATGTATGTTACAGGCAGGAGGAAGCATTTCGACCCCAAAGACAAAGATCTGAGAACCTATTAGAGCGAGAGACTTGAAATTTGAAATGTTGGTCCTCCTCGTGCCTGCGCAGATCGACTTTGTTTCTGATAATCGATAACTTACTCCCTTTCCAATCGAATTAAATCGATATCAATATTCTGTTTTTGGGCAATTTTGGTTAAAATTAAGAGCTAGAGTTACCAAACTTGACATATAGCTTCTAAAATAGAATATATAAATTAATGAGTGGGTGTTGCGGGGAACCGTCGATGCGGGGTCCCTCGCCGCTGTCTTCAATAATTAGCGGCTGGTTGGCCGTGCTGCTCTTTTGTTGTGAAGGGGAGATTGCTGTCTCCCAATAGTGCGTAGCCGGTTGGCCGCACTGCTCCTATGTTGAGATAGGGAGATTAGGGTGGAAGGGAAACTGTCCTTCGATACCGCTGGCCATAGACTCAGTCGGTATATTGGTTAATTAAAGATTTAACGGCTAAGTACCGAAGTTTCATGAATAGGAGCTGGTGCTCTTGATTTATTGAATATCAAATATGAACTAGACTTAAGAATTAACAAAGGCTCATGCATGACCGGATGCCCGTGGCAGACCGCTGACCATGCACATTTTGCAGAAGTCATACGATCGCTGTCAGCCAATGGGACAAAGCCACGGCCCATAACGGCACAATATGTTGGCTCAGCACTCGGGCCCATTAGGGTGGAACTAAATTAAGGTGGACCATACATGAGTGGTATAAGAAGTGTAATAATAATATAATAAAAGTGATTAATATTAATAAAGGGAATATGAATTGGCCTGCTCAGCCCAAGTTGGGAGTTGGTTGTTAACTACTCCCCCCTTTAAATTAGACGCCGTCCTCGGTGACAGCCAATTCGTCGATGGACTTTCATAATCGGGATGCCTCTCGTTTGCGCCTGCAGTGATGTTGGAGCAGGACCAGGCCGCATAATGTAAAGCTGACGGCAACTCCCGCGGCGAACCACATCTTAGGTGCACCTCCCGCCGACACGTCATCTCTGAGTTCCTGCATCAGACGCAGGCTGTGCTCGTTCATACGTTGTAGTAATGGCAAACTCAATATATGATCATGTCCCGTGATGTTGATTAATGGGGAGGCCGCGATCCCTGGGCTCTTTTTCACAGAGAAGCCGAGGTTCAAATACACGGAGTCATTAACCACCGCCTTTCTTTCGAAAGTAATAAGGTGGGTCCCTATTATGGTTGTTGGGGGACCGTCATCGATGGTGATCCTCGTGAGTTTTTCATTGACGATCATTATTCCGTCGTCCACGATTGTAAGTGGTTCCAGATTACTGGGCCGCGTCCGGCATGTAGCCGCCCCGCCTGCATGTAATTGCTTGGCGCAGGTGTCGTGGGGCGCCTTTTTACAAAATGTGGCCAAGTTGGTGGAGGCGCAGTCGCAAACTGCTAGGACTTCGTCGTCGCATTCCGCCACGATGTTATCTTCTATTTGTAGAATAGTATGGTAGTGCGCGACCGGGAAGAGCAGGACTTTTTTACAAATATGCTTAACTCTAGGATACTGACCTAAAACATGGATAAAAACATTAGATTGAAAAATTTTAATCTTAGATACAGCCATAAGGCTAACTATGGGGACCTCTGTGAGCTGTTCGTCAAAGATAGATTTAAGGTCATTGTGATTAAATATAACCGGATTTATAATGTTGTTCTTGGCAAGTGTGATTGTGAGCATGCAATTCTGTAATTCTGAAATAAGGATTCTATTCCTGGCTAGAAGTGTTTCGAAAAGGTGGCCGGAGTCAACTAACCCGTCCCTTTTTTCCTTGAGGATTTTATTTACTGTATCTGTAAGTTGGTTAATGTGTTTCTGTGTTTCTGTATTGATTACAACCTGCCTATTGTTTGCTTCGATCAGCGCTGCCTCGTTAGTTTTAATTCTATAGAGGTCCTCCGCGTCGGGCGTGCCTGCCACGACCTTAAGTGCAGTGCCCAGGAAATCTAGGCTCCTGGCCATTCTATGGTGCACGGTTAATTCATCCAGAATGTTCTGGGCATGATCGACGTCCACTTCCAATAACTTCCTCATATGCGACTGTGGGAACAGCTCCAACATTCTGACCGTAGAGTCAATTATGCTGGAGAACTCAGACAAATTTGTCGAGTGCCTAACTAGGCCATATTGTTCCCACACCAGGACATTCCGGTCCAGTACCGGAATATACTTCGCGTGAGAGAAGTCGGTAATTCTCGCATTCGCTATGGACAGCAGTAGGATGAGTATAACGGCAAGCCTGTGGAGATTGTAGTAATGTTGAGTTCTGAATAACATAAGGGCGAGTATGGATGGCGGAGGTGTTTATTTTATATTGTCCTCATGGACCACCCTCCCTTTAATGAGAACAGACGTTTTTAGGTCTGCTTCTATGCGCTCTTCTGAGTAGAGCGGCGTCAGCTTATTTCCGAGTATTTTATTATTGCGTACGAGGACCTTTTCCCCAACTTCAAAGACTCTGTTTTGTCTTGAAGTGTTGATTCTATCGAGGTTGGTTTGTTGCGCCTTGTCAATCTTGGCTCTAATAGCCGAGTTAACCTCGTCGCTGCTGGCATGGATAACTTCCGCTGGCCTACAATCCGTGACTGAGTGCAACGATCTATTATATTCTACTGTAGCCCGCAAAATTAATTCCACAGTGTCGTCAATTTTTTTTATCGATTTTGAGGCACCTGGCTATTTCTGCCAAGGTACTGTGGAATCTTTCCATTTGGCCATTGGAGCTACTGTGAAGCGGTGGCGCATTAATGACTTCGATGCTGTATTGGTTTTTTAGCAAAGACGTAATCGTTTCAGAATTGAAGGAAGCCTCATTGTCACAATAGATGGTTTTAGTTTTGTGGTAGAAATTTACCAATTGGAGTATAGGGGCCCGTACATCAACTATTGCCCTAGAAGATAAGGGCTGTACGATGGCGAACTTTGAGAACTTATCGATGCAAGTTAGGAAGATCTTTTTGTCGGTAGAAAAAATGTCAATATGTAACATCTCCCCTACATATGAAGGAATTGGGGTGCTTCCTAACTCCTGTCGCTTAGGGCGCCGATCGTATTTGGCTTTATTGCAGACTTTGCAATTCGCGACGACTTCGCTGGCCAGTTTTGACATGCTGGGGAAATAGTAGTCGCGAAGAATTTGCTTGGCGTTTTCCTGCGCAGCCCTGTGGGCGCGGTTGTGTTCGGCATTGACAATTTCCAGCTGTTCATTGGTATTTGTAATGTCAGTTACAAAGTTTTTACAATGCCAAAATTTCGTTGCAGGGAATTCCTGCCTCAAGGCATGCTGAACACAAGCTAGTGTCGGAAAGTCGCAGTGGATCGCGTTTACGACGTTAGCGTTGATGATTTCTTTAACAGATTCGACAAGTAGGTTTTTGTTATTAAAGTAAATGACGTGGCGAGTTCTATTGCTAAAAACAATGAAGTATCGCCGAAGTGGTTGTCTTGCCTCTGCCAAAATAATCTGGTTTCTGAAGCAGTTTAGGGGTTTATCCGTAGTTTCGATGGTGTATGAGAGCGAAAGCTCGCTATGCACCGTGGCAGCGTCGAACTGGGGCTCAACCTCTAGGTTGTTCAAGTGTTGCCGAGCGCATCGGCTACAAGGTTTTGCTTCCCTGGCGTGTAAAACACCTTCCCGTTGTTTTCGTCTATAAAGGCCTTCCATCGCTTGATTTTAGCGTTGGTGTTTCTGTCAGATACCGCGTAAGTCAGCGGCTGGTGGTCTGTGAAGATCCTAACCTCCTGAGTGCCGTAAAGGTAGTTCTGTAGTTTGCCTATGGCCCAAACTATCGCTAACAATTCTCTTTCGTTGGTGGCGTAATTTAGCTCGCAATCCTTAAGCGTGCGCGATATCATTGTAATGGGCCTCTTGTTCTGGGACAATACCGCGCCTATTCCACTGTCTGAAGCGTCGGTGGTTAGGTCGAATGGTAATTTAAAGTCGGGGTACGTTAGAATGACATCTTCTGATGCCAGGATATTGCGCAGGTGGTCAAACGCATTGCGCTGGGCTTCATCAAACATAATAGGAACTATTTTCGACATGTTTTTACTGACTGTTCCGTTTTGCCCTTTGAGAATATGAGTAAGGGGCCTGGCAATGGAGGCAAAATTCTTAACAAAGCTTCTGTAATAACTCGCCAGGCCGAGGAAGGACCTGAGGCTAAAGAGGGTTTTAGGTTCTGGGAATTCTTGTATTGCCCTGACTTTTTCGGGATCTGTTTTTGTTCCCCCTCTAGTAACTATGAAGCCTAAAAATTCTACGATTTCTTTAAAGAATTTAGTCTTTTCTCGAGCCACCTTCATGTTGGCGTCGAGCAGTTGCTTAAGCACTATATCGATGTGCTAAACATGTTCGGTTTCGTTTTCGGAAAAAATAATAACGTCATCGACGTACACGTAACATATCTTGCCTATTTCTTCCCGCAGTACATCATCGATGGCTCTTTGGAATATGCTACCTGCGTTTTTTAATCCGAATAGTAGTCGACAAAATTCGTATTTTCCTCCGTTAACTAAGAACGAGGTTTTTTCCCGGTCTTTCTCGGCCAAGTATATCTGATGATACCCTGACTTCAAGTCTAGGGTAGTAAAGTATTTGGCTTTCCCCAAGTTCGCTAGAATCATGGGAATGCTTGGCATAGGGTAGCGATCGACAATTGTTTGCTCGTTTAGTTTCCTAAAGTCGATTACCAAACGTTTCTTCCTGATGCCATTATCGTCAGTCCCTTTTTTGTCAACTACCCAAGTAGGGCTGTTGTACGGGGATCTGGAAGGCCTGATTATGCCATTGCTCAGCAGTTCCTTGATTTCGTTGTTAACAAAGTCTGCTGCCCCCATGGGGTAGGGGTATAACCTGGAGTAGACGGGTTCGTCACTCTTAGTTCGAATAGTGGCGATGACCGAGGTGTTGAATGTTAGGGCCTCGTTAGAGGTCGAAAACACCTTTATTCTTTTCAGAATAACTTTTTTGAATTCGGCTTTCGCCGAAGCCTAAGTCCAATGCGACCCCTGCTCGCGTAAGCGAGTCGAAGCCAATTATGGCATCGAACGTGCTTAGCGTATTTAACAAAAAAAATGGGGCGTTTAGCCCAAAAATGCGCATCATGCATTTGTGCTTGACGCTACTGGAGCCGTGAATAGAGCTCACAGTAAAGGAGTTCTCGACTGGCATTACGTTTTTTAGCTCCTTTACGGGCTTAACATAATTTTTTGCCGCCCCCGTGTCAATAAGTATTTTTAATGTTCTATCAGCCAACTGTCGTTCGATGAACGGCAGTCGGGAGCGCTCCCTAAAAAATGTAGCAGGTCCTTAAGTTCGTCGGAGTCATTACCTTCTTCAATGCTGGCGACTTCCGCTTCAGCTGCGGCGGCGTAATCCGCCTCCTCCTGCTCATGGGACTGGGTTATGTTATTGACGCGCTGGCGTCTTTGCCCCGAATAACGCTGTGATGAATTCTGTCTTTTGTGATTGTTATTATTCTGAGGCTTTACCCAATTAGTCTCCTGCCTAAACTTTGATGTGGAAGGGTTGACCTCCATAGGCTGTACTTTGTTATGGTCTGTAACTTCGGGGTCCCCGCGCTTCTGCCAGGGGCTGTCCTCCTGGGGCTTGCTTTGGTTTTGCTTCGGAACGAAGTGTGGATTTTTATCCTCTCCTTTCCATTGCTTTCCCTGAAATTTATTGTTACGCCTGTTTCCATCGTGGACAAGGGACTTGTCTTCTATTGCTTTTGCGTAGGAAGCCGCGAATGCACTTCTTTCAATGCTATTTTCGATCTCCCGCGCTAGCGCAAGCGCAGACGGAAGGTCTTTTGGCTGCGCTGGCAGCACCAGTGCTTTAAGGGGTCTTTTCAGTCCAGCAATAAATGCGTGTAAGGCGTCGTCCCTAACCTCTTTATTCAAGATGGTTGCCGTGTCCACAGTGTGCGACATAACTATTTTGTTCGTGACGAGCGTGAGTTTCCTCTCGACCTCGTCATAATATGCCATGAGATCGGCATCGCGTTGTTGAACCATCTCCAGATTCTGACGTAGTACGCGTAGGGACGTTTTGTCCGCGTATGTGCAATCCAGCCTAGCCAGAATTGCATCGAAATTTAGCACTGTATTATGGGACGTGAGGAGCGATCGCGCATTACCACAAATTTTGTTTTTGATAATAACCACTGCTTCATAGTGGGCCTCGCTGCCTTTGTATCTCTTGCATACCTCATACGCATCTGATGCGGCCTGCCTCCACGACACGTATTCATCGTGGCTGCCACTAAAGGTTGGGAGCGATTTTACAATGTCTAATTAAACATCGCACTTTATGGCGGGGTCCGGTGTTACCCTTTCATAAACTTCTACTTGGGGTGCCTGCACAGTTAACGAGCTGACCTGATTTCTAACTGATTCAATTTCTGCTCGCCAGCGCTGCAGCGGTGTTGACAGCATTTGTTATGAGGGCTTGTATCATTTCTGGGTTCATTTCTGAGTCTGGTTGTGTCGTTGTGGGGCGAAATCCGATTTCTTCACTATCGTCGCTCTCTACTTCTTGTTTTACTTCCCTATATTCCCAACTCATCGGCCGCAAATGGGGCTGAGTGAGTTAATCGGCAGTAATAAGGGCGACGATGGACAATTATTTAGAGGAGTAACGCGGTGGGTGAAAAACAACGAATTTGAAGAGAAACTATAATAAAAAACCCGCTGAATTTATATATCTCAAGAAAAAATTCCGGTTGGGAAATGGTTGGGGCGAAGCAACAGGCTTAGTAATCACACAGGCACACTGGACACAAAATTTCTGGATTTTTTTTTTTAAATAAACGCATGCGAATCGGGTATAATCATAGAATAATCAAGGGAACAGGGGAGGGGAAAATTTTCCACGCGTAATCACCACTTTAAATTGCAAATAAATATATATTTCATATAACTGCTTTGTGTATTTGTGTATTTTAAATTTTAAATCTAAATTGCTAGCTCTGGCACAAGTTTGTAAGTAAATATAGAGAATTCATGTAGGCACTTATTTGTCACAATATTACGTATTGACCTGGGTGACCTATCTTAGGCGCACAGTCACTTATACTTTGTGTTCCTCAGGGTGAGATTCGAAGAGTAGTTGGGCGCCAATTAATGAGTGGGTGTTGCGGGAAACCGTCGATGCGGGGTCCCTCGCCGCTGTCTTCAATAATTAGCGGCCGGTTGGCCGTGCTGCTCTTTTGTTGCGAAGGGGAGATTGCTGTCTCCAAATAGTGCGTAGCCGGTTGGCCGCACTGCTCCTATGTTGAGATAGGGAGATTAGGGTGGAAGGGAAACTGTCCTTCGATACCGCTGGCCTAGAGACTCAGTCGGTATATTGGTTAATTAAAGATTTAACGGCTAAGTGCCGGAGTTTCATGAATAGGAGCTGGTGCTCTTGATTTATTGAATATCAAATATGAACTAGACTTAAGAATTAACAAAGGCTCAAGCATGACCGGATGCCCGTGGCAGACCGCTGACCATGCACATTTTGCAGAAGTCATACGATCGGTGTCAGCCAATGGGACAAAGCCACGGCCCATAACGGCACAATATGTTGGCTTAGCACTCGGGCCCATTAGGGTGGAACTAAATTAAGGTGGACCATACATGAGTGGTATAAGAAGAGTAATAATAATATAATAAAAGTGATTAATATTAATAAAGGGAATATGAATTGGCCTGCTCAGCCCAAGTTGGGAGTTGGTTGTTAACTTATATATGCATTGGATGTTGGAATTAGAGGGTTCAGGGTATCCGCTAGTCGGGAGCTCCCGACTAGCACCTCTTACTTGTTTATTTTTTGTGGAGTGACCAAAATGACAAAAACAAAAATGAGATAAATAAACCTACGGAATGAGAATTGCCAACCCACCAAATTTAAGAACCGAGCCAGGGTTAAAAAAAAAATTTATGAGAAGTTCACGCCGGGACCGGGGGTTGGCGTGCGCTGGATAAAGAAGGGCGCGTGGAGGAGTTGCATAAGCAGCTATTCACTTACGTGGATGATGGCTTTACAAGTAAGAGTCCCAGAATATCAAACCATTAGAGCCGCCATCCTGGGGCGTCCCAACCGACGTCGGCGGATGGCCACTTCAGAAATCGGAGCCTGACTTGAGGACTTCTCAACTGTACGCGCGTCCACAGATTCTGACCCCTAGCTTAACCGTCACGGGTATAGGGGAAGCCAATGGCGTCAGGGGAGATGTAGACCGCCGAGCAACAGATATGGACGCAGAGATATGGCGGACCCCTGTTGAAACGAGTAGTGCTCCTTTCAATCCTAGGCCACACCTCAGACGGAGGTGAGTACACTTTCGAATGTTCCAGAACAAGTCTGGTAGTGGGGTATGAGGTTTGGTGGCCGATCCGACCCCTTTGGGCTCCTTGAGGCGTTTCCCTCGATCGCATGCTTTGGGCAATGAATGAGGCATTCTCCGGTAGCCTATCGTTGGTTCTTAGTAGTGCCACCGCGCTACTTCGAGAGGCTGGAGGACGAAATCTGGTGGGAGGGGAGTGTCCCAACTCAAATGCCATTTTCTGATGATCGACGGGGGGGGACACCAGCCTGCAGTCGGTGCCTGACGAAGAGGCTGGCATTAGTTCAGAGGCAGTTTGACGAAGCGCATGCCCTGAGTCCGCGCCGGGGCTCTACGCCGACAGAGACCGCCAGAAACCGCCGCAGCTGGAGGGTTATTCCCCGTGGAGCGCCTTTGTCATGGGACGTTATGTTGATGGCCAAAGTTACGGCAAGGAGCCTTTGGCTCTATAATTATTAGTTTAGTTTATAATCATTAATTGTAGTTACGGGGCGAAGTAAAAATGTCTATTGTCACTAAGTCCTTCTGGGTCTCGCATTTTTCTTTAAGCAGCGCTCGCTTCTTACGCTAGAAGCGTACCGTCGAAGTTCACTTTTGCTTTGTGATTGCAGCTGAGCAGAAGAGAAGATAAGCGCGTGCGGAGCACGAATGTAAGTCTCCTAAACTTGTTAAATATAGATTATTAAATAATGAAAGATAATAAAGGCAGAGATATGGCGGACCCCTGCTGAAACGAGTAGTGCTCCTTTCAATCCTAGGGCACACCTCAGACGGAGGTGAGTACACTTTCGAGTGTTCCAGAACAAGTCTGGTAGTGGGGTATGAGGTATGGTGGCCGATCCGACCCCTTTGGGCTCCTTGAGGCATTTCCCTCGATCGCATGCTTTGGGCAATGAATAAGTCATTCTGCGGCAGCCTATCGTTGGTTTTTAGTAGTGCCACCGCGCTACTTCGAGAGGCTGGTGGACGAAATCTGGTGGGAGGGGAGTTTCCCAACTCAAATGTCATTTTCTGATGGGACGAGGCTGGAAACGGGCAGCGACGTCACCCAGGCCAGGATCGGGTCCGCGCCGACACACACTTTACCAGGTAACAGAAAACACACACAGGTGGAATTTAGCTGTATCGTCGCTACGATGGAGGTTGGCAGGCACACGATGTCTGCCACTATCGACACCGGAGCCACTTGCAGCTTCATGAGTTAAGATTGCGTACGCAAGTGGGCGATCCGGAAAGGAGTCTGGCAAATGAGTCCATACTCGAAATAGGGAAAGCATTGTGATTAAACGTTAGCCTAGCGGAGAAGGTGCTCATCAAGCCTTCGATGTTAGACCACGGCATCCAAGGAAAGGATTTCTTGGGTGCAATGGGCAATACAATGCGCTGCGGAAAGAAGAACTGGTCCTAGAGACGGTGGCAGCACCGGTCGCCGGGCCTGGGATAAGATAAGAGTTGAAGGAAAAGGGACCACCTGCTCAGGTAACAGGCTAGAGAAGAGTCGAAAAAAGGACTCACGTGTCAGGGAACGGGAGTGCCTGCTTGGCAGCCTATGAAAAGGACACGGAGAAGAAAGAAGCAAGGAAGGGGCCTCACTCGGGATTTGATCGAACGCGTGAGGGACAACCCACACTAGAGGAGGCATAGGGTTGTCTGCAGGGGGTATCGCGGTGCACAAGACCCAGGTGAAGAATGACAAGCCATTGAAGCAAATGTACTCCCGAAGAATCCGGCCACGCAGGGGAACAGGCGGATGAGCTGATCCAGGAAGTTGCCATCGAGCCGTCGCGTAGTCTGCACAACGCCCCAATTGTCGTAGTCACCAGAACTGCAACAATTTCAGTTTGACGTTCGCCGTCGTCGAGGGTAGCTCAACATTGTGTCAAGGCATCCTCTAGAGACCAGTCAGTGATGGCCAATGCCCCCTGCAATTGGGTCGCGAATATGCATGCAAGAATTGCTGAAGAGCCAGCCAAGTTCCCGAACTACATAAAGAATGGGCAACTATATAGGTGTTTTTGACCACCGAACGGAGGATGAGGAGTACATTCCCTGGAAACTATGTGTGGCTAGTGGTCAGCGGCAGATTGTATTGCAAGAATGCCACGATCTCGAGGTTGGCCCAGAGATACTACTAGCCGGGTATGTTTCGCGACGCTGCCAAGTACGTAAAATGCTTCGAAGTCTGCCAGAAGTTCAAGAACGAGCAACTTAAACCGACTGGTCGCAGGCTGACGAGATAGGTAGCGGACCGATGGCACTGCTCTGCGCGGATTTCCTCGGGCCACTTCCACGGTCGAAGCATGACAATACAATGTTACTAGTGGTCCTTCCCGAAGTGGGTGGAGCCGGTCCCACTCAGGAGGGCTACTGCGGCCCACTTGCAGACGGCGTTTCGATAGAATTTGAGCAGGTTTGGGGTGCCCAAGAAGCTTGTGTGCGACAACGGCGTACAACTTACGAGTCGTAGCTTCAAGCCTTGTCTGGAGTGTAGAGGTCCAGTATACCGCCCCGTACTATCAGCAAAAGAATCCTATCAAAAGGACCACCACACCATTATAGCGCAGTTTTTCAAAGGTCATCAAGTTCGTGAGACAGCTCCAGTGTCCGCAACTAGTGCCTTCGACCGCGTTAGGTTAAAAGAAATCCTTTAGGACCAAGGCCAACACTTCAACTTCAGGAGACGAAAGTTGCGGCTTTCATAGGATTCGATGGTCCTGTTATAGCAAGACCAACTATCGAACGCAGCCAAAGGCTTCGCCGCCAATTTGGCACCTAGATTTAATGCCTCCTATCAGGTCGTCAAGTTCATATCCCCTAACATTCTGTGCCTAGCGAAGCCAGGCGAACGATGGAAGAGGTTGGGCAACATTTTGCAGCTGAAGCCCTTTCATCAAGAGATGACTGTTGACGAATGGGAGAAGCCAGGACCATCGGAGAGTGACACCCGTCGCGCAACATGTGCACTATACTAAATTTAGATTAGACTAACACCAGTAGTGTAATCAGAATAAGCTTAGTAGTATGTGAGCTGCACTATGGGGATTGAGTATTAACAATTTAGTAATGGATAAGTTAACGAGCAAGCTGAATTTACAGTTGGACCCGGAAATTATTTCAATCCCGTCGGAAGAGGACGCCGGCAGCGTAAATACCGACCCTTTCCCTGGACCCGGCGCCGGAGACCTTCAGCGCGATAATAATGAGAGAAGAGGGCAGGAGGAAATTCCTAGCCAGTTCCTTCACACCCTGAACTCCCGGGAGACCAACATTAAGGAGCGATTGGATGGTCATGTTAATAGCCGTCGAGATGATGACCATGTACGTCGAGGCACTATTCTCATGGAATTCGCCGCCGTACGACGAAGCGCCTCCGTCTCCGTGGCCCTAGTTCAGAGGCAGTTTCACGAAGCGCATACCCTGAGGTCGCGCCGGGGCTCTACGCCGACAGAGACCGCCAGAAACTGCGCCGGAGCTGGAGGGTTATTCCCCGTGGAGCGCCTTTGTCATCGGACGTTATGTTGATGGCCAAGGTTACTGCAAGGAGCCTTTGGCTCTATAATTATTAGTTTAGTTTATAATCATTAATTGTAGTTACGGGGCGAAGTAAAAATGTCTATTGTCACTAAGTCCTACTGGGTCTCGCATTTTTCTTTAGGCAGCGCTCGCTTCTTACGCTAGAAGCGTACCATATGAATAAGTTTATACATACAGAAGTCGATATCACGCAGCTGCACAATTTGCCTTTTCGTCGAGGTTCACTTTTGCTTTGTGCTTCCAGCTGAGCAGAAGAGAAGATAAGCGCGTGCGGAGCACGAAAGTTAGTCTCCTAAACTTGTTAAATATAGATCATTAAATAATGAAAGATAATAAAGGTTTCAGCCGTCAGACGTAGCATATCGAATCGTATCGTATCGTACATCGAATCGATTGTTGTTTCTTTTGGACGCTAGAAATCCCTGCCAAATACGCGCCGCGGCGCGAGTGTCGGCGATCTACAATCTGATATATTCAGTACTTCAGAGAGTGTTTAAGGTATTCTCTGCCACGGCGGAGATTTCTGCGAAGCAAGTGACTTGCAAAGTCACAACCTGAGCTGTCTATAGAGACACGTGTTGCCATAATCTCAAAGCGGACTTTTTAGAATTTGTGTGGCGAGATGGCTGACAGTGATGAACAAGATGCAAGTTCGAGAAGGACGACAAGTAGTAATCAACCCGGTGGAGCGACACAGCTTGTAATGGCATGGTCAACGGGACAGGCTGACGGATCGGCTTTAACTGCTGGAGTTCAAGATAAAGTCGCCGGCGTAGAAATGGGTAGCGGAGCAGCAAACATAGAAATTTAAAGCGGCTGTTCGTCTACGTCATCCGCAGCTACTGGTCCAAGGGAAAGTTCAACACCGACGCAGCAAAGAACTGAGAAAGAGGGAGCATTCTTCAAGCCTTTGTGATACCAGAACGTGATCTGCAAGCAGAAACAGGTTGCGGCTAATTGGAGTGTACACCCGAGTTTGCCACATCAAGCAAACACGTCGGTGTTTAACAAGGCTGCGGAGCCCAGTACTGCGACGCACATGGGCCGCACAGGTCTGGCAGCGCTTAATAGATCGATGGAGCACGCGCCGCGGCAGCAATTCGATAACATACATTGTAATACTGCGACGCCTTGGAATGGACCGCTGACATCTGCGCATATCAATGCGCGACGCGTAATCAGCTAAGACTTACCAATATTTACTGGCAAGCCAGAGGAATCGTTGATCTTTATCAGCAATTATGGGCAATCCACAGAAAGATGTGGATTAAGTCATGAGGAAAATTCATCCGGCTTCAGAAGTGCCTCAAAAGGCAAGCCCTGGATGCGGTGCGTGGAAAGCTTATGATACCAGCTACAATCCCGTATGCTATAGGCACATTGCGAATGCTGTATGAGCGTTCTGAAATAGTACATGCTGCGCTGCAGCAAAAGCTTCGGTAGGATCCAGCAATTAATCGGACAATTTGAACACTGTTATCCCACTGGCCTTAGCCGTCCAAAACTATTGCGCAACGGTAGCGGCCATTGGTATGCACGAATATCTTTACGATTCCGCGCTGCTAAAGGAGCATGTTGCTAAGAAGCCTAGCAATATGGAATTGGACTGGGGCCGTCATCGAATTTCAAATGATGGTAGTAATTTGGCCACCTTCTATAACTAGCTTTTTAATGTGGCTTTGTGCGCCACTGTGGACACGCCCTTCGTGATACCGCGGTCTGATAACGAAAAGAAGAGCTCCACGGAAACCACTAGAAAGCGAATTTTTGTGCACAACACGATAGACAACCACGAGGGCTTGAAGCAACAGCGTTAACAGGAACAGCAAAGAGTTTCATGTGCGAAATGCGTTGGTAACCACCGTCTTTCAGATTGCGACGACTTTAGAGCCATGTGTACAAAACAGCGGTGGGAACTTGTCAAGGAAAAGCGGCTCTGCTTAGCTGAGTGTACGCTAATAGATAGAAAGAGCTCTTGCAGTCGAGATGGAACTAGATGGTCCGGCGAACCAGCTGTGTCTCAAATGGATAGGCGACATGACCAAAAACGAACCTGAGTCTATGACTGTGGCTGTAAGCATTTCAGCTCTATAACATAATGCGGTACAGTATGCGTTGAAAAACGTGCGAGCTGTAGCGAACTTGGACCTTCCAGAGCAAAGTATTGGGCCACAGTGTTTTAAGTCTCATAAGTATTTATTGATGCATCCCATCCTGCCGTATAACAACGTAAGGCTCAGCTTATTATCGGCTTGGACAATACAAAATAACTGCACCCCTGGAGATACGAGAAGGTGAAAACGACGATGTCATAGCAGCACGAAGCAGACTAGCATGGACTGTATATGGCCGCGCTATAGTGGGTGAAAGCACCACGCCTCGTCTGCTACATAATTGCCTGTGCAGTGCGACACTTGGGATGGATGAGACTCTGAAGAACTATTTTGCCCTGGAGTCGCTAGGTGGGAGCGTCTCCTCAAACCAACTGAGATCCAAAGACGACGAACGCTCGATGCAGATAATGGAGGCAATAGCAACTTATCTTGAAGACGAAAAGCGCTGGCACACTGGCCTGCTATGGGGGTTTGATCGCATTCATATGCCAGACTCTATCAAATAGCGGTTAAGTGACTTAAATGTCTAGAGGCCAAGATTTTCAAAGACCGATCAATGAAGGAGTTCATGATGAACACGATGCACGACTACAAACAGAGAGGATATATCCGCCGGCTGAAGGATAGCGAGTTAGTTGCTAACACGACGACGTGGTTTCTTCCTATCTTTACAGCCGAACAAGCAAAAGACACGCTTGGTATGGGATGCAGCCGCCAGTGTTAGTGGTACGTCGCTGAACGATTGTTTGCTAAAAGACTCAGAACAATAGAATCTTTGATGGGCGTGCTAATACGCTTCATCGAGTGCTCTTTCGCCGTATCCGGCGACATACGAGAAATGTTTCATTAGGTCAAGGTGCGCCGAGAAGGCCAACCGGCTCAGAAGATTCTCTTGCGTGATAGAGATTCGGCACGCTCTGCCGAAACGTACGTAATGCATGTCATAGCGTTCGGAGCATCCTGTTCGCCAGCCCTAAAAAAATACGTTAAGAATCGCAATGCCGAGCGGTTTGTAGCGGAGCATCCGTATGCCTCAAAGGCGATTTGCGAAAACACACGTATAGTCGGCAGCCTGCAGTCAGTAGATGCAGAATCCCAAATGATGCAGTTAGCTGAGAGTGTAAAAAGGATTTATGCTTGTGCTGGTTTCGAGATGCGCTACTGGACATCGAATTCAAAGCATGCTATGCAGGCGCTGGAAGACGACTGTTAGCGCTTGGACAAGCGTATCAGCGCTCAGGATGAAGGGCAAAAATAGGTCCTATATTAAGAAGAGGAGTTTTATAGTGGAATTACCACCTTAAAGTCGGGGCGCCGCCTTACCGATCGCAAAAGCCTTCTCTTTAAGTCGGACATTCTACGTGTTAAGGGACGGATAGACAATGTAGAAGGAGTTGAAGTTTGCGTAAAACAGCCGATAATTCTGCCAAGATGACATCGATTGACATATCTGCTTGTTGAGTTTCATCACCGCAAATATCATCACCTGCACTACAAAATAGTCGTAAATTAACTGCGTCAGCTGTACTGGGTTTGAAGCCTGCGAGCTCTGGTGAGAGAAGTCTCTAGTGCTTGCCCAGCGTGCCGTATACGACGCGCCCGCCCAAAGCCACCAGAGATGGGCGACCTGCTAATCGAACGATTATCGCCCTATACTCCACCGTTTACATATACTGGAGTAGATTACTTTGGACCCTACCAGATTTTCGCTGGACGGCGTCGTGAGAAGCGCTGGGGTGTTCTGTTCACATGCCTCACGGTACGCGTCGTTTACCTAGATAAAGCCACATTGCTGTCAACTGACTCATACCTATGCGTTCTGAAGTCGTTCGTGGCCAGACGTGGATGCCCCCGCCGTATGCTGTCGGACATTGGCACAAATTTTGGAGAAATTAAAAGATGAAATTGAACATCATGCAGCTGCACAATTTGCCTTTTCGTCGAGGTTCACTTTTATTTTGTGCTTGCAACTGAGCAGAAGTATAAGAGAAGAATGTAAGTCTCATAAACTTGTTAAATATAGATTATTAAATAATGGAATTTAATAAAGCTTTCAGCAATCAGACGTAGCGTATCGAATCGTATCGTATCGTACATCGAATCGAATGTTGTTTCTGTTCGACGGTAGAAATCCCTGCCAAATACGCGCCCCGGCGGCACCTACACTTGTATTACGTTGAGATCATAGCTTGGTTGGAGGCAAGGAACCGCTGGTATTAAAGTTTTTTAATTTTGTTAGCTGTTATTTGCGGGGAAGGGCGTACAGATACGGAGAAGGTGATGGCACTACGTAACCTTAAGGCCCCGACAAATCGTAAGGAGTTGCAGCAGTGTCTTGGGAAGGCTTCATTATACAGGCGTTTCGTTCCCAACTTCACGACTCAGGTACAGCCGCTTCTAAAGAAGGTGTGAAAAGGGGACTTAGACTAATAGGGGGACCATGGCGTGTGATAGCATACGCTAGTCAAAAGCTTCTGAAGGCTGATTTTAACTATTCCGCCACCGAGAAAGAGTGCCTGGCGATCGTATTGTCCATCTGCGTTGTTACCTAGAGGGGTATCGGTTCGATGTGATAACGGCCCATCTGGCAGTTAAGTGGATTAACTCGATCGAAATCCCTTCGGGAAGAATTGCGCGATAGGTACCGGAACTGCAACAATTTCAGTTTAACGTTCACCGCCGTCGAGGAAAGCTCAACATTTTGTCAAGGCATCCTCCAGAGACCAAGCAGCAGGCAGTGGCGGCCAATGCCCCCTCCAATTGGGTCGCGAATATGCATGAAGAGCCACCCAAGTTCCCGAACTACATAAAGAATGGGCAACTATATAGGTGCTTGGGCCACCGAACGGAGGATGAGGAGTACATTCCCCGGAAACTATGTGTGACTAATGGTCAGCGACAGATGGTCTTGCAAAAATGGCACGATCTCGAGGTTGGCCCAGAGATACTACTGGCCGGGTATGTTTCGTGACGCCGTTAAGTACGTAAAAGGCTTCGAAGTCTGTCAGAAGTTCAAGAACGAGCAACTTAAACCAGCTGGTCGCATGCTGACGAGACAGATAGCGGAGCCGATGGCAGTGCTCTGCGCGGATTTCGTCGGGCCCCTTTCACGGCCGAAATATGACAACAAGATGCAACTGGTGTTTCATGAGGGCGTCTACGGCCCACTTGCAGACGGCGTTTCGAGAGAGGACTTGAGTAGGTTCGGGGTGCCCAGGAAGCTTGTGGGTGTAGAGGACCAGTATAACACCCCGTACTGTCCGCAAGAGAATCCCACCTAGAGGACCAACAGTACCGTGCAGACCATTATAGCGCAGTTAATCGAATGCCATTAGAGTTCGTGGGCTCTGTACTGTTCAAGTGAGTCCGGGGTCTGCAACAAGCGCGTTCAACCCTAGGACATTGGCGGATAGATTGAAGGAAGTCTTTTATATCGTCCACAACAATCTCCAGCACGCTTCAAAGGCAGACTCTACAATTACGCAGACAAGAGTGGCGACCTATATTGGACTCCATGGTTCTATTACGGCAGCAACAACTGCCCAATGCCGTTGAGGGCTTATCCTATTGAGGCCAGGCGAACAAGTAAAGAGGGTGCTCGCACCTGAAGCCTACTACCAAAAGATGACCGCAGACGGAGAAGAACCAGACCCGATGAATGTGGAAGAAGATCGTGCGCAGCAGTCCTTGCTGAATAGCCGTGGGACAAGATAAGAATAAATCGAGTTGATTTCATAGTTTGTGAGTTGCACTGCTAGTGCAGGGAATAGCATAAGCAACGGAATGGTTGACGGGTTCACAAAGTTAGTTGAGTAACACAGACGTCGTTGCCATAAACTCCTCCGGGGAAGCAGTTTATTATTATAATTATAGAATATAACCATTTTATATTATATATTATTGGTCTACAGAAACGAGTGTCTTCCTAATTATTCAATATATTAAATTGTAAAAAATAAGTGCGGAGCCTAATTAGAACACATCATTTTCTAATAGTGTCACCCAGTGACGCTATAATAGCCTATAACTAAGAAGGAGGCTGTTAGTAGAGAAAAATTTTTCTCAAGTAAAATTTCAGAATAATTTTAATTGTTTATTAATATTTAAGTAAATACAATTAATAGGAAATTGTAAAGACGGAAGTTATTAATAAAGTAAAGAAATGTTTACTCTCTGTTTAAACTGTTAAGTAAATAGGTTAAAGATATAGGTGGGAGAATGTATCCTGAAAGCAACGATTTTATTAGTTTTAGAGAGAGTTCGGTGGAGGAAACGTAGTACACTGGTTGCAGTCGGTAGATGCGGAATCCCAAATGATGCAGTTAGCTGAGACTGTAAAAAGGACTCATGCTTGTGACGGTTTCGAGATGCGCCACTGGACATCAAATTCAAAGCATGTTTTGCAGGCGCTGGAAGACGACTGTTAGGGCTTGGACCGAACTTGCTTGCGAAAGCATCTAAGGAGCGTCCAACTAAAAGACGCGTTCTCAACGTGGTCATGTCTTTTTTTGACCCGGTCGGGTTGTGTAGGATTCTTTAATATACGCGCCAAGATTTTCCTTCTGAACATATGGAGAACCAACATCGGATGGGATGACGACCTTACTTAGAAGAGCAAATTGGACAGACGATTAGAGCTGCAAAAGATGCTGCTCCTTAAGCGCAGCAAAGAAATGGATGTGATTTTTATTCGGATATACTTAGAAGAGGAGTTTTATAGTGGGGTTACCTCCTTAAGGTTGGGGCGTCGCCATACCGATCGCAAAAGCCTGCTCTTCAACTTGGACATTCTACGTGTTAAGGGACGGATAGACAATATAGAAGGAGTTGAAATTTGCGTAAAACGGCCGATAATTCTGCCAATATGACATCTATTGACGTATCTGCTTGTTGAGTTTCATCACCGCAAATATCATCACCCGCACTACGAAATGGTCGTTAATTCACTATGCCAGAACGCATAGTTCGTGGCCAGACGCGGATGCCCCTGTCGCATGCTGTCAGACAATGACACCAAGATCGGCGACGCTGATCGAGCGACAATACCCGGAACTCACCAGACATACTAAGTGGTTCCAACCGAAAATTGAACCAATATCAGTCGACGACATCGTCATAATAGTGGACGAGGGTGCCAAACGAAATTGTTGGACAAGAGAGGTGGTAGTCGACGTGCACCGTTCGCCAGATGGCCAGGTCCGAAGCGCCGTGGTGCGAACCGCCGATGGAATTATTACTCGCCCCGCCGTCAAGCTAACTAAGCTTATGTAATGTCGTTACTGATATACAATTTAATTTAATACACTGGCACGTCTGTGCGGTTTGACTTTAGTTTTCAGAATTAATTCGTCTCCCTTTATTGAAAATGGACTTAGCCTAAAGTACATAATAGAGTTTGGTGTTCTGTTGCTCAAAGCAGCGGCAGAACGGGAGTACATAGCATGCTATATGTATTTGTATATGTATCTTCTTATATGTACATGCAGAAGGCATAAACATTGGAATGCGCTTGGGACCGAACGGCCAAAACGTCATAGTGCTTACGCTGCAGATCTCACGCTGCAGGCCAGTCCACATATAAGTGGCCGATCATGTTACGGCACTTGGTGGAAGTTGTATTATGTAAACAATGCGCTTGATACTCTAACTTTGAGATTGGGCATATGACCACTTTTCATATTGTATACACTGTAATATTAATTAAATTACTATGTAGTTATTTAATATTATATTGTATAATTTTTAAAAATTATATTTAATTTATGTAATGTAATATATATTTCTATTCTATAATTCAAAATGTATATATATATATATATATATATTTTTTTTTTTAATTTTTTGGAACGATTTCATTAGCTCTATTGTTGTGTTGGGTTGAATTTTTATACCCTGAACCTGAAGAGGGTTCAGGGTATCCCCTAGTCGGGAGCTCCCGACTAGAACCTCTTACTTGTTTTAGTCTGTCTTTATTTACTTTCTGATTCTTCTTTTTCTCATTTCTTATTATTATGTTATTATTCTCCACTATACTAATTACCTCAAATGGGCCTGTATATACTGATTCTAGTTTATGACCAGTTTCGTTATTTAACAAAACTTGGTCTCTTATTTCCATTTTAAAATTATTAATGTTCTTATCTTTGTATTTCTTATTTGTTACCTTATGTTTTTCTAACATAATACGAGCTCTCTTACATGCGTTTGCTAATCTCAACTTTACTTCCTTAGCATAATCATCTATATTATATATATTATTAAAATCAATGAACTGTTTTGGTAGTCTGCCAAAAACTAGTTCGTATGGACAATAATTATGTTCTACCGAGGTTGTTGTATTGAAACAAAAAGTAAAATATTGTATCCAAACATCCCAGTCGGTCTTATCTGCAGAGATGTAAGAACGAACGTATTCATTGAATGTTCAATGACTTTCGTTCTACTGTACCTTAGCTTTGGTGATGATCTTTAAATATTAGCACAAATCATATATTACTGAATTCTTATATTCTGTTCTCATGTCCGTAATGAACGTCTTCATTGGACCGTCCTTTAGAATAAAGTTTTCAAATATAGTTTTGGCAACAGTTGTTGCACTTTTATTTTGAATTGGAATGGTTACTGAATACTTAGTTAAGTCGCATATAAACGTAACTGCGTATGCATTTCCATTCTCTGAGTGTGGTAGTGGACCTATAGTATCTACTATCACTCTATCGAAAGCTTGTATTGGTGTTTTTGTTAATGAACATGTGTTGTTATTTTAGATAGTAGGCATTTTAGACATCTACGTACGTACTCTTTGACATGGCGAGTCATGTTTTTCTAATAGTAGATTCTTTTGATTTTTGCTAGCGTTCTTGCAATGCCAGTATGATCACTATGATATGTAGATAGTCTGATCATAATGACATGTAGGATCATTATGATATATAGACATAATTGCTTCTTTATCTTAATCTTTTTCGATAATGGTCACCAGTTGGAGTAGCGCTACTTTAAATGAATTCAATATTTTATTAGCCATTTCTTTGAAAGATTCTATTGAAATAATTTCAAAAATCTTTTCACACTGTGCCAATTTGAGTTGGCTGATCTTTAGTATACCGGCTTATTTTTCAAGCCTTTGAAAGAATCGACCTAAGTTAAGATTTCAATTGGTGTACAGATCGCTAACATCAATTCTTGCTATAACTTTTTATACCCTGAACCCATTAAAAATGCGTATAAGGGTATATTGTATTTGTGCTAAATCCAAATGTATGTAACAGGCAGAAGGAAGCGTCTCCGACCCCATTAAGTATATATATTCTTGATCAGCATCAATAGCCGAGTCGATCTAGCCATGTCCGTCCGTCCGTCGGTCCGTATGTATGAATGCAAGGATCTCAGAACCTATAAGAGCTAGAGACTTGAAAGTTGAGATGTAGATGCTTCTAGGGCCGCGCAGATCGAGTTTCAAATATTCGAGATCGAATATTCGATAACTTACTGCGTTTCCAAGCAATCGATAAGAATCGATATCGATATCCGGTTTTTTGGGCAATTTTGGTAAATAATAAGAGCTAGAGTCACCAAACTTGACATATAGCTTCTAAAATAGAATATATATATATATATTTGATGTTGGAAGAAGAGGGTTCAGGGTATCCCCTAGTCGGGAGCTCCCGACTAGAAACTCTTTGTTTTTCATGTTTAAGTAAACATAAATTATTTGTTATGTGCAAGGTCACTAATTTCCGTACTTCATCATCATTATTGCAAATGGCTTCATATACGTTGGGCTTAAAAGCTTTATTAGGAATTTGCCTAAGCATAGTTTCATTTTAGTTCTCTGGCCAGAGATTATTTTGTCTACTTTGTTGCCTGGTAGTGACTTTCAGGACTTTGTTTTGTATGTCTTTTAATTCGGATATTTTTATCCTCAGTGGGGCATCTGCCACGAAATTGTCTTTTCCCTTTAAGTATTACACAGTGAAGTCGTACTCGTCCAATTCTAGTCTCATGCGTGTTAGTTTTGAAGTTGGGTTAACCATTGAAAAAAGGTACGGTAGTGGTCTTTGGTCTGTTTTTACTGTAAAGTGCTTTCCATAGATATATTGTCGAAAATATACTATTGCCCAGTAAATTGCTGTTAATTCTTGTTCTGTAGTGCTCTTATTGCTTTCACCTTTGGTGAACGCTCTTAATGCATATGCAATGGGAAGTTAGAGTCCATTTTGGTTTTGAGTTAAAACCGCTCCATATGCTTGTTTGCTTGCATCTGTGGTTATGCAAAATTCTTTGCTAAAATCTGGATATTGTAATAGAGTTGGTTCTATTAGCTTATCTTTCAGAAATTGGAATGTTTCTGGCATTCATCTGTCGATTAAAAAGGAACATTTTTAATTAATTTTGTTATATGCCGTGAATAATCGGCGAAGTTTTTTATAAAGCGTCTATAGTAATTGCAAAATTTAATAAAACGTCTCGTACTGTCCGCATCATGTGGGACTGGATAATTCTTGATGACATCATATTTCTTGTTATCTGATAATATTCCTTTGTCTGTACACTTGTGACCAAGAAATGTCACTTCGTGCATGCAAAATGAGCATTTTTCTGGATGTAACTTTAAATTATATTTTCCATACAGTACGAAAACGTCTTTTAAATATTTAATCATTTGTTTTTCTGAACATGCAACAACGATTAAATCGTCCATATAAGGGAATGCTTGTGACGGTTCCAGACCTGAAAACGCAATAGTCATCATTCTCTGAAATGAGCTTGGTGCTATTTTTAGTCCAAATGGTAATCGTGTGAATCGATATATCGACATTTCTAGATCTTTCTTCTTGTTCAATTTGATGGAATCCTGACATTAAATCAAGATAAGAGAAATATTTTGTTCAACCCAATGGATCTAGTATGTCATAAATTCTGGGGAGAGGAAATTTGTCAGATAAGAGCTTTTTATTGATTTGACGATAGTCGATTATTAATCGCCATTTCTTTTCTTCTGATTCCGGGAGGGATTTCTTGGGTACTCAAACAAAAGTGGGCTATTATATTCAGACACAGTAGTTTCGACTATATTGTCGTTAAGTTTCCCAACTTGTTTTTGAATTTCATCTACATGACCATGAGGACTTCTGTAGTTTTTTATGTAAACAGGTTCATTATCTTTTAATTTCAATGTTTGCTTATAAAAATTGTTTGTTGTGATTGATTCGGTCTGTAGTCCGAATACATCACAATATTTGGTGCACAATTCTGTTAAATGATTATTGAATAGTTTTGTGAAATTTTTCCTTAAATGCGATAAAAGTTTTTCATTTCTCTTATATTGGTTGCTTTGAACAACATCATAGTTCGAAAGTGATTCGTATTTGATATTATTAATATTTACTAATAAATCGGAATTGGTTATATTTAAAAATCGGATTGGGATTTTGTTATTGTGTTAGCAAAATAAATTCCTTTCTGGATTTCTTGATTAGGTATATAAATGAAATTATCTTTCGAATCGATTTTTATATTTCTTATCACTTCAGATCTTGCTGGTAGAATTAGTGAGTTATTACCAGAATTGTGTGCAAACATCAATTGGGTAAGTAAGATTTGGAGGTCGAATTATAAACCAGTCTTCAGTTGGTTTGAAATCTAGTAGGCAATTAAATTTGTTTATAAAATCAATGCCTATAATTCCATCACAAGGTATTGCGAAGTTTGCATTTACAATGTTAAATCCGTGTGGAATTGTATATTGGGACTTTATTACCCCTTGGCCTATTCCTTGAATATTTATAGTTTTATCTTCAGAAGTTGTATCGAAGTGATCAGAATTAATTTTAAGAATTGATATGTCTGCACCAGTGTCGATTAAAAATGTTAGAATTGTTTTTGTAACATGTTACGAAATTTTACAAAGATATTGAGATTTAAATTTATTGAATATGTTTTATTGATTATTGTGTGGTACTTAAAGGGTTTTGAGAGTTTTCCGAACTGTTTTGTGCCACTCTCACATTATTATAATTATTTTGATTTTGGTTGCTTCGGCCTCTAAAGTTACCCCTATTTTGACCTTGAGATCTATAACCTCCTCGGTTATTATTATTTATAATGTTGGCCTCTGTTATTGTTACTTTGGTAATAACATCTTCGCGATTGTTACCACGACCACCTCTATTATTATAGTAATTTTGTCGTTGTCGGCAGTGTAGAACAGTGTTTGTTTGACTAGTTGCTTCTGTGCAATTGTTAACAAACTTTGAAATGGCATCATTTATGTTACTGAATGTACCTGGAGCAGTTCTGAGTCATAGCTTGGACAGCAAATGTTGTGATGTACTTATTAGCTAAATCAGGTGACAAACCATCACTGATATAAGCTCCTTCTAGAGACTTAGTCAATTTTGATACCTCTTGGGTATATTGATTGGCCGTTTTACTCTTTTGTTGTAGGTTTAGAAGCTTAGCAGGAATAACTACTACTGACTCTCCTTTTACTTTGTCCGATATTTTCGATATGACAGCTGTAATAGTGTTCTCATCACTTATCAGGTTCCTGGCTTGGCCTTTTGTTTTTGTCTTAATAAGACTTACAGCAAGTGCTTCGTGTGTTTCTCTTAGAGAATCTACCAGATTCAGAGCATCTATGAAGCTTATTAAATTTTCTGCCTTGCCAGCAAACTGGCTAATTTGAGGCTAACTTAAGAAAATCTACTGGTGTTTGAGCCATGTCGACTATTTCGATTTGTTCTTGCTTTTGTTCAAGTTCTTCTTCTACTGGTTCCATTAAATCAGTGATTTCGAATGTTGCTGGTGTATTTAGCGCGTTCGGAACAAATATTTGAAAATTATGTCTTTCCGAAATATGTATAATATTTTTACGCAGCCCTTTTAACACGTTAATTGATTGTGTTTAATGTAAATCGCTTAACCTACGTTCATTGTTGTTTACAATGTCACGGACTTTGTTGTATGATTCTACTAGAACTTGAACATGTTTTATTTTTGTTTGGTTTGATATTAGTGCACTTTTATTGAGGCACTTAAATGATCTATCAAACTCAGAACGTTTTTGCTTGATAATGGAAACAATTTTATTCCATTCCATTAAATATATATATTCTTTATTAAACTTTTTGTTGACATTATTGTTTTTTTTTTTTAATCGATGTAGCGGCTTTTGTTATAATTTTTTTTTTGTTTTCTAGATTTTATCTAGATCGTTAGCCTTGCTCATATATTTTTTTCGCAATCATTTATTGTGTAAATTGTACAGTTTAGAAACTAAGTTTGCGCTGAGAATAACAACGATAATTATTAACAATGTGTTGGTCAGACCTAAATCTACATTACTGGATTCTACTTAATGAATTACGTTTGCAGTCGAATCCACTGTTTTAGATTCTATCAAAGGCAGTTTGTAATACGCTAATTTCTCATAAGATATTATATTATTTATGTCTGCCGTTTTACTATCGTATTGCTCATTCGTTTAAATAAAAAAAAATTTTTTGTATGTATATATATATACATATATATATATCAATAATTTTGGTGTATTCAATTGATATTCTTTTTTTTTGCAATTTAATTCACTGCATATGGCTAGTCTTAAACAATTATTTTTTTTTTAAACTTAATTTTTTTTTTTTTTGTCTTTTAATATTTTAGCAAGTGGTATTTTCTTTATCATGAATTGCCTTTATATTGCCCTTTGGCTATATGTCTTTTCTTTTTATTATTCACTCGCAGATGAATTTACAATTTTTTCTGCCTATATCTGATCGGGCGAGTTCTCGCTCAATATTTTACACTCATTATATATATATAAAACAAAAAATTCGTAGTGCGCTATTTGTAGCACTGTCGGTCCACTGTCGAAACTCGTTCATGTTGCCGGTGTTGGTCCCCGTATAGGCCGGTATAATTGTATGTTGCCCTCCATGGCGCTCTTTGTAGCGCTGTCGGTTTAGCAATCTCGCAAGTCAGTGCGCAGCCAATGTTGTAGAATGGACCCTCACAGTCCGCCGACATTGTCTCTTATATGCTGGGATAGCTGTTTGAATAGGAGGAGTTACTTTCTTGTTTATAGTTTGTATCTGGCGGTAGGAAACGGATAGATTTTGTTTTTTGTTTATTAATTGCACTAGTTGTGCTTCACAAAACAAGCGTTCTTATGCATGGAAACAGAATCGTTCCATGCTGGCGGGTTATCTTCATTGTTGAAAACTTTGCTGAGACGGTCAATTTCCGACCTCAGTCTTTGTTTGACACCTCCGCGCTTTTTCTGTTTCTTTGTTTTCTTGTCTATCCGCACTCTACTGACTCAGATATTTATTTGTTGTCCACAGCTATCCCTCCATCGCTGCTGTCTTTGTTGCCAAAATTGTAGTAAATGTCATCTGCTGTTGCTGTTGTTTTTGTTGAAGTTTGTTGTTGTTTGTTGTCAGTTTGTTGTTCTTGGCTGCCTTTCCACTAGTTTTTGGGATGTATTTTATACACGGCAGGTTAGTGAGACCAAAGACAATATAAACACTAAGATGAGTAACGTCCATACATTTGAGTGCGACGCAAAATTTCTGGCCTGGCCTATCATCTGGCCTTTGAGGCTTCGTACGGCATGCCTGCCGACTGGTTGTTCGTTCTCCAAAGACCAGACGAACGAATGCCGAAGTCGTAGCTTGCTGATGCTGACACGAGCTACGAAGTTAGTCGCCAGCCTGCCTTCAGCAAAGCTGGTCGATGCTGCTTTGCGTCGCAAGTTCATTGAGCGAAAAAGCTTAGAACTTACAATCGACGCAAAGTGCTTGTGCTTTATCCATGAAATGCATGCTTTATTTAAATGATATATTACCTTAGATATTAACAATTAATTTTACAGGAAAAGAACTTATATAATTTGTACACAAGGCGCTTCTTGCGCAATAACTATGTTAAGAAAATAGCACACATAGATTGATTTCACTTTTCTTTTTGGGCAGTGTATGCTCGAGAAAAGTTCTTGTCTCAGCCAATAGCATGCGTGCAGCTTTCGTTGTATGCGTGAATTATACATGCATAAGATCTTAAAAGTATGTATGTATGTGTTGTTATTCACTGCTCTGGCTTTAGCTGGCAAAAAATTAATTTTGTTAGTTTTCTAGCGCAGATCATGACCTATCCCAAATTAGTGTTGATATATGAATGCATTTTGTGTACTGAGGTTGGCTCCGCAGAAAATACCCGAAGGTCATATTTAGTTATGACCCCATTATAATTATAATGGTCTCCCCGCGGTGTTCCCTGCGTACTATGTTCTTTATAATTCGAACAACAAAAATAATAAAATAAAAAAAAAAATCTTTGTAAAAAAAATAATTTAATTAATAATTTCAAATATAAAAAATAAATAAATAAATATTTGCATCGACTTAAAAATACAAATTTTTGTGTACGGAGTACACAAAATGCATTCATATATCAACAGAAAGTTTAGGTAGGTCGTGGTCTGCGCTAAAAAACTAAGAAAATTGTTTCTTTGCCAGCCAGAGACTTTGTTGTTCAAATATGCTGTTATGTATGTATATTCACACGCATACAAACATAATTGCTTGCACGGCGCTCATGAAGCCTAAGCTGAGAGCAAATTCTATTTTTAGTTTTTTCGTTCTCTCGGCTGTGAGAGCGCAATGCTATTGATTTCGTTTTCGTTCTCAATTTTCAAAAAATCAAGCTGCATAGTAGCATTTTGTTGTATGGCTTTACTCATCTTAGTGTTTATATTGTCTTTGGTGAGACCATTGTCACGGTCGCCATGTAATGTCGCTACTGATATACAATTTAATTTAATACATTAGCACGTCTGTGCCGTTTGTATTTAGTTTTCAGAATTAATTCGTCTTCCTTTATGTCAAATGGACTTAGCCTAAAGTACATAATGGAGTTTGGAGTTATGTTGCTCAAAGCAGCGGCAGAACGGGAGTACATAGCATGCCATATGTATTTGTATATATATCTTGTTATATGTACATGCAGAAGGCATAAACATTAGAATGCGCTTGGGACCGAACGGCCAAAACGTCATAGTGCTTACGCTGCAGATCTCACGCTGCAGGCCAGTCCACATATAAGTGGCTGATCATGTTACGGCACTTGGCGGAAGTTGTATTATGTAAACAATGCGCTTGATACACTAACTTTAAGATTGGGCATATGACCACTTTACATATTGTATACATTGCAATATGGTGGTCATATGATTATTTGCATGTAACATGCTACACTTCACATTAAAGTTGGTAACACACTGCACGAGCATTCGTGAATTACAGGGGTGGGAATGTTACGGGGCGAAGTGAAAATGTCTTTTGTCGCTTTGTCAAGGGCACCGTAAGAATTAGTTTTTACATACAGAAGGCGATATCATGCAGCTGCACAATTTCCGCAACCGAAAAAGAGGGCCTGGCAATCGTATTGTCCATCCGGCAGCTGCGTTATTACCTAGAGGGGTATCAGTTCGGTGTGATAACGGCCCATCTGGCAGTTAAGTGGATCAACTCGATCAAAATCACTTCGCGAAGATTCGCGCGATAAGCACCGGATCTGCAACAATTTCAGTTTAACTTTCACCACCGGAGGGAAGCTCAACATTGTATCAAGGTATCCTCCAGAGACCAATCCGCTGGCAGTCGTGACCCATGCCGTCTGCAATTGGGTCGCGAATATGCATACTAGAATCGCTGAAGAGCTAGTCAAGTTCCCGAGCGACATAAAAGTGGGCAACTATATAGGTTTTTGGGCCACCGAACGGAGGATGAGGAGTACATTCCCTGGAAACTATGTGTGACTAATGGTCAGCGACAGAGGGTATTGCAGGAATGCCACGCTCCCACGGCCGGACATCAAGACATGAAGAAAACCCTGTCGGGATTGGCCCATAGATACTACTGGCCGGGTATGTTCCGCGACGCCGCCAAGTACGTAAAAGGCTTCGAAGTCTGTCAGAAGTTCAAGAACGAGCAACTTAAACCAGCTGGTCGCATGCTGACGAGACAGATAGCGGAGCCGATGGCAGTGCTCTGCGCGGATTTCGCCGGGCCTCTTTCACGGCCGAAACATGACAACATGATGCAACTGGTGTTGCATGAGGGCTTCTACGGCCCACTTGTAGACGGCGTTTCGAGAGACTACTTGATTAGGTTCGGGGTGAAGTTTGTGGGTGTATACGATACCGCCCCGTACTGTCCGCAAGAAAATCGCACCAAGAGGACCAACAGTACCGTGAAGACCATTATAGCGCAGTTAATCGAATGCTTTTAGAGTTCGTGGGCTCTGTACTGCTTAGGCGACTCCGGGGTCTGCAACAAGCGCGTTCAACCCTAGAACATTGGCGGATATATTGAAGGAAGTCTTTTTTATCATCCACAGCAATCTCCAGTACACGTCAAAGGCAGACTCTACAATTGCGCAGACAAGAGTGCCGACCTTCATTCAGATAGATTTCATAGATTGTGAGTTGCACTGCTAGTGTAGGGAATAGAATAAACAACGGAATGGTTGACGGGTTCACTAAGTTAGTTGAGTAACACTGACGTCGTCGCCATAAACTCCTCCGGGAAAGCGACGGTATCGTCGTTGAAGTGTGGAAGGGGGTGTAAGGTGTCGACTAAGGTAGCCACCCAACAGTTCATTATCATAATTATAAAGTATAACCATTGTATATTATTTATTAATGGTCAACAGAAACGAGTATCTTCCTAATTATTCAATATGTTAAATTGTGAAAATTAAGTGCAGCGCCTATTTAGAGCACATAATTTTCTGATAGCGTCACCAACCGATGTAGATATTTTATTTGCCCGTTCGGCCAGCTATTTTAACAGCTATTCTTGTTGGTGATGCTATGAGTAATTGTTCTTAAGTAAAATTTAAAAATAATTTTAATTGTATATATTTATATTTGAGAAAATACAAATAATAGGAAAAAGTAAAGAAGGAAGCTATTAATAAAGTTTCTAGTTTCACATATTGGTGTTCCATCGTTTGTCGGTAACATGTGAGTGGAAAAAGTAATGCATCTTTAAATAATTAGCTGATAGTGTTAGTGTTTGGTGTACATAAGCGCCGCTTATTTTTCTTCAAAAATTCAAATAATGATCCATTTAAAGGACTTATTGCGGGATTTGGCCTTAGCTGCTGTGCTCCTCCGTCGAGCCGTAGCCCCTGGCAGCTGTCCGGGCGAAACGAAAAGGTGACGCACGCGGATTTGGCACCTTTTATGACACTTTTCCAATTGGCTGTTCATGCTTCGATTTTCAGCAGCCAGTACTGACTTGCATTTATCGCAGCCTGCAGACAATCGTGGGAAACTAGGAAGGCAGTGTCATCCGCGTCGTCGTGTCGGGAGGTTAGCTGTGTACAGAGTGTACATCACCGCGCCGAGTACGCTGCCTTGTGGGACACCTGCTTTGATGCCCTTGACACCAGAGCTTTGGTCTTTGACGGCTACGTTAAAGGTGCGCCCTGCTAGAAATGAGCTCAAGATGCTGAAATATGGCGCAGGGAGTAGGAAAACTCCAACGTCGAGGAAATCTCCAGCACAGTATTTCTTCCTTTCGTATGCCTCCTGTACATGGTTGACTACTCGGTGGACTTGTTTTGGGCAACCATGAGAGTACCTGAAGCCAAATTGATGTCTTAAGTCGAGCTCCATTAGGTGATTTAAAAGGAGTCGCTCAAAAACTTTGGGAAGCTACGGGAGCAGGCTTATAGGACGTTGGGATCCCAGCTGAGTAAGCGGCTTACAGGGATTGGCGATCATGATAATTTTCGCACGTTTCCACTGTTTCGGGAAGTGAGCAAGCCTTAGCATTGAGTTGTAAATCAACGTGAGCGCCATGATGCCATTGCGTGAGAGTGGCTTGGCTGCTCTGTCGTCAATTTCAAGGCATCCAGGGGACTTCTTCAGCTCTAGGGTTTTCAGCTGAATCCCGATTTCAGAAGGAGAAATGTTCATTATTGGGAGAGCCATCTGCAGTGGCGCATCGAGTGAATAAGTCACTTTACGGCACTGTACAGCATCAGCAGATTGGAATGGCATGAAGGTCGCCTCAAGGTGGTCAGCAAACGCACTGGCCTTCTCCTCGTCCAAACGATTCCAGTGTCCGAAATGATCCATGATCGGGGAGGAAAACTTTGTTTAAAGGTGCTGTTGCCGTTATGTCCAGCTGTTTCTAATAAGCCGTCAAGGTTTTCTTTTCGGTATCTAGCCAGTAGTCGTCGGAGCCGGTTGGACGCACTGACCATTTCCACCTTGGCAAAGAAATTTTCGTTACGGATGTGTCTTTTGCCGGCAAGAAGACTCCTGGTTTCTGGAAATAGTAGGGAGCTTTGAAGCAGCGTTTGCGGAGCTGCACATCTTTTTATTTACTATTATTTTTGCAGTGATGTGGTCAATATAGCATTCCAGTTGACTTGTTTTACTTTTGGCTACGTTGAGCTAAGGTGTCCTCGAGGCAGATCCAGTAGACATCCAAGTTAGAGCGCGGCGGGAGCATTTTGTCAGTGCCGAGCTGGTCGAAAAGGGTTTGAATGTGTCCCTCAGTCACTCTCAAGATCGGCGAGCAGTATACAGAAGCGAATTGAAGTCGCCTCTCCCAGATCCGAGTCGGCTAAGAGCGGCTTCCATATACCAGTGAGAGGACTCAAATGGTTGGTGGGACAAGGACGTCCCTATCAGTATTGCTGCTCCCCCATGTTGGTTGTTGTCTGTGTGGAGAGTGTAGCCGGGCACTCTGAGGGTGAAACGGGAGTCTCCGTGTGCAATTGATATTTTATAGAACAATAATATGCAGAAAATTTCATGACGATCGGTTAAGAAACACAGAAGTTATTAAATAAAACATGTTTTTGCTGTCCTCGAGCTTGGGGCAGCAAGCATAAATTGCAAGAATTTCCGTATCCATGTACACATCAATTCTATAAAAAGCATTGCAACTGCGATTGAACTGTTTTCTGTACTGCTATTTAAATTGTTTTTTTTTTTTTTTTCAGAAAGATACATCTATTAGCTTGGCTGTTGATTAGAGGCGGCGGCAAGTGGATCGGTCTGTTGCACTTGAGCCCTAGGGAGGAAACAATTTATTTTTTGGCGAGAGTCGGCAGCGAGTTATGAGCGCCAGCTGCATTTTGTGTTCGAAGAAGAGGATTCAGGGTATTCTCTAGTCGGGAGCTCAAGACAAGAACCACTTACTTTTTTATACCCTGAACCCATTAAAAATGGGTATAAGGGTATATTGTATTTGTGCAATATCCAAATGTATGTAACAGGCAGTACAAGCCGAGAAAGAGTGCCTGGCAATCGTATTGTCCATCCGGCAGCTGCATTGTTACCTAGAGGTGTATCGGTTTGATGTGATAAAGGCCCATCTGGCAGTTAAGTGGATCAACTCGATCGAAATCCCTTCGCGAAGAATCGCGCGATAGGCACCGGAACTGCAACAATTTCAGTTTAACTACAAACGAGAGCGCTAGCTGCATTTTGTGCTCGACGAAGAGGATTCAGGGTATTCTCTAGTCGGGAGCTCCAGACCTCTTAACTTTTTTTTTTTTGCTGGTGTGGCTGTTAAGTTGAGACGGCGACAAGTAGTGCGGTTAGTTCCAAGTTCGAACCCTGCCAAGTGAACTATTTTTGTACCCTGAACCCAATAAAAATGGGTATAAGGGTATATTGTATTCGAGCAAAATCCAAATGTATGCTACAGGCAGAAGGAAGTATTTCCGACCCCATTAAGTATATGTATTCTTGATCAGCATCAATAGCCGAGTCGATCTAGCCATGTCCGTCTGTCTGTCCGTCCGTCCGTCCGTATTTATGAACGCAAGCATCTTAAAACCTTTATGAGCCAGAAACTTGCAATTTTAGCTGTAGGTCCTTCTAGTCCATGTGCAGATCGAGTTTGTTTCCTGTTGCCCTTGCAGATCATTGCGATTTTATTCTGTGCTTCTGGTATGGCTTCCCTAAGTTTTTGTGGACTTAAAATAGCAAGCTTGGTTTCGACACTACGCTTAATAAAATTTTTTGTTGGTGTACCACTAGTGTTACAGTGCTTGCTGTTTCTATTGTGTGATAGAAATCGATTGATTACTGTTTCAAGCTCTTCATTCGGTTAGATTTTGAGGGTAGAGTAAATCCACTTAGTCGTTGGTGGAAGTGCAGTGAGTACATGCTCAATGTCATTTCCTTGCATGATTTGAAACGTGATGTTTTCGTTACAAATACTTTTGTGCACTTAGAAAGAAAGTCGACCACGATACATAAATGATGATTTTGAATGGGCCCAGCTAAATCTATATGCATTCTATTCCAGACTGCTGTCTCGGGCTCCCACGATATCACAGGACTATTTTAATACCTCACACAATCTCCAACATACTTTTCAGTTTCTCTATCTAATCTAAGCCGCCAAGCATATGATCTCTTGAGTACGGAAATAACTTCTGGGGCTGAAGTGATGCCTCCCGTCAGATGGTCTGCTTCGTTGAATTTATCTTTAACGGACTCAACATTGTAATTAAAGCACAGAGTCAACGCTTATCTTTGTATGCCAGCCATGGCTTGTGGTCTGTTTTCAATGTAAACTTTTGATCCAAGAGATACTGCTGAAGTTTAGCTACTGAAAGTACCATAGCTAAACCTCTTTTTCAATTGTGCTATACTTTCTTTTGCTTAGCCCCTGAAAAAAAGGCTAAGAGCATTTATGAAATAATGTGCAAGCAACAACAGTGTTACAAATTTCAAATTTTCTGACTTAAATTAAAATGCACTGGTACATTATAAGACGAAATGCCATTCTGGATTATTACGTAAGCATATCAGTAAATGCCCTAACTTCTAAGAAATTGGTTGGACCAGGTGCGCAGGTGATGCACGTGATGTTTCACTATCCTTTCAAGACCATTTGCGTCCAATGTAAGCCCAGGGTATGAAATTTTTTCCTGAAAAACATGAAAAACATCCCACTCTAATTTCTAATTTCCTCAACAGTGTTTTAAGATTGCTAAAGTGTGCTTTTTTATCCAGCCCTTATACTGTTATGTCATTCGCTTGTATAACCTCACTGGTATGAAATTGCAAGGTGCCCCTTTATAGCATGCTACATCTATGTCGATGCCTTGAATGTTCACTGGCAGTCCATACCGTTGTGTAGAAACACTATTACAGGCAACATCTTTGCTGTAAATATATATTGATGAGGAAAATTTTTTTTACCCTGTTTTTTTACCACATTGCAAAGCAATCGATTAAAATCGTTATCGAAATCCTGTGCTGCTATTTTAGTTCGTTATTTCTTCATTTTTAATTTTAGATTGGTGTGGCTGTTGAGTAGAGGAAGTGGCATGTGGTGCGGTCTGTCTGTTGAGTAGAGCAAGTAACGCGGACAGTTGCAAGTTTATACCCTGGCAAGATAACTTTTTTTATTTAATTTATCTTTATTTCTTCTTTCTTTCTGCGTTGCGCGAGATGCATGCGGTGTTGGAATAAGGCCGTTCAGGGTATTTTCCAGTCGAGAGCTTCCGACTTTAAGTGGTATTCACTATGTGATTTATTCTGTTTATATTCAAAATGTGATATCTTAATCTGATGACATCGGAACATCCGTACTCCTATTATAATTATGAAAAAGAAAATGTATATTAATAGATTAATAGTGATAAAAGCAATTATTTTAGAGAACTAGCCATGTTGTTTGTCCCATGGCGGGGTGATAGTGTAGAACTAGTATCAGAAGACTCCGAACTATATTGCCCAAAATCAGGAGTTAACCGAGAGTAAGCCGCATAAAATATAATAGCTTATAGTCAAGCCCCAAGATATGCTGCATTTCCACAAGGTCGCTTCGTCCAATTCTTTCGCGGCTTCTAAGCTTCAACCAGACACCACATTTTTGTAGTCCCTTTTTCATTGCAAATAAATCTGTGTTGCACATCAAAACGCACCGTACCAATGTGTGCATATCTCAAATAATTCATTTCGCTTAAAATACACAACATCGCAAGGAGTACCAACCCACCACATTTTCGTGCTCCTTCGAAGCAGATTAACAAAAAATTGGAAACATCATTTTTATTAGATTATTATTATTATTAATAACATAACGACAGGTTTATTTCGACTAACTTGCAAAATTAAGGTAAGGCGTCTGTACTATACCGGCACCGATCACTGCTGCTGCACGATGATCGTAAGTGCTCATGGGCCAGGCAGTAAGGCCAGTATTCTTTATATATACTGCCCAAAGACGCTTCTGAGGGCTCAGTCTCAGGAAGCGTTGGCAGTTCGTTGATTTTGTAGACACAACGGACAGTGCTGGTGTTAGTTTGGAGGTCGGTGTCTACGAAATTAACGACGCCCCGGGAAGTAAGAACATCTACTACGCAGACTCGGTCGAGCTGCCATCGTTGGATGAAAGGTTATCTTATTTGACGAAGGCTTCTCGCTGGATGTTTCCATTTGTTGCTTTTGTGCATCTCCTTGAGGTATTTCTCTTTCCAAAGGAAACAGCACTGCTGATTAAGGGCCTCGACACGTTGCCAGCGGCTTAGAAAGGGCGCTGCACTCTGCAGGCTCCGATAAGAGCGTGGATCCTCAAGCGTGTGTTTGAAAGAGAAAGTGCCTTTGGAATAGAGAGTCATGAAGCTCTTTAATCCCGCTTCCCATAAGCCACCCATATGAGAGGTGTTTGGAGGGTTGAAGCGCCATTACAGGTTTTGATGGCTGTAGTATGAAATTTCACGCGTTTTCGCGACTTCTATAAGGTCACGCGATGTAAATTTGGAGCCTCCAGCAAACGTTTTGCCTTTCGTGGATTGCGAGTTGCTACCTTGTAACGTGGGAACTTGTGTGGGAACTGGAGAGCTGCCACAATGTAGGAGTGTGTTGTGGCGACCCTTGCACGTGAAACAATTATGTTGGCTCGTGCAATCTTTTTATTGATACCCTCTAGCGAAATATGTCTGGAAGAGTTTCTGCTGTTTGATGCAGTAAGGCCTATCACCAACAAGAATCTGCAGAAAATGGGGGCATAAGCGCACTGGATAGTTCTCTTTTGAGCAAAGTTTGCAACATTGAGCCTTAACGCTCACTTTAGCTTCAAATGAGTTCATTTTTGTACTTTACTGGGCTTCATGCCCTCTATCGCCTTTAGAGTGCGATAGCGCTCCAATAGGAATGAATTAAGGTCGCTCCACATCGGGAAGTCAACCTTGTTGTGCAACGACAAACTGGAAGGCAATCCCAGTTCACAGTGCTTATGCGGGATAATGTTCTGTAGGTCTTTAAGAGCAGCTATTTTTCGAGTTGTTATTTGACGATATGCATCGAGCTACGATTTTTTTTATCCACATCAGCTTCAAGGGGCCTTCCAGGGCGTGGTGCCTCCTCAAGATCATTATTGTCGGAATAAAAATAAATTTTCTCCTTGCATGAACCTCATTTTTTCCTTTTGATAGTTAACCAGTAACATATAATAATAACATAACAAAATGCTGTTTCCGATCTTCCATCTTCGAAAAAATTTTAAAAGGGGAATAATGTATTGGTGGAAAAGTATGCAAAAGGCAGAGGGAAGCATCTTCGACCCCATAAAGTATATATATTCCTGATCAGCATCAATAGCCGAGTCGAACGCAAGGCTCACAGATCCTTTAAGAGCTAGACACTTGAAATTTTGAACGTAGGTTCTGCTAGTGCTCACGCAGCCCGATCTTTTATAACATGCCTTCTTTCCTTCTTTCTTAGGTCTTTAGAGCAAGAGTCACCAAGCTTGACATTACTTACATAGCTTCTCACTACCACCACATAGCTATAAATTAAATAAATAAACTAATTTGAACAACACACCAATTTAAGCCTACGCTATAATGCAATTGCCCTTTTGAGAACATTCGAATATTCTATAACGCAATTAGATCTACTGTTCCATTAAGATCGGTTAAGAAACGCAGAAGCTTTTAAAAAAAAGATATATTATTGGCGATCGATTGTGGCTAGGGCTACCACAATACCCCACTTTAGAGAAGTCATGGATTGTAAGGGCAAGTCCTATGTTGCTTGTAATATGTGCGCAGTGATGTAACTTTGATTCGTGAATCTCCTTCATAAACGGGACCAGCTGCGTCATTCGTGATGACGGCTTCCTTAGCCTCTTCAATTGCCAAAATACAATTTTTTATCTGTCGATCGATAATGCTGTTTCTTTACCATTGATCCGCACAAAAAAGACCCGTTCTGATGTCTTTGATATCACCTCATACGGTCCTGAGTATGGAGGCTCCAACGCCTGCTTTACCGTCAATCCTGGCGAATACATAAGAGCATCCATGTATGGCTTTGCGCAGAAAGAGTTTCGATTTGCTATGATGCGAAGCTGACGTAGGCCTTACCGCCTGCATGTTGGTACGAAATTGACTGACAAACTGCCATGGGTTCGAGGGTGCGTCCAGGTCATAGAAATATTCGTTGGGGATGCGAAGTTTGCACCCGTATAACAATTCGGCAGTTGATGCTTAGAGACCTTCCTTGAAATTTGTTCGGGGGGCAAACATTACAGTTGGAAGTAGTTTGGTTCATGGGTCTGCGGGTTGCATATTAAAGCGGCTTTCATAGACCTATGCCAACGGTTTGACTGTAGGTGGTATGGTGTCGTGTGGATGTGGGACACCCAAACCGTAATATCCACCGTGACCAAATTGCATCGCAGGCCGTCTGTGCTGTCATATTCTGCAGAGGTACTGCCTCCGGATAGCGAGAGAACCGGTCAATCATCGTCAGACAAACCCGGTATCCACCTGCCAGGATATCACGACAATACCGCTTAGTTTTTTTTTTCGTGTACCTCTGTTGTATTGTATATTGCTGTTGTATATTGTATTTAGTTCCGCGCCGATGGCTGTGCCGGAGGCATCACACGTCAGGCTCAGATCTGCATGTGGAGAAGTTGAGCAAGCGTGGCTGCATTTGTAAATAAATGTCTTCGCCGTCCACTGTACTGGTCGTTTGCCATTCTACTTCATGTTGCGCGTCAAATAATTAAGTGATGCCTGAGTTTCAGAAGCATGTAGTATACAGCGGCGATAGTTCACTGTTCCCAGAAGCGGCCCAGTTCGCATATTGTTTGTGGCCGACCGTACTCTGCGATCAGATACCGGTAGTATTAACTGTGTAGCTTAAAAACAATTCCTCATTTATTTGAAAATTTAATTTTTACTTGTTAATCCTAAGGCCATTAGCTTACAGGATCCGTACAACATTGTCCACGTGCTGCTTATGCTCCTCAATTGAACTCGACGTTATCAGGATGTCATCTATGCAGCAGAACCCAAAGTCGACACCTCGGAAAAGTTGGTCAATGAAACACTGGAAAGTTTGCGTTGCATTTTTGAGTCCAAATGTCATGTATACAAACTCATTTAAACCAAACGGGGTACAGGGTTCTAAAGTTTTCTTAATGTCTTTTGCTGCCATCGGTATCTGATAGTATGCGCGTTCTGAGTCTAAAGTTGTGAATATGTGTTTACCATGTAACCGGTCTGCAAAGTCGTGTATTTGTGGTATCGGATAACGATGAGGAGTTGTTATCGCGTTTAGCTTCCTATAAGCGCCACATGCGCGCCAACCCCCACTGATCTTTGTTACCATATGCAGCGGGCGTGCCCATTAACGCTTGGAGAAGCGACAGATTCCTCCGTCGATCAGTTGATGGATTTGTGCTTTCGCTGATGCCAGTTTCTCACCCATTTGTCGGCGTGGACGATCTGCTACTAGTGCTCCAGTTGTAATGATGTAGTGGCGAACTGCATGTAATGGGCAATTTTCGTATAAGCTTAACGTTGTGGACCGCCTCTGTATGTTTTGCCTAAGGCCGATTATGGTGTGGCTTTCGTAGAATATTTGCATCCTCGAAATGCTGCGAGTTGATTGAACTGCCGAAAGGCGGGTGATCCTGTGTGGAAAAAAGACGTTGTTGCTTGATGTCTATGAGCAAATGGAACTGTAATGGAGAGTCAACGCCATTTAATGCCAGTTGCACGTCAGCACTGATAAATGGTGGTGGATAAACGGTGGTCCTGCATGAGATATCATATTTAACGTTCGGGCTCACCACTTTGGCCTCTTAGCCAGTTATATTCCTAATATTAGTTATATTTGTGAAATCAAATATAATTGTGATAGACTCGTCTTCTGTTCTTTTGTCAATGTTCGCTCTGATCGGCATGCTTTTGAATGGCAGATTAAAGGTAGGCCCGATATATATTGGGAAATAAGTAGGGCCTAGTGCTTGCGGCACCTACCGCAAATTTCAAGAATTTCTGTCTACATGTACACACACACATTCATGCGCGTGCTAGTCTCATTTCTATCAACAACCTGTAGTTCTGCTGGTAACCTGTAGTTCTGCGTGTACCTCTGTTGTATTGTATATTGTTGTTGTATATTGTATTCAGCTCCGCGCCGATGGCTGTGCCGGAGGCATCACACGTCAGGCTCAGATCTGCATGTGGAGAAGTTGAGCAAGCGTGGCTGCATTTGTAAATAAATGTCTTCGCCGTCCACTGTACTGGTCGTTTGCCATTCTACTTCATGTTGCGCGTCAAATAATTAAGTGATGCCTGAGTTTCAGAAGCATGTAGTATACAGCGGCGATAGTTCACTGTTCCCAGAAGCGGCCCAGTTCGCATATTGTTTGTGGCCGACCGTACTCTGCGATCAGATACCGGTGGTATTAACTGTGTAGCTTAAAAACAATTCCTCATTTATTTGAAAATTTAATTTTTACTTGTTAATCCTAAGGCCATTAGCTTACAGGATCCGTACAACATTGTCCACGTGCTGCTTATGCTCCTCAATTGAACTCGACGTTATCAGGATGTCATCTATGCAGCAGAACCCAAAGTCGACACCTCGGAAAAGTTGGTCAATGAAACACTGGAAAGTTTGCGTTGCATTTTTGAGTCCAAATGTCATGTATACAAACTCATTTAAACCAAACGGGGTACAGGGTTCTAAAGTTTTCTTAATGTCTTTTGCTGCCATCGGTATCTGATAGTATGCGCGTTCTGAGTCTAAAGTTGTGAATATGTGTTTACCATGTAACCGGTCTGCAAAGTCGTGTATTTGTGGTATCGGATAACGATGAGAAGTTGTTATCGCGTTTAGCTTCCTATAAGCGCCACATGCGCGCCAACCCCCACTGATCTTTGTTACCATATGCAGCGGGCGTGCCCATGAACGCTTGGAGAAGCGACAGATTCCTCCGTCGATCAGTTGATGGATTTGTGCTTTCGCTGATGCCAGTTTCTCACCCATTTGTCGGCGTGGACGATCTGCTACTAGTGCTCCAGTTGTAATGATGTAGTGGCGAACTGCATGTAATGGGCAATTTTCGTATAAGCTTAACGTTGTGGACCGCCTCTGTATGTTTTGCCTAAGGCCGATTATGGTGTGGCTTTCGTAGAATATTTGCATCCTCGAAATGCTGCGAGTTGATTGAACTGCCGAAAGGCGGGTGATCCTGTGTGGAAAAAAGACGTTGTTGCTTGATGTCTATGAGCAAATGGAACTGTAATGGAAAGTCAACGCCATTTAATGCCAGTTGCACGTCAGCACTGATAAATGGTGGTGGATAAACGGTGGTCCTGCATGAGATATCATATTTAACGTTCGGGCTCACCACTTTGGCCTCTTAGCCAGTTATATTCCTAATATTAGTTATATTTGTGAAATCAAATATAATTGTGATAGACTCGTCTTCTGTTCTTTTGTCAATGTTCGCTCTGATCGGCATGCTTTTGAATGGCAGATTAAAGGTAGGCCCGATATATATTGGCCGATAAGTAGTGGCTAGTGCTTGCGGCACCTACCGCAAATTTCAAGAATTTCTGTCTACATGTACACACACACATTCATGCGCGTGCTAATCTCATTTCTATCAACAACCTGTAGTTCTGCTGGTAACAAACGGCGAGCATACACTAACGATCTGATGCATCACCATTCGATAGGAAATTCGCCAACGAACGGTCATTTATTTATTTATTAATCAATGCTGGTAGCTTTCAGGTTATCTTAACTTAAAAATAATACATTAAATGATAAACTAACTAAACAGAAAAATGAACTTAAAGAAAATTCAAAATTAATTAGTTTTAAAGAAAGAATTCTTTGAAGTAGTAATCGACACCTATTTCTGTATGGCGGTAAGGGGTCGGGAAATTTAAGGCAATGGAGATTAAATTTTAAGAACTGCTTTTACAGCCTTTCAATCCTATTTGTGTCCACAATTGCGGTTGGGCACAAAGGCCGAATATAAAGTTTTTGTTGTGAAAGGGTCTTTAAACTGGGTAGAATTGCGCCTAGCGAATCCAAACATCGCATACGTCTTAAGGATAATATAGTTTATATGCTGATTGAATGAAAACTTAAATTCGAAATTTACTTCTATGTCCAAAATTTCTGACCTACAAAGATGCGTCATAAAGTCCGGATAAAAAATTGTTAATGCGTACGCGATAATGACGATCAGCCAGAATATTTTAACAAGCTTAATATATAAGAGTGAAACCCCAGCCTAGACAGTTTCTTTACGTCAGTATACACTGCATCAACCTCACAAAGACGCTTAAAGCTCTGGATGCGCAAATTGTAAAAATTCGCTAAGTTGGTCTCTGTAGTTCTGCCCGGCGAGAAGCCATGCTCAAATAATTTAGAGATAATACATAGTTTTGTAATTCTCCTATGATTACGAATATCGCATTTTCTACCATCTTTAAAAATTGGCATCATGCGATGGCCACAACAAAAAGATGACAACTAACGATCTTGTGCATTACTAGTGGTTAGGAAATTCGTTAGCGAATGGTCATGCCTCGACCAACAAATTTTATGAAGAACAAGAAGTTGTCAAACTCCTTGATTATGCGAATAATTTTATTAGACACAACAATGTGCATATTCAAGGTCAATATTGCCATAATTTACATTTTATTATACCCTGAACCAATTGAAAATGGGTAAAGAGAATATAATATATTTGTGCAAATGTATGAAAAAGGCGAAGGAAGCATCTCCGACACCATAAAGTATATATATTGTTCAGCATGAATAGCCGAGCCAATCCATTTGTTCGACCGTATGTGCGAACGCAAGGATATTAGAACCTATAAGAGCTAGAGACTTGAAATTTAAGCCGTAGGTCCTCCTAGTCCATGCGCAGATTGAATTGTTTCTGATAATCGATCCGTTTCCAAACAATCGATAAAAATCTATATCAAATTCCTCTTTTTTGAGCAAATTGGGTAAATAGAATAGTATATCTATATATATATTGAGTATCTTTCATGTTATACCTAACGCCACTTCCCCACTGCTATCTAATAGCTATAAAACAAGTTAATAGACCAATTTCTGCTGCCCACCAATATAAGCCACAATTTAAATGCAATTAACTTTTTAGAATATACGAATATTCTATAGTACAATAAGAGAGCAGACAATTTCATCAAGATCGATGCGTCGACAATTTTACAACAAGAACAACACTATAACAAAAGACATGCATTAGAAATGTGAATTAGAAATGGTTTATGTAACTGCTTTATTTTTATTTAATGTATGTAAATTAATTATTAAATTAATTGTGTGAGTGCTCTGAAGGCGGTTGCCGAATGCAACCTAAATACATTGGTTAGATTAAACCAAAATTGATATTCAATTTGGTTAGAATAAATAAGCCCTGGACCTCGAGCCAGCTAAATGAAAAACAATTATTAAATGGAAAGGTCGCCAAACACAACATTTAATACTTAATAATATGTAAAAGAAAAACTTATTATTTATCTAAGATGTCACAGTCTGTTGTTGTTATCTGATGCCCTTAATTAATCAAAAAGTGGCTATGCAAATAGGTATTTGTTCTCATAGTTTTCTGTCATTGGTTTTCCCATAATTTAAAATGAATACAATTTTCACTTGCAGAGCAAATATTTGTTCATTGGTGACTACATTAAGTTTTTCGTGTATATATCATCGGCAACATCGCAGTTGTACATACTTTGCGGCAATGGAGATACATTAATACAACATGTGAGTATAAAATTAGTTTTCTACGACATAATATTTTTGTACCCACTTAATTAAAATGTTCTATAATACTAAAAATAACACCACTGCTTTAAATCTGTCGCAAAATGGAATTTTAGGAATTTAGTAGGAAATAAATGTTGGATCACCAAATTATAAAAGTACAAGACTAGGGGATACCCTGAATCATTTTCTACCAACACCAAATGCAGTTCGCGTTACGAGCTAATTGCTCAAAGACAGCAATAAAAAACAAGTAAGAGGTTCTAGTCGGGAGCTCCCGACTAGGGGATACCCTGAACCCTTTTCTTCCAACATTAAATGCATATATATATTCTATTTTAGAAGCTATATGTCAAGTTTGGTGACTCTAGCTCTTATTATTTACCAAAATTGCCCAAAAAACAGGATATCGATATCGATTGCTTGGAAACGGAGTAAGTTATCGATTATCGGAAACAAACTCAATCTGCGCGGGAACTAGGAGCATCTACATCTAAAAGTCTCTAGCTCTTATAGGTTCTGAGATCCTTCCGTTCATACATACATACGGACGGATGGATGGACGGACGGATAGACAGACGGACATGACTAGATAGACTCGGCTATTGGTGCTGATCAAGAATATATATACTTAATGGGGTCGGAGATGCTTCCTTCTGCCTGTTACATACATTTGGATTTTGCACAAATACAAAATACCCTTATACCCATTTTTAATGGGTTCAGGGTATAAAAAAAAAACATTTTTGAAATAAGTCCCTCCCAGTCGGTCTCAAACCCGTTGTGCCCGCGCTACGTGCCACCGCCTCAATTCGACAGCCATTAAAATAGCAATACATAAATACAGCACAGAAAACAAAACAAAACAATACAGACGCGTATGAAATTCTTGTAGAAATTCGAACAAACACTTAACAATATAAGCAAAGTTTTCTTTAATAACTTCCACATTTCTAAACCGATCTTAAGTTAATTTTCAACAGTAAATTCTCAAAAAGTTGCAATATATATATAAGAACAAGTAAGAGTTTTCTGAGATCCTTGCGTTCATACATACATACGGACGGACGGACGGACGGACGGACGGACGGACGGACGGACGGACGGACGTACGGACAGACAGACGGACATGGCTAGATCGACTCGGCTATTGATGCTGATCCAGAATATATATACTTTATGGCGTCGGAGATGTTTCCTTCTGCCTGTTACATACATTTGGATTTTGCACAATTACAATATACCCTTATACCCATTTTTAATGGGGTCATCTAGACTGGAAGACCTGCGGATAGCCATGCTAGACCTCAAGAGAAGTATCAAAAAAAGCAAATCCAGTTTCTTCCAGCAACTATGCGATGAGGCCGATATAAGCCTGTAAGGCACGGCGTACAAGGTCGTCACGAGACAGATTCATAGCCAGGGAATAATCTGCGTGACATATAGCTGAGGCACTGTTCCTCTAGCACCCACGATTGGAATCCGCCAACTTATCTCGTAGCACAGAGATAGCGTAGTACGTGTCGGCAGATGAAATGGTGGTGGCAACCAAACAATTAGGCGACAAGAAGCCCTAGGGCCAGATGGTGTGCCAAAAAAGATGCCAAAGGTAGCCATGCTGACGTAACTTGCCGAGACATACTAGTAGTCAACATGGTGTTTCGCGGGGATTGTAATATGTGTTTGTGTTTGTGTCTGTAGTGTGTGCGTAGTGGTTGTCTAGTTACTGTGAAGCACCGCTTGTCTTATACTGCACTAGCCGTGGGACTAGTCGTACCACTGGGCTAAGGAGAGCTACCGGTGTATAAATGATTTCGGAGGTCGAGCTCTTCTTACTTTTGCTACTTAGGATCGTCGAATGGGGCGTGGATTCTTACCCTGGTCATACTACACTGACACCATAAATGTATTATGTAAGTGCACTTTCTATAGTTATTATGAAAAGGTTAAAGAGTGAAACTGTATGTTCCACTTGAACGAATTAAAAGTTTTCAAACTGATAATAATAAATTAGAGTACTGAAGATGTTTGTAGTACCCTGTTCTCTAGTCATCCTACCTTGTCGGCACCTTTAAGCTGTCTTGGGCCGCCCGTAATTCTAGATTACTTCCGTTTTGATGGTTATGCCGTACCGGCGACGAACCCTTCGAAGAACCCTACATACAACTTGACAGCTGACCAAGTATTTATTTATTTCACTGCCAATTTTGGAAATTGGCCTCTATATCTTTATCAATTGATTAAAGCAAACTAGCAAATAAAGTGAAAGGAATCTGAATTTCTTAAATGGAAAATGAAAAATTAGCTGTTGTTGCGCAATTGAGTTTTTTCAATGGCTTTCACAAATAGAAAAAAATGACATTATTTTACTTCTTGTGTTCCAATTTGTTTCTATATCTGTTAAGAGTTACGAAAGGCAAGCAGACCCGAATTGGTGTGTACTTATTATTTAAGAACAATAATTTTGCATACGCAAGCGAACCCGAATTGGTACGTGTCAATTTAAGCGAAGCGACAATTGAATAATTATAATTTTGAGAAGTGCAAGTGGCCGATGTGTACCAAATGCATGAAGCGAACGAACTTGACTAACTCGACGCGCAGCATCGAGGCCTTCACATAAGTAATGCTGGGGCAATAAACCGATCGTTACAGTGAAGAGCGCCAGCTTAATGTAAATGCAATGCGATGATTTATCGAAATTTTTATCGATGATGTTAAAACTGGTGAAGTATTATGACCATAAGCAGCTGATATATCAACTAAGGCAAACGGCAACTTTAAGCAAGAAATTTAGTAATAAAATAATCCCACCGTATTTAGAATTTAAACATGGCGAAATCTCTAAAAGAGTACTTAAAATGGAGTCCGTACTTCGAGAGAGCAACTTTTAAGTTTTGGCAGAAAAACTTTACGGCGCTTACACAAATTAAAGCAATTCGATAAGCTGTTTATTTAAAGAATCGGTACTTTTGCCACTCACATGTTACCGACAGCCGGTGGAACACCAAAATGTGAAATTTAAAAATGTGATATTTCTTAAACCAGTGTACAGAGGCTATAAGATGGTGCTTTTATCAGTTGCGAGGGCGCTCCAGCTGTTTTGGCTCCGTCGTTTCTCCTGTTGCGGTGCGCAAAATGGCTACGCGAGCAACCCCCTCCTTTCCCACGATTATCTCCGTGATTCTTGCCAGTGGCCACCTTATTAATTCATTTATTTCTTTATTAATGGTCGACAATACGAGTCTTCCTCATTATTCAAAAGATTATATAAAAAATAATAGAATTATATGCTAAAAGCCTAGTTAAAGAATACAATTTTCTAAATAGCATCACCGGCCGATGGAGGTCTTTTATTTGCCAGTCCGGCCAGCTGTGCCCCTTTTCACTGCTAATTTCATAAAGAAAATACAATAAATAGGAAAAAAGAAAGTAAGAAGATTGTTAATAAAGTAAAGAAATGTAAGTTTGATATAAAGAGTGTTAAGTAGATAGGACAAAGAGAAAAGTAAAGTTATGTAATTGAAAATCACCGACCCAGTGTGGGAAAATTATTTTGGCCTGTCCCGCAAGCTATGCCCCTGCTCATAGCTGGGAATGGTCAGCGACTTCCCGAAGGTATCCTGAAAGCAATGATTTTATTAGGGGTAGAGAAAGTTCGGTAGAGAAAACGTGATTCAAACTAGTATAATTTTTAAATAGCACGCGAAAAGGATTGTGCGTAGCGTAGTCTGTTGTGCACGTAGATAGGAATAAAAGGCGATGATTTCTGGTTGGTCTAGCCGGAACAGAAAATTGAAGACGCCCTAGCAGAAAAGGAGAATCTATGTCGCCAATAATCAACTTATGTAAAAGGACAACACCGAGAATTGTCATACGGTTGGTTGGAAGTTTGAGAAGAAGCAGCCAGCTGGAGTAGGATGGCAACCGAAGATTAGGGTCCCAATTTAAACGTCGTAAGGCAAAAAGCACAAATTGCTTCTGAACAGATTCAATACAATAATTGCTATTGTTATATTGTGGAGGCCAGATGCAAGAGCAGTATTCAAGGATAGGACGAACAAGAGAGATGTACAGAAGTTTTGCTATTTAAGGATCGCTAAACTCTTAAGACCATCGTTTAATGAATACAAGTACACCTTTTGCCTCATTAGCGATGGTATCTATGTGAAGATTGAAACAGAGTTCAGAATCAAAAATAACGCCTAGATCCTTAACTGTTAGTATACGTTGCAAAGGGATATTGTCGATTGTATAACTGACAATATAAGGTGTAGTACGATTAAATGTCATAAACATACACCTTGAACAATTTAGATGCAATTGATTGGCCGAACAGCGTCACCATTACTCTTTGGGTCCTACCTTTTAAATAAGAATTAATCCAAAGTAAAAGAGATGGAGGGAAACCTATTCGGTCAAGTTTAAAAAGTAAAATGTCATGGTTCACAGAGTCAAACGCCTTACTGAAGTCAGTGTAAATGACATCAGTTTGCATTTTCGAAAGGAAAGCATCATTTACCAAGGAAGTAAACTGAAGCAGATTGGTCGTAGTTGACCGTTCCTTAACGAATCCATTTTAAACAGGGGAAACAACTGATTTGCTGAAATGCTGCAAATTCGAAGTGATTATTTTTTAAAATAATTGAGGAAGAGCGGTCAGTTTTGCAGTGCCCCTGTAGTTTTGTATATCTGACTTCCCACCTTTCGTGTGAGATTTTAAAGAGTTTATAGCTAATAGGGGGCTGGAGTGTGAAATAATGGGAGGAGGTATAGAACTAGCGGAACAAATAGTATAAGGGTAAGAGTTTGTATTACGACAGACTGACGGGTAAGATGATTGGAAAAAATTAGCAAAGAGGTTAGCAGAATCAGTGTCATTGCTAGCTTGACCCATCCCACGAGAAAAAGAAGATGGCAAACTTGAAGATTTACGCTTCAAGTTTACAAAATTATAAAATTGTCTCGGATTTTGGATAAATTGCCTTTTACAACGAGTTAGATACTTCTCATAGCATTGAGAATTAAAAAGAAAGAAGTTCGACTTGGCTATGGAATATTTAGCCAAGTCGTACACAAATTAGACTTTTAAAAGTTTTTAAAATAATAAGATTTTACAAGTAGTCGAAGGAATTGACTTGGGAATACAGTTTATTGTGATATAAAAAAAATTAATCGCAGTATTCATATCAACCGAGTAATATAAGAAAGACCAATCGGTTGCATAAATAAGCTGATTCGGCAAAGAATAATTTCCTTTGCGAAAGCAATAGCGGGGCTTATTGGCTGATGAGCACGAAATTAAAGGATTACAATTTAGGAGGGGACCTAGGCACATTAGAAATAAGGTGGTCGTTAACATATACAAGGTCAAGTGTTCTATTCAAATGATTATAAATTGACTTGATTTGAAACAACGAAAGATTAAGCATGCAGTATATGAAATCGTGCTGTGCTGAGGGCACTAGATAATTTTCAGCAGTGAATAATGACCAAGAGATGTTCGGCATATTAAAATCACCCTTACTTCTTAAATACAAGTAATATGTTTCAAATAAACTTGAATATCCCACAAAAGCATGTTACATAGATATTCCGTGTAGGAAAAGACACCTTAACTGAGACAATCTCAGCGTCAGTAGGCGTACTAAAACAGAATAGTTCAGACTGGAGAGTGGCTTTAACGGCAATTAACACCCCACCACCTCGAGTCGGCCGATCATTTCTATACAAAATAAAGTTATTCGGTAAGATCTCAAAATCAGATACGGTTGAGTTTAACCGTGTTTCTGAAAATGCTATTATATCCGAATCGAAGGAAGTGCTGGCCATGAAAAGATTTTTAAGCTTTGAAATGAGACCTCTGACATTCTGATAATGAATAAAGATTTGGTCAGAAGATGAAGCTAGTTTTTTGGGGCAGAAATGGTACCCTGTATTGAAGGGACTGAAAGGGTGACAGGCTGGTTACGCTTTTTAGGCTTGAACTCGTGAGCAATCATGTGTGGAGGCCAAAATTTGGGATCACAAATGATTGGGAACATGTCATATAAAACAATTATTTTGAATTATGATATTTCACGAGGGGGGGAGAAATTAAATTTGGCTATTGACACGCTAGCAGAAGATTGGCTAGGGGTTGAACCAGGGGTAATTGGACAGTCGCTTGGAGAAGGCGATAAAGACAACATTGGAGATACATCCAAGTTGCTAGAAAGAGACAAGAAAGGCGTAGGTGTCTGAACTGACGCAGAGGGCAATTGCAAAAGTTAAGGCTCCAACCGGCGATTGGTTGGAGACTCGAATTTGTATTTGCCAAGCAACTCAAAACTCGAGTCAAAATTACTAGAGAGCTGCTTAGCCACATTATTCAATTTTAAGAATTGATTTCTTACAGAATTATACATTCTGGAGAAGTCAATTTGTTTGTCGATGCATTCTGGGCACGACTAACGCAAGCCGCCGCAGCCCTTCTTGGCAGTTGCAGCGATCTTGTCGCAATCACGCCCAGTGAGACCTGCACATTTAGCATGCATCATATTCTCACACAGCCAGCAATTAACAAATTGCGGCAGTGCAGAATCATCAGCGTGCTTAAACGTGCACGGTTTCTTACAGCACGACATTATTATTATTTGCATATGCAAGCTGCGAGAGCGCAGAGCAAAACAAAAACGGTGCACAAGAGCAAGTTAACACTCAAAAAAAAAAAACTATTCGTACACAAGCAAATTGCTTGGAGCGAAAAGCAATGGCAAAAAGTTTGCGAAAGCGCTATGCACAAGCAGAAATATGCAGCAGCGAACACACACACAAACTAGTGTATGCTCAGGGGAGCACCAAATCGAAAGAATTAAAACAGGCAATAAAAACAACACGGAACTGACGCCGCGTTTTATAAATGCAATAATTAACAGACTTACGCTGCACAACAGATAACACTTTGCTCAATTTATAAAAGCTTTTTAAATAAAGCACCGAAAAAATTGCAACATTTTGAAATAAAAACCAAGATTAAAGCGCACAAGTATATAAAAATCTTGGTGCACAAGTAAAACAAATCAATCAATCTCAACTGAGAACTCTCTCTTTTTGTCTTAGAGGCGGCAGATTTTCATCCATTACGAGGACTATGTCGTTGACGCATAGGCCCGGTTTCGGAGCACGCGAGTTGGAGCGCTGCTAAAGCAGCATTAGGTTTTCTTCACGCCAGCGAGATCAAAACAATTGCTGGAGCTATGTAACGAGTTGCCAGTCAGGCAACTCAACGAACAATGAGCTGGGTCCACCAATCAAGAAATAGGCTCATCTAGATCTGCTAGATCTTCTGAAAGAAGAAACAATGGCCTGGAGTTAATTATTGATGCTATATGGCAGACTATAGTGCGATGCTCTTCGAAGTTGAGACCACGAGAGCCAACAGCACGATAAAAATGACGCTTCGCGGTTTTCACTGCTGCTGTCAAATGCGGGGGGTATACATTTTCAATCAATGGAGTCGGCCATGTAAAACTTGTGCATTTAATCAATGTGATTGCGACTATTGAAAAGACGCTTGATGGCGAGCTTCTAAATCCAGCGAAGAGTTTTTCAAGCGCCCATCAACTCTAAGAATTCTGAAATCATCCCAAAACGGGTTAAGTGATACGATACAACTGGACGGCTTAACAGTGCTTCTCGATTAGAATGATTGGATCTCTTTCCACAGGTGTGCTCTCTGGACGACCTTTAGTAAGAGTTGGGTGCCATATTGTATATCACACTTTGTTAGTCCAGGATGCCTGCTTCTGTGTATGAATTTAACAGTTGTGATTGTTTTCAGAAAAAGAGCTGACAGCTGGCTGATGGTCGTCGAGAAAGGAAGAAGACACAAGCTTCATATGCTTCAACGTTGGCGTCGCAGAAGCCGTGAACTTCTTACTCTGCTGCAGGTTTTGACACGAGACGAGGAAATTTAAGAAACTGTGCCTTCTCAAAACTGCAGCAAAGATCATGCCAAGCGGTTGCTAGTGATAATGGCAGGTTTTAGTCTCACTCAAGCTTCTCCTTTCAGATTTTAGCCTTGGCGATTACTGGCCCTTTGAGTCCAAGCGGGTCATACAAGCGAGCTATGGTCGACAGTATTGATCTTTTGCATGGTTTAGATTTCTGCTAAATGGACGAAAGGGAAAACATTATCGATCCGACGCTGAGTCCCAAGCGAGTCCAAGAGTTTCGGTGATGTCGCTACCATCATCAAACTTTAGAGAAGATTTTCTGTCCTCTTCGGGTATCCCTTCCAGTACAGCAGCATTGTTTGAGCACCACCTTTGCAACTTGACGCCCCCACTTGTTAAGATTCCAGCCGTCTGATTAAGAATTCCCTTCGCTTCTTGAATTGGGTCACCCTTTGAAATGAGGTCATTAACGTAGAAGTCACGACGCAGAATCCCAGATCCAATTGGAAAGTTAGTTTTCTCATCCATAGACAGCTGATGCATAACACGGTCAGAGAGGAATGAAGCTGGCTTTGTTCCGTATGTAATTGTTTCCAGCTTAAAAATCTTTACATCGTGTTCAGGCGAGCCTCGCCATAGAATATAATGGAGAAAATCATCCGGTGCGTACGCAGCGATACATTTTTCCAATATCTCCTGTTAGGGCGAAAATGAAATTACGAAAACGAGGAAGGATATGTAGCAGCGAGCTCTGTTCATTTAATGAATTACCTGACGAGGTAGCTGCTGCGCCCTCGAAAACGACTCTCAACGTTTTCGTTGCACTGTCTTCTTTAAAGGCACAGTGATGAGGTAGAAAATATTAAAATAAATCCTATAGACATATGACCGAGATCCAAGTATTCCTTAAGAATGTTTGAATATTGAATCTTCAGGTCTGGACGTTTTTGCAGTTTGCACTCCACGGTCAGGAACCGACGAAAATCTTGCTGGTATGACGTCCCCTGACATTTCAAACTTCGCTTGAAAGGTAAACGAACTGAATATTGGCCACTAGGCGATCTGACATGAGTCCTTACGAAAGATTCTTCACAAATATTTTCTTCCTTTGAAGTGGTGGGTGTAATTTCCAAGCAGGACTCTATCTCCGAAAATCTTCGCACCAATACATCATTTGAAGACACGGTAGCCTGGGAGAAACCTTATCTGTCCGACGCTGAGAAGATCGTAGCTCCCTGAAGCAAGTCCACGCATTGGGGCTTAAAGAAAGACGGATCTGCAACTTTTAAGTTATCGGGAATGTTCCAATTTGTCGTGGTGATACTAAAACTCGGTTGACTATCGGTTACCAGTGCGAGCATGTTAAGTATTCAGAAACTTGAGAATGTATTGTGATAGTGACAGTGTTTCCTTTTGCTTCAAAATGAGAACCTCCTAGAAAAGAAACAATAGTTAAGGAGTTGTGCTTCTTTAGCTGAAGCTGTTGGGCAAGGCGCGACCTTATAAGGTGAAGCTGAGACATCACTACTGAAATACTGGGCAAAAAGAGAGGTGAATGTAGATGGCGACGACTTATCGAAAGACGGACGCTATCGACGATGAATCAGCAGGCATAGTCAGCTGACCAGACGGAAATAGAGAACTATTATTATTTAAATCCAGAATGATGTTTCGTCCCGCAAGTCCGACAAAGCTGCATGATCGCAATCGATGGCCCTTTTTTAGGCTATTCAAGCATAATGCAAATAGTTTTGCCTCCCTAAGCCGTAATGCAGTGGTCAAATTTCCATATCGGGAACAATTATATATACCATGACCAGTCCAATTTGTTTCTATAGTTGTTAAAAGTTACTAAAGTCAGGCAGACCCGAATTGGTCCGAATTGGTACGTGCCAGGATATCGACATCGATTGCTTGGAAACGGAGTACGTTATCGATTATCGGAAATAAACTCGATCTGCGCGGAAACTAGGAGCACCTACATCTAAAATTTCAAGTCTCTAGCTCTTATAGGTTCTGAGATCCTCGCGTTCACGGACGGACGGACGGATAGACGGACGGACAGACAGACGGACATGGCTAGATTGACTCGGCTATTGATGCTGATCAAGAATATATATACTTTATGGCGTCAGAGATGCTTCCTTCTGGCTGCTACATACATTTGGATTTTGCACAAATACAATATGCCCATATACCCATTTTTAATGGGTTCAGGGTATAATAATGCTGCTCTTATCAGTTGCGAGGACGCTCCAGCTGTTTTGGCTGCGTAGCCAGACAGCTGTCTTGCCATGACTTAACAATGGTCGCAAACAGGCATACGAATTCGGGCTATTCTTTTTTGGGCATTTTTACAAAAATGGTGAATGTGTCTTAAAACTAAATAGAAATTGCACCGCTATTAAAATATAGATAGAAAATGTATATGTTTAATTAATCAAGATAACGGCTGCGATACTTTACGAATGGAATGACACGTTCACTTCATCTTATGTCACACCCTTCCGCCAGTCTCAGCTGACTTTATGCCACAGGAGCTTATGAAAGGCTTGCAAGCACTAGCCAGCGTCGGTACCGTGGCGGCTGCATCGGACGGAAAAATGTTGGCGACGGTTCAGGTGTTGTTGCCAATGGCATCAAGGTAGGGCTTGTAGGTCTCAGCCTTCGTGTCACGTGGGCGTGAACAGCTCTGGCTCTTCCAAAAAATAACTATCATGGGATAGTTTGACCGCCGGTCTCATCCGCAACTGTAAGAGTACACGGAAGGGAAGCAGCACGAATCCGGTAGCAAAAGCCAGCCGGTCACGTGGCTTACTTTTGGCTGTAACACAAATTTTGGTTAACTTCAATATCACTCCCATCCCAATATCACCTTTCACTATTTATTCGGCTCGCCATTCAAAGCTTGTATGATGTGGAAATGATCGCTTTGTGGCTGTCTCTTGAGCTTTGCTTTTTACAAAAGAACGGGGTCTTACATAACCCTCACGAATTAGAAACACTGTTTCAAACTAAATTGTGCAGTTGCTAATCGAATAAGACCGAGGATTCCGGTAAACTGGTGTGATTGTTCTTTCGTCTTCTTTGCGCTGCGTGCAGGTGCTTGTACGTGGGAGAGTGAAAATGAGCACGGGAGCGTATGCACATGCCGTCGTATTGACTTCCCCCTGAAGGGAAACGAATTTGCCTGATCATGTGCCGCTTAACAAGAAATGGGTAGCGAGAGGTATATCCGAACACTAACCAACTTGGTCATTAATTTGAAAGTCTCATCTGAAGAACTCATAATCTGAAGAAGACTGAGGTCATTGCCAAGTTGAGCTTACACTTCGTTATCTTTTAAATGATATACTCCCATAGACTCCTGATTCATTTTGAAGCTCTTTATAGTATGAACTAAGTTTTTTTTATTACTTTGGCTGTCAAGAATACTGGTGCTGGATTACTACTGAACTTCTTTCGAGCATTGCTTTGCGCATAATTCCGGGCACAGACAGTATTGCAAATCTTCAATTGAATGGTTCTACTTCGTAGATTGTATTTTCTAGCATTCTCCTCATGAGTGACATATACATTCTCTTTGGCTTTGGTGCGTGGAAGCTGTAATACATCGGGGCGACTTCATGAAATGTCATCGGGCAGGACATTAGGTTTGCGGAAGAGCTCATAATCTTTGCCATAAGCTACGATGTATAGTAGCTTTCAGTGAGCCACTAATTTCGCTTAGATTTTCGTCCCAGTGCGTATGGTCTTTACCGACATACTCTCTGATTGCTACCAGCACTAATAAGTAGATTAAGACGTTCGTTAGGGTTAGCCTGTGGAATTGCGGTGCGTAGCTGCGATATTCCAAATCCAGTAAGAAAGGCTTTTAAGTATCCATATCTGAACTTGTAACCATTGTCCATCAATACAGTTTCTGGAACTCCTAAAGGATAGAAGACGAAATTTTCTAGGTGTTCACAGATTTTGTTCGATGTGAACTTTCTTAACGGCTGCAAGAAATGAAAGGAGACCTATATTCCCTTCATTTGAACGTGGGCCCATGTGGCCTAAAAGATCGATATAAAACTTTTGGAAGGGTCTATCCGACGTCATTGGTTTGCCCATCGGCGGTCTCAAAATTGCATTCGGACTTTTGGTTAGCCGGGAAGTAGAACAATTATAAACGTAGTTTCGAATATTGGTAACCATGCCAGGCCAATAAACATGTTGTTTTAGTTTCTCGGTCTTCTTGCCTGTACCACAATGTACTGAGTCAGGTGGATTGTGCCTCCGATACAATACGTCAGCTCTAAGCTCATCTGCAATACAGAGCTTTCAAGAGTCAAACTACTGCTTAGCATGCTTAGCTCGCATGTTCGGTATGCTTGTTAGCCAGATTATCTATAACCTCCAAATCTGCTAGTCTTGATACATTTTTATTGATTCGATTCTTCAGTCGGAGATAATCGGTTGAACCGAATTCTTGAGAGGTCAAGTCGCCTATTGAGCCAGATTCGGAAAATTCGATAATTTCGTTTTCATCTCGACGCGATAGAGTATCTGCCACAACATTCTCTGCGCCTCTACGTTGCTGTATCGAAAATGAAAAACCTTGCAGACCTATAGACCAGTGAGCTAATCGCGCCGACAAGTCTTTTTGATTCATTAACCACTGCAGAGTGAGGCATATGCATACACACATTTTTTTTTGAGCTGTAAGGATTTTAAAATAAAATATATATATTAAGAAAACGCATAATCTGCAGCGACGTTGTGCGCTGAGCGAGACGCGGCTTCTTACTAAATGTTCGGATTTTGAAGCCGGCGATCGGCTGCCACTCACAGCAGTCTTACTCTGTCTGACAACACTAAAATGGTCGCAGGTACCCTTGGGGTTACTTCGTTTCGATTTTTGTTTTTGTTTCCATAAAACGGCCCATTTGGTATGTCTATAAATTGTATGGTAAGTGCTATAACTTTATCCGCATGCGTTCTTAACTGTCCATATCCGATTGTAAAGCCAAGGTACTTTATCTCATAAGGTACAGAACTTGGATTTGGCGATATGAATGGTCAAGTTCGCGCGTCGCAGATAGCTGGCTATTTCTCTTAAGAGTGTCGTTTGAGACTGAAAGTCATCAGAATGTAGCAGAAGGTCATCTAAATAGACGAAAACTCTTGTGCGTAAGTGCCCTGGGTTCACCTCATCCATCAATCGGCAAAGTGTCTGAGCTGCATTACAAAGTCCGAATGACATGACTTTGTATTGGTACAGCGGACGGTTGCGCTCGGTAAATACTGTGTATTGACGTGATTTCTCTTCGAGTGGTATTTGCAGGATACCGTCATTGTGCGGAACTGGGTAAGCGTCTTTGCGAGAAAATTTGTTCCAGATTGCTCGCATTCGTAAAGTTGAACAGTTGGGTGGCTTATGTCGCTCACAGATGTCTTCTTTACCAAAAATACGGTTTATATTAGATATAGTGCGCTAATCTGACATGAAAGGGTATGTGTAGCTTACTTGTGGGATACACTAATTGGTTAAGACCTGCTGTAACGTCAGGGCACAGTTGGAATAAGGGCCTGCTCGAAGAAGTTTTGTTTTACTTGGTTGGATACGACAGCACAGATGTTGTCTGCGCGTCCGCTTTGCTGTTTTCCGGCGGATGGCATACCTTGGAATTGGGGTCAAAGATGTCTTTGGACCCGCATCCATAAATCAAAATATGGTTCTCTGTTCAAGACAGTGGACATAGCGATGACAGAATATACCGCAGCTCCAAATACCATTATGCTGTATTGCAGAAACTTCAAATTGCTCAGCTACTTTTGAGATGAAGGGACGGTATGATCTGACTGTTTGAGCTTTCCGTAGTCGCGCTAGCATGGCTATATTTAGATGCATCAGCTCATAGCGAAGCGATGGCTTAAGACGCCGCACCAAAAGATGAACTAATGATTCTTAATTCATTTCAACCTCCAATTGAAATTCTTCAAAAGCTTCCCTATCTCCTTGCCGTCTAGCGTTTATGGCTTCCCAGATATCCATATCAGTTTCTATATTATCGAGCTTCTTTCGAAATTCCTGTTTAAATTTGGATTGCTACGATGGAATTTCCAAAACCACGCGTTAGCTTTGCCTCTAAGGAGCCAATGCAAATGGTCGCACAAAAGACTGTAGTTGTCATATAAAATTTTGCATTGCCATAGAGCGGACACGGTATAAAAAATCTTCAGTAGATAATCTGTCTCTGGCTGCGGCAAACTTTGAAAGCCAGCTCTGAATTATCTTCGACACCTTCTTGGGCGGAATATTCGGATAAGCTGGCCTCGACTTTCACCCGTATTAGTTGAAGGCGCAACTCTCTCTGTTGAGGGAGTTGGTTGGGACACCACTGTATCTAGACGGATAGCAGCCATTTGCGTTTTGGTTATTTCAGCCAACCTCTGCATCATTTGTTATCGTCTAGTCGCAAGCGATTTCGAATATAATATCAAAAAAGCTGTTGCAAGTTCTTAATGAGGACCTTTGAACTTCTTACAAATGCAGCCACTGTAACATTTGAATGGTGCTTGCGAACTGGCAGATCCGTTATGGTCGATCAACCCAGTGGACTGAGTTGTAATCGCGTTTCCGCGGACGGATGTCTGGGCTCGATAACATCGAATTTTTTGTTGGCTTTTCGGGCCCCACGTTGGACGATAATTACTTTATGTATGTGTGCATAATGTGTGCCTAGCTCTTGTGGCCCACCGCTTGTCTTGTACGGCACTAGCTGTTGGGCTAGGTGTACCACTGACAGGAGGTCTACCGGTGTATAGATGATTTCGGGGGTCGTGCACTTCTTACTTTTGCCACTTAAGCTCGTCTGATGGGGCGTAGATTCTTCCCAGGTCATGCTCTACTAACACTATAAATGTAATAAGAGGCAAAATGGTGAATCTGTATGCTCCACTTGAAGGAATTTATAATTGTCAAACTGATAGTTTATTACATAGGTGTTGACGGAGTAAGCGAATCGTGCATACGGCTGTCCCGGGGCATCAGTATCTTACAAAAACTTTTACCTCTACACCGTGAAGAAAAAAAAAAAAAAAACGAGACCGAAATTGTTTTCTTCTAGTGCGGACGCATTTTATTACTGCTCCGTGCGAAAATAAACCAGTCAGTGATTTTCCTAGAAAATTATAGTGAAGTTAGTGCATGTGCGCAATAAACTATGTCATATGCCTAATACATAGTGCAGTTCAGTCCTGGGGTGGGACTGTCGTCTCCTTGGTGTGTTTTTTGTGAGCTTCTGTAAAAAAATGTAGTAGCCGTCTTGTGAAGCTATTTATGCAATTGGTTGCATTCACTTAAACAGCTGTGTGCTGCCTATCGCAGTTCACAACCAGCTGATCTGGACTGTATAACCAAGTTGTTAGTAGCAAAAACAACAACCACGCCACAAGCTGTCCAAAAAGGCTGACATAAATTTCAGCATACTTTCGGGATTACGCTGTTCTCACTAAGCTGGCTTCGTTATCAAAACACGCTTTGAATAAGGCTTAGTAGTTGGTATCGGTGCCCACTTCAGGCTTCAGGGCAAAAAGGAGCATAAGGTTGCGAAACAGACCAATTTATAACACCCCGCCGCTGTGGTGCCCATAACTCCAAGCGGTCAGAAGCGTGAAGGAAAGGAAGCTCGTAGACCCTCATAGTTAGAGCAGGTGCCCATATGGGAGAAAAATGGAGGAAAGGCTGCAGGCCTTTGTGTGCCGCTCTGCGCTGCAGCGATCATCACCGCACAAGGCGGTCACGCCAGTGCAGCAAAGAGTGTCTTCGTCATCCTCAGCAAAAGCATGTGAAAAGCTACCAAGAACACCGAGAATCTTGCTCGAAAAGACGGCTATAGTCCCAGACGGCTTAACGATGTTGTTCAACGGACATCGCCACATTAACGGGCCGAGGGAGCGAAAGCAGAAAATCTGCAGAAGGTGGCACTCAAGTTCTGTGCGCCTCACACGAAGTGTGATGAAGCGCAAACGACGCCATCATTAGCCAAACGTAATGAACCGAACGAATAAAGACGCGCCCAACGAAGCTCGGAACTCAAAAATATGCAAGCACACCAAAACGGCCGAGGGATGCCATGCTAGAGTAGGTCAGAACGACCTTTAAGAAGGCTAAACGGCAGGGTCAAACTCAACGGAGCTGGCGGTATTCACGGAAGTCCCTGTCAACTCGAATCCAGCTGGTTAAATACGCAACACAGAGAGTTGGAGAGCAGTCAACGGACAAAAGCGATCGCAGAAGTGTCCCAGAGCCTTCTCCATTATAGTCCACAGAGTGCGCATGCTCAGGCTAGTAAAGAGCGACCCAGCCCCCAAGTACCTAAGTTGCGATGTGCAGGTCATTCGCAAGACTGCGAAGGGCTATTTTCTGTTGCGCCCCAATAGAAAGTCGTAGCACTCCACAAATGAGCTACAAGAAGCTGTGGGAAAGGCCTTAGCTGACCGGGCTATAGTAAAAAATAAAAAGTCCCAGGTTGAGATCAGGGACCTGGATGAGCTGGCGACAAAGGAGGAAGTGATCAAAGCGGTAAAAAATGCTTGAAAAGGCGACTCCCTGTCGATTATAGCTATCAAATCGCTGTTATGTAATGTTATGGCTGCATTGGACGCATTTAAAGACGAGGCAAGGGGTCAGAAGGATATTACTGTTTCAACGCCTGGGCAGTGGAATGGGGCAACCAGGCTAACGCAAGAGGTCGTGACCCGTTGGAAACCTTCGCAGTCCTGGATAAACTCCGGGTAGGAAAGCACCTTTAGTCGTGGTGGTATCAGATCTATAATCAATCTTACTGTCGCAAGCTGGTCACTTTTCGGTGCAACAAAATGGGAACTAAGCGACGTATACCCCACAATTGACCACACCGCAATAATATGGAAGATTAGTGAAGAACCTGCAGCCAGACCAAGCAGACTAAGATGAATAGCTTACCGCTTGGATACTTTCATCTATGTGGCCTTGCGAACGCAGTCTAATCGCTTGCTTCAGCCGGCAACGCAGTCAGCTTCCCAAATGGTAAATCAGGTATCACGTGCCTGTGAAACCCGGAAAACATTTCGGCGCCACCATGTATAAATTAATATTTAAATAAAAGGCCCTCGCGGATTTTCGTTATGGGACTTTATTATTTGATTATTTAAGAAACACAAAATTAATAATTATGGTTTAAAAAAAACACACGCGAAGCTGGGCTGATGTGCCTCAGTAAAAGCCGAATTAAAACTAAACTTACAAAAAAATTGATCAAAATTACCTCAGCTATTGTGTGCTTTTCACAACGGCCGCTAGAATGCTTAGCTTGCGCCTCGTGCGCTTAGAGCTTTGTCAGCTTCTGTGGCTGGTGTTATATTGCATTTTACTGACCCATGTTAGCTCTTAAGAACATCTGGCCCAGTGCTATATCAGCATCTGGAGCTGGTGTCATTGGCCTCTGTTAACTGCTCACATTTTAAGTTAAGGCCGCCCTCGGCCGCTCCTATCTCGGCTATTACCTTCTTAATCTCCTTGCCCGATGTCATTTTTCTGGTGAACCGATGGTAGGTGACTCCGATGTAAGTTACGCTGCAACACACAGCACCCAACGAGAAGGCTATTATTACGCTGTCGACGCTTCCAATTTCGTCCTTGACTTCTTTGATGATCTCCAGGCTATGTTCATTCAAGCGATTAAGGTAAGGGAGACTCAGCACATCTTGGTGGCCGGTGACGTTCAGAAGGGGAGATGCCGTGATGCCGAGGAATTTACTCTGGACGCTGTTGCGATTCAAGTACTTAGTTTCGTTGATCAGAGCCCAATAATTGAATGTGATTAGATTCGTTCCGTGAACCCAAGTCCCAGTACCGCTGTCAGTGCAAACCTTAGCAGGCCGATTATTGATGATCAGAATTCCGTCATCGACCCATGTGATCGGGTCTAAGTGACTCGGCACAAGAGCTGGTCGGTGGAAGTTGACAAAAGGTTCCTCCCGGCGTGAAAGCGCAGCTCTTAAGGGCAAGCACTTGATCTCCGCACTCAGCTATAATGTTGTCGTCAATTTGTAGCAGTGCATTCTCATGTGCAACTGGATACAGCATATCCTTTCTGCAAGCCATTTTGATTTTCGGAAATTTAATGATAAAGTGAAGGGCATTAACAGATTGTAATACTTTCACGGACGCAATGGACATAAGGTCAGCTATTGAAGTACCTGTGGGTTTTTCGATCCAAACAATCCTAATCTGGTGATCTAAGAAATTTGGGCTTATGTTCTTAATTTCTGCATTTTCATCAGCAACATTCTATTCCGAGCTAAAAGAGTTTCGTATAAATGCCCGGAATCTATCTGATTCTTTTTTGCAGCTTTTAGTAATGTGTTGACACTTGTAGTGAGTTGATTGATTTGTTCCTGAACTTTTGTGTTGATAGCTACTTGTCTGTTGTTAGAGTTCATCAACTGTAATTCTGTGAATTTGATCTTCTCGAAGTCACTGGCGTCAGGTGCTCCCGTAACTACTTTGAGGGCTGTGCCCAAGAAATCTAAACTTCTTGCCACCCTGTGGTCCGCGCCAAGAGCTTCTAACAGATCTCAGAGGTGGGACGCATCTACGCTGCGGAAGCATTTCACATAGCTCAATTGTTTCGTGTACCATTTTCTCGTACTCAGAGATGTTTGCTGTGTGCCTGACGAAATTGAATTCCTCCCAGAACAGAACTTGGCCCTCAACAAAGGGAATATACTTGGTATGTGAGTAATTAGTCACACGCGCTGCCGCATTTGCTAAAAATAGAAACAGCAAAAACCCGAACCAGGTAATGCTAAGGGCGCAAATATTAAAACATAAAAATGGAGCCTTGTTGCACAAATGTTGAAACTTATAGTTAAATTCAAGATGCATAGAATCGATGTTTTATTTCAGCTCTCGCCCTACTTAAGGTTGTCCATGTGGACCACCCTCCCTCCAATGAGAACGGTTGTGCCAAGGTCTGCCTCTACGATCCGTTCTTCACATAAGCGCATGAGTTTATTGCCAAGCCTGCGGATTCCTTTTACTAGTACTTTTTCGCCTACTTCAAAGACTATATTTTTTCGCTGGCCGTTCAGCCTAGCCCGGAGCGAGCGCATATTGTGCACTTATTAACTTTGCCAATATTTCCCCTTCAAGTTCGCCTGAGGGCACATGGAGGGCATCAGCAGGACTCTTGTTATACTCAATCGTGGCTAGCATTATGACTTCGACTGAGTCACTGATGTTTCTCTCCAGCTTGAGACAACGTGCCAGCTTGGCTAGCGTGCTATGGAAGCGCTCGACTTGGCCATTGGAGGTGCTATGCAGCGGCGGCGCATTAACAATATGGACTCCGTAGTTGTTTAGCAACAGGGTCTTTATCGTTTAAGAATTGATCGTTGTCGCAATAAATTGTTGTACAACTGCAATTTTAGAGAACTTATCAACACAGGTCAAAACAAATTTTTTGCCCGTGGAAAAAATATCAATGTGTAGAAATTCCCCAGGAGTCTCAGGGATCGGATTTCTCCCAGCTTCTGTCTTTTCGGGTGCCTATCGTATTTGGCTGCTGATCAGATTCTACAACTTTCCGCAATTTCTTTAGCAAACTTCGCCATTTAAGGGAAATAGTATTCTGATAACATTGCTTAACATTTTCTTTGGCCGCTCTGTGTGCTCTATTATGTTCGGCAACGAGAATTTCTCTCCTCTCATTAACTTTGAAGACATCTGCAACTCGGTTTTTGCAGTGCTAGAACTTTGTGCCTGGAAACATGCGAACTAAGCCATTCTGCGCCTATGCTAGTGTGTGCAGGTTGCAATAGAGGGCATTAACTGTCTGTGGATTAATCAAGTCAAACAGTTCAACTAGAAGGGCTGTGCGATAGTGAAGCTCACTTCATGACGTTTCTTGTCTCCAACAAGAATGAAGTTTCGCTTGGTGTGGACACGAGCCTCTTCAATGACACTTTAATATGGAAAAAATTAAGTGGCTTTTCAGTTGACTCAATTGTATAGGTCGAGGACAGCTCGCTGTTGACTGTGGCTGCGCAGGAATCAGTATTCAGCTGGTCAAGAGCGTTGAGCTGTTGACGGATAGCGAATCAGCAACTAAATTCTCCTTTCCTGGCTTATAAAATATTCGCGCATTCGTTTCCTCAATGCGCGCCTTCCATCTTTTAATTTTGGCGTTCGGGCTTAAATCAGAAACGGCAAAAGTTAACGGTTGGTGGTTTGTGAAAATGTTAATGTCTTTTACCCCATATTTTTCGCGATCTATGTTTCTTTACTGACCCATTCTCGCCCTTTAGAAGATAAGAAATTGGTTTTGCTATTGAGGCAAACTTTTTGATGAAACACCTTAAGCAACTGGCCAGTCCAAAAATGATCTGATCTCGAATATATTCTTTGGTTCCGGGAACGCCTGAAACGCTTCGACTATTTCAGGGTCAGTTGTAACTCAATTACTGGATACCACGAAACCAAGAAAACTTACGCTTTTTTAAAAAAACGCGATTTTTCCTTGGAGATTCTCATATTTGCCTCGTAGAGTCTCTTTAACACCCACTCTACATGTTGGACATGAGAATTTTCGTCTTTTGAGAAAACGATGACATCGTGAACATAGACATAGCAAGATTTGCGAAAATCTATTACGAGGCGCATATTCATGTTACTAAGCTCGTCCGTCATCTTCTTGTTCACCACCAAATGGGGTTGTTATCGGGCGAAACAGTTTTTTAATGATACCGTTCTTCAGAAGGCTTTGAATTTCTTTATTCACGAATTCCGCTGCTTCCATGGGACAGTCGGACATAAGCTGGTGTGTTATAGGGAAGTGTTTCTTCCGGATCCGCGAAGGCCTTATGTTTGCTTTCTATCATTTTTCGGAATGCATCTTTGACAGCATCGGGCGCGTCTGCGCAGTCAACATTGGTAAAGTTAACATCCGCGCACGTGTGGAATTCGATTTCTTCAGTTTCTTCGCCACATTTAAGTTGGCCAGAAGAAAGACAAAGCGACACTTCTGCTTGCGTGAGCAAGTCGAGCCCCAGAATTGAGAGTGTCTGAGTCATACCCGCTACCATTCTCGTTGGCAATTTGCTGTTCTGCTGCTGCTGCAGAGCTAGCATACGAACCTGAATCTTGATCAGGGTCGTGAGCTGTGTGATTGACTCTCTGCCTCCTCTGTCCGCTTAAACGCCACTTTTGTTCCACCTGCCACTCTGTTGCTCAAATTGACTTAGTCGCTTTTTCTGTTGTTTAGTGAAGTGAGGATTTTTGGGACCGCTGGGTTGCGGATCCTCCTGCTGTTGACCCCTATCTTTACCTTTTGCGCTAGAGCTAGGGCCGACGGTAGGTCCTTAGGCTTTTCCGCAAACAGGACATCCGTCAGGCTACGCTTTAGGCCTGAGACACACCACGCATCATCTCTGAACTGCGTACAGAGACCTTGTGCCATGCTTGGTTTGTAGGACATGTCAACCTTATTCGTGAGAAGAGTAATCTTTTTCTCAACCTCGTCATAGTATTGTAAAATTGTTAATGAACCCTGTCTTAGGGTTCTCATCTCTTGCTCCATAGCGTGAATGACTGACTCTCTTATTCCTGTATGTGAAATCGAGACGGTTTATTATGGCATCAAAATGCATTACTTTGTCAAACTGACCCAAAACGTCGTCAGCTGCCCCTCTAATTTTGCTCTTAATAATAATGACCGCCTGGTAGTGGCATGAGCTGCACCCCCGTAAATTCTGGTAAGCATTTAACGGCGTCCAATGGTTCATTACATTGAACGTCGTTTCTGATTTCCCCCGGCTTGAATGCCTGGACCGGCGGTGTTTTTATACTACTGGTAGATATTCTGCCTACCAATTCTTGTATCTGAGCGTCTAAGGAAGCCCTCAGCTCTGCATGTCATTGCCTCAATATTGCGCTCTGTGTTTCTAAGGCGGAGGCCACTGCGGCCTGCACCAAAGCCCTAAGCTGCTCAGGCTCCATTCCTATTTTACACCTGTTGTCAGCGATTTTTTGCGGGACGGCTTCCCTATCTAGGGTGGTGGAGTCGTCTGACTCAGATCCCCTCGCAGAGCGGTCTCTGTACCTGAGAAACGAGCTGTTTGTGGACTATACTGTCAACAATAATAACGACATGATTTCAAGGGCAAATCAACAACAGTGAATTAAATGAATACTGGCAGAGGAAAGTTTATTGAAAATTGCTGATGGATACAACATTGTGTTACTCAAAGTAAGTTGGGAACAAAATTACTGCAGTTTTAATATTTCTTAATTATGTTTTTTGGATTTTATTTAAAATAAATCACGCAAATTGAAAAAAGTTTGTGCCAAATAATGGTCCACTTACATTATATTTTTGGTCCTAGAAGTGTTGTTTGTCTATGTCTAAGACTACTGTTTCAGACGCTGCAGTCGCGAATGCTATTTTATGATCCCTTGCTAAAGTCCATTGAGTAATAAAGAGAAAGAGCTGAATTGACACTCTGAGCTTTTTTTACCGTTTTAAAAACCACGGGTCGTAGTCGTAAAAAAGCTCATTTACCATAGGAAGCAACAACAAATCACTTGCAAAACAACAACAGTGCGCACGAAACCCAATTTGTTCTTCATCCCCCGTCTTGATCAACAAGAGTTTTGTGAGCCATAATGAGGACATAGAAAACTCAGTGCAAGGAAAACGGACAAAAAATGCCACAGGGCTTTTTGCGGGTTTCTCTGTCGTTCCTACAAGGCGCAGAAACAACAACAGCACAATTTGGGTACTAAGGTTGTTGTAGAGCCGAGTCTCGGCGCAAGTAGGTAGAAAATTTGAATATCAGCAAACCATGGCATTCAGATCAAAGGGTTGCGCGCACGGCGCACAACATCATATATTATGACGTCACGGTAAATAGAATTTTATTTCTTGTGATATTTAGCATATATTTCTACCTTTATTAGGTACATTTAAAAAGTTTATGAATTGGGTCCTTTATACTTAGTATATAATTGAATGGCATATGTAATCATTTTAAATACGAAATGATCGCACATAAAAAGCCATGGACTGTGACGTCACATGCGCAACAGAACGTTGCAATCTTCTTAAATTCATAGACTTCCCTTGGCCTCGCAGACACATACATATATGAAGTTTTGCACCAATATGTGTAAGATGAGACACATATACAACAACTGTTAGGCGGGTCTTGGCATTGGTACTCTTTTTATAAGAATGGTATATAATTTATTAAGAAAACAATTATTATTGACTGTACTAATAGTTGCACACTAAATACAAAATTATATTTTTTATAGACATTAAATAAAAATGTATATATGTATGTATACATGTCTTATGAATAGTTAAAATACCCTATTTTGGGAAGAGGTGCCTTGCTGGTCGAAAAATGAAAAATGATACAAATCTTGGTATCTGCTTGCAAGTTAAAACGAGTGGAGAAGAAGAAGACATGACTTTGCGAATTATAGGCATAGCAGTGTTTAGAAACAACGACAATGAGTTAGAAGAGTGCAGAACCTTATCATAGGCTGTCATCCGAAACAAAAAGGAATAACAATAATTTGTTTTTGTCCATTTTTTCTATTATCGAGTCGTTTGCTTTGATTATTGGTTGTGTTTCTAATAAAAAATGTTCTGAAGTAGCTAGGCTGAGTTTCGGACTGGCTAGCGCAATTTACTTCAATGGTGTTTGTGTACATGAATATACACACATACATATATGTACATATGCATGTACATACAGTCACGGACAAAAGTATTGGCAATTTAATATTATCTTGTTTTATTGTCGGTTTTGTCCAATATACCGTCTAATATTTAATAATTTTATATTTTTCATACGATTATTAGCTATTTGTGCATGCAATCTAATTATGTATGTATGTATGTATAAGCATTCGAAATAAGTTTGGCAGATTGTATCTTTTGACTTAATTAAATAAATAAACAAATTTTTGAAATTTTAACATTGCCAAATTATACACATTTTTTATTTCAAAACATTGGGGTTTTATGTTTTATTAATTTGCACTATTATTAACTAATATTAGAAGCCAACATTAATAAAATATATTTAAATTATAAAAAAAAAATTTAACAAAAACAGGCGTTTAAAAATTCAATAAGGACAGTGTGATTTTTATATTTAAAATAAACATCTTTCCACATATGTTTCCAGCCAGTGTCTTTATATTCACCATGGGCGATCTATCAAAAGAAAACAAAAATGTCAAGCGAAATATTTTGATTTGTTTGTTTAAGTACAGATCTCTAAGTACAGATTTTGCTGTTGTTAAGGTATCGGCCAAAAGCCATCTAGCCTCTTTTCTTAACAATATCACATCAAGTTTATTCAAAATTGAAATTCGATGACTGTGACAATTGTGATTAGCATCGAACCATTCAGGAAAATGCTTGCTTGTCTCCATTATGCAGTTTTTCATTACGCTCTTACAAACATCTGTTTGGTGAGCATTTTTTTCAAAATGTTCTGCAAATACCCTGTAATGAATATTTGATACATTGAAAAGCATATCTGTTGGGTTTTTTAAATGGAGCACATTTTCACTGAAATTTTTGGCGTAAATGAGATTTTCCGCCTGCTGCTTTTTGAGCATTTCTATTTTAGATAGAGCATCATCGCAAAGCTCGCAGTCGAATCTGTGCTTCTTTATTAAATAGCCATCAAAGTATCTTCGAGATACTACTTTACCAACACTGCCAAACGTACATAAGTCAGAGTTATCTGCTTGTTGTGTGTTGTCCGTAGCCAGTTGAGCACAGTTTTCAATAGTGGAATCAGTCCAATCTTCATGCTCATCTGGATGGAAACGGCTTGGAAACGGAGTAAGTTATCGATTTTCGGTAACAAACTTGATCTGCGCAGGAACTAGGAGCACCTACATCTAAAATTTCAAGTCTCAAGCTCTTATAGGTTCTGAGATCCTCGCGTTCATACACACGAACAGACGGACAAACATACAGACGGACATGGCTAGATCGACTCGGCTTTTGGAGCTGGTCAAGAATATATATACTTTATGGGGTCGGAGATGATTCCTAGTGCCTGTTACATACATTTGGATTTTGCACAAAATCAATATACCCTTATACCCATTTTGAATGCGTTCAGGGTATAAAAAGAAACAATAAAAACAAGTAAGAGGTTCTCGTCGGTTGCTCACGACTAGGGGACACCCTGAATCCTCTTCTTCCAACTTCCAATGCATGTATATATTCTATTTTAGAAGCTATATGTCAAGTTTTGTGACTCTAGCTCTTCTTATTTTCCAAAATTTCCATAAAACAGGATATCGATATTGATTTTTATCGATTGCTTGGAAACGGAGTAAGTTATCGATTTTCGGAAACAAACTTGATCTGCGCAGGCACTAGGAGCACCTACATCTAAAATTTCAAGTCTCTAGCTCTTACAGGTTTTCAGATCCGTGCGTTCATACATATGAACAGACGGACAGACAGACAGACGGACATGGCTAGATCGAGTCGGCTTTTGGTGCTGGTCAAGAATATATATACTTTATGGGGTCGGAGATGATTCCTAGTGCCTGTTACATACATTTGGATTTTGCACAAAATCAATATACCCTTATACCCATTTTGAATGCGTTCAGGGTATAAAAAGAAACAATTAAAACAAGTAAGAGGTTCTCGTCGGTTGCTCACGACTAGGGGACACCCTGAACCCTCTTCTTTCAACTTCCAATGCATACATATATTCTATTTTAGAAGCTATATGTCAAGTTTTGTGACTCTAGCTCTTCTTATTTTCCAAAATTGCCCTAAAACAGGATATCGATATCGATTTTTATCGATTGCTTGGAAACGGAGTAAGTTATCGATAATCGGAAACAAACTTGATCTGCGCAGGCACTGAGAACACCTACATGTCAAATTTCAAGTTACTAGCTCTTATAGGTTCTCAGATCCGTGCGTTCATACATACGGTCCGACGGACAGACAGACAGACGGACATGGCTAGATCGACTACGCTTTTGGTGCTGGTCAAGAATTTATATGCTTTATGGGGTTGGAAATGATTCCTAGTGCCTGTTACATACATTTGGATTTTGCACAAATACAATATACCCTTATACCCATTTTGAATGGGTTCAGGGTATAAAAAGAAACAATTAAAACACGTAAGAGGTTCTCGTCAGGATCTCCCGACTAGGTGATACCCTGAACCCACTTCTTCCAACATCAAATGCATATATATATTCTATTTTAGAAGCTACATGTCAAGTTTTGTGACTGTAGCTCTTATTATTTTCCAAAATTGCCTTAAAACAGGATATCGATATCGATTTTTATCGATTGCTTGGAAACGGGGTAAGTTATCGATAATCGGAAACTAACTTGATCTGCGCAGGCACTAGGAACACCTGCATCAAAATTTCAAGTTACTAGCTCTTATAGGTTCTCAGATCCGTGCGTTCATACATACGGACCGAAGGACAGACAGACAGATGGACATGGCTAGATCGACTCCGCTTTTGGTGCTGGTCAAGAATATATATGCTTTATGGGGTCGTAGATGATTCCTAGTGCCTGTTACATACATGTGGATTTTGCATATATACAAAATACCCTTATACCCATTTTGAATGGGTTCAGGGTATAAAAAGAAACACTATAAACATGAAGGAGGTTCTCGTCGGGATCTCCCGACTAGGAGATACCCTGAACTCACTTCTTCCAACATCAAATGCATATATATTCTATTTTAGAAGCTATATGTCAAGTTTCGTGACTCTAGCTCCTAGGAGTTACCAAAATTTCCCAGAAAATAGGATATCATTATCGATTTGTATCGATTGCTTGGAAACGGAGTAAGTTATCGATTTTCGGAAACAAACTCGATCTGCGCAGGCACTAGAAGCACCTACATCTAAAATTTCAAGTTACTAGCTCTTATAGGTTCTCAGATCCGTGCGTTCATATATACGGACGGGCAGACAGACGGACATGGCTACATGGACTCGGCTGTTGCTGCTGATCAAGAATATATATACTTTATGAGGTCGGAGATGCTTCCTTCTGCCTGTTACATACATTAAGATTCTGCACAAATACAATATACCCTCATAGCCATTTTAATTGGGTTCAGGGTACCCTGTACCCTCTTCTTCCAACATCAAATGCATATATATATATTCTATTTTAGAAGCTATATGTCAAGTTTGGTGACTCTGGCTCCTATGATTTACCAAAATTTCCCAAAAAACAGGATATCGATATATATTTTTATCGATTGTTTGGAAACAGAGTCAGTTATCGATTTTCGAAAACAAACTCGATCTGCGCAGGCACTAGGAGCACCTACATCTAAAATTTCAAGTCTCTAGCTCTTATAGGTTCTGAGATCCTCGCGTTCATACATACGGACAGACGGACACACAGACATGGCTAGATCGACTCGGCTTTTGGTGCTGGTCAAGAATCTATATACTTTATGGGGTCGGAGATTATTCCTAGTGCCTGTTACATACATGTGGATTTTGCACAAATACAATATACCCTTATACCCATTTTGAATGGGCTTAGGGTAGAAAAAGAAACAATAAAAACACGTAAGAGGTTCTCGTCGGGATCTCCCGACTAGGTGATACCCTGAACACACTTCTTCCAACATCAAAAGCATATATATATTCTATTTTAGAAGCTATGTGTCAAGTTTGGTGACTTTTATGATTTACCAAAATTTCCCAAAAAACAGGATATCATTATCGATTTTTATCGATTGCTTGGAAACGGAGTAAGTTATTGATTTTCGGAAACAAACTCGATCTGCGCAGGCACTAGAAGCACCTACATCCAAAATTTCAAGTTACTAGCTCTTATAGGTTCTCAGATCCGTGCGTTCATACATACGGTCCGATGGACAGACAGACAGACGGATATGGCTAGATCGACTCGGCTTTTGGTGCTGGTCGAGAATATATATGCTTTATGGGGTCGGAGATGATTCCTAGTGCTTGTTACACACATTTGGATTTTGCACAAATACAATATACCCTTATACCCATTTTGAATGGGTTCAGGGTATAAAAAGAAACAACAAAAAATTTCCCAAAAAACAGGATATCATTATCGATTTTTATCGATTGCTTGGAAACGGAGTAAGTTATCGATTTTCGGAAACAAACTCAATCTGCGCAGGCACTAGAAGCACCTACATCTAAAATTTTAAGTTACTAGCTGTTATAGGTTCTCAGATCCGTGCGTTCATATATACGGACGGACAGTCAGACGGACATGGCTAAATGGACTCGGCTATTGCTGCTGATCAAGAATATGTATACTTCATGGGGTCGGAGATGCTTCCTTCTGCCTGTTACATACATTTAGATTCTGCACAAATACAATATACCGTTATAGTCATTTTTAATGGGTTCAGGGTACCCTGAACCCTCTTTTTCCAACATCAAATGCATATATATATATTCTATTTTAGAAGCTATATGTCAAGTTATATGTCAAGTGACTCTAGCTCTTATTATTTACCAAAACTTCCCAAAAAACAGGATATCGATATCGATTATTATCAATTGCTTGAAACAGAGTAAGTTATCGATTTTTGGAAACAAACTCGATCAGCGCAGGCACTAGGAGCACCTACATCTAAAATTTCAAGTCTCTAGCTCTTATAAGTAGGTTCTGAGATCCTCGCGTTCATACATACGAAGAGACGGACAGACAGACGGACATGGCTGGATCGACTCGGCCCTCGGTGCTGGTCATCTAGCTCTTATAGGTTCTCAGATCTGTGCGTTCATATATACGGACGGACAGACAGACGGACATGGCTAGATGGACTCGGCTATTGCTGCTGATCAAGAAGATATATACTTTTCCTTCTGCATTTTACATACATTTAGATTCTGCAGAAATACATATATACCCTTATAGCCATTTTGAATGGGTTCAGGGTACCCCAAACCCTCTTCTTCCAACATCAGATGCATTTATTTATTTTATTTTAGAAGCTATATGTCAAGTTTGGTGACTCTAGCTTTTATGATTTACTAAAATTTCCCACAAAACCGGGTATCGAAATGGATTTTCATCGATTGTTTGGAAACAGAGTAAGTTATCGATAATCGGAAACAAACTCGATCTGCGCAGGCACTAGGAGCTCCTTCGTCTAACATTTCAAGTCTCTAGCACTTATAGGTTCTGATCTCCTCGCGTTCATGCATACAGACATACGGACGGACAGACAGATGGACATGGCTAGATGGACTCGGCTATTGCTGCTGATCAAGTATATATATTTTATGGGGTCGGAGATGATTCCTTCTGCATGTTACATACATTTAGATTCTGCACAAAATCAATATACTCTTATACCCATATTGAATGTGTTCAGGATATAAAAATAAGCAATAAAAACAAGTAAGAGGTTCTCGTCGGTTGATCACGACTAGGGGATACCCTGAACCCTCATCTTTCAACTTCCAATGCATATATATATTCTATTTTAGAAGCTATATGTCAAGTTATGTGACTCTAGCTCTTATTATTTACCATAATTTCCCAAAAACAGGATATCGATATCGATTTTAATCGATTGCTTGGAAACAAAGTAAGTTATCGATTTACGGAAACAAATTCGATCTGCGCAGGCACTAGGAGCACCTACATCTAGCTCTAATAGGTTCTGAGATCCTCGCGTTCATACATATGGACAGACGGGCAGACAGACAGACGGAGAGGGCTAGATTGACCCGGCTTTTGGTGCCGGTCAAGAATATATATACTTTATGGGGTCGGAAATGATTCCTAGTGCCTGTTACATACATGTGGATTTTGCACAAATACAATATACCCTTATACCCATTTTTAATGGGTTCAGGGTATAAAAAGAAACAACAAAAACAAGTAAGAGGTTCTCGTTGGGATCTCCCGACTAGGGGATACCCTGAACCCTCTTCTTCCAACATTAAATGCATATTTATATATTCTATTTTAAAAGCTAAATGTCAAGCTTGGTGACTCTAGCTCCTATGATTTACCGAAATTTCCCAAAAAACAGGATATCGTTATCGATTTTTATCGATTGCTTGGAAACGGAGTAAGTTATCGATTTTCGAAAACAAACTCGATCTGCGCAGGCACTAGGAGCACCTACATCTAATACGGACGGACAGACAGACGGACATGGCTAGATGGACTCGGCTATTGCTGCTGATCGAGAATGTATATACTTTATGGGGTCGGAGATTATTCCTAGTGCCTGTTACATACATTTAGATTCTGCACAAATACAATATACCCATATAGCCATTTTTAATGGGTTCAGGGTACGCTGAACCCTCTTTTTCCAACATCAAATGCATATATATATTCTATTTTATAAGCTATATGTCGAGTTTGGTGACTCGAGCTTCTATAATATACCAAAATTTTCCAAAAAACAGGATATCGTTAACGATTTTTATCGATTGCTTGGAAACGGAGTAAGTTATCGATTTTCGGAAACATACTCGATCTGCGCAGGCACTAGGAGCACCTACATCTTAATTTTCAAGTTACAAGCTCTTATAGGTTCTCAGATCCGTGCGTTCATATATACGGACGTACAGTCAGACGGACATGGCTAGATGGTTATCGAACCTAGATGGTTATCGGAAACAAACTCGATCTGCGCAGGCAGTAGGAGCACCTACATCTAAAATTTCAAGTTACTAGCCCTTGTAGGTTCTCAGATCCCTGCGTTCATATATACGGACGGACAGACAGACGGACATGCCTAGATGTACTCGGCTACTGCTGCTGGTCGAGAATATATATACTTTATGGGGTCGGAGATGCTTTCTTCTGCCTGTTACATACATTTAGATTTTGCACAAATACAATATACACTTATAGCCATTTTTAATGGGTTCAGGGTACCCTGAACCCTCTTCTTCCAACATCAAATGCATATATATATTCTATTTTAGAATCTATATGTCAAGTTCGGTGACTCTAGCTTTTATGATTTACCAAAATTTCCTAAAAAACAGGATATTGATATTGATTTTTATCGATTGCTTGGAAACAGAGTAAGTAATCGATTTTTGGAAACAAACTCGATCAGCGCAGGCACTAGGAGCACCTACATCTAAAATTTCAAGTCTCTAGCTCTTATAAGTAGGTTCTGAGATCCTAACATTCATACATACGAAGAGACGGACAGACAGACGGACATGCCTGGATCTACTTGGCCCTTGGTGCTGGTCAAGAATATATATACTTTATGGGGTCGGAGATGATTCCTAGTGCCTGTTACAAACATTTGGATCTTGCACAAATATAATATACCCTTATACCCATTTTTAATGGGTTCAGGGTATCGGAGATGATTCCTAGTGCCTGTTACATACATTTGGATTTTGCACAAATACAATATACCTTTATACCCATTTTGAATGGGTTCAGGGTATAAAAAGAATCCATAAAACAAGTAAGAGGCTCTCGTCGGGATCTCCCGACTAGAGTATACCCTGAACCCTCTTCTTCCAACATCAAATGCATATATATATTCTATTTTAGAAGCTATATATCAAGTTTGGTGACTCTAGCTCCTATGATTTACAAAAATTTCCCAAAAAACAGGATATCGATATCGATTTGTACCGATTGCTTGGAAACGGAGTAAGTTATCGATTTTTAGAAACAAACTCGATCTGCGCAGGCAATAGGAGCACCTACATCTAAAATTTCAAGTCTCTAGCTCTTATAGGTTCTCAGATCCGTGCGTTCATATATACGGACGGACAGACAGACGGACATGGCTAGATGGACTCGGCTATTGCTGCTGATCAAGAAGATATATACTTTTCCTTCTGCATGTTACATACATTAAGATTCTGCACAAATACATATATACCCTTATAGCCATTTTTAATGGGTTCAGGGTACCCTAAACCCCTTTTCTTCCAACATCAGATGCATTTATTTATTTTATTTTAGAAGCTGTATGTCTAGTTTGGTGACTCTAGCTTTTATGATTTACTAAAATTTCCCACAAAACCGGATATCGAAATGGATTTTCATCGATTGTTTGGAAACGGAGTAAGTTATCGATAATCAGAAACAAACTCGATCTGCGCAGGCACTAGGAGCTCCTACGTCTAACATTTCAAGTCTCTAGCTCTTATAGGTTCTGATCTCCTCCCGTTCATGCATACAGACAGACGGACGGACAGATAGATGGACATGGCTAGATTGCCTTGGCTATTGCTGCTGATCAAGTATATATATTTTATGGAGTCGGAGATGATTCCTTCTGCATGTTACATACATTTAGATTCTGCACAAATACATATATACCCTTATAGCCATTTTTAATGGGTTCAGGGTACCCTAAAGCCTCTTCTTTCAATATCAGATGCATATATTTATTCTATTTTAGAAGCTATATGTCAAGTTCGGTGACTCTAGCTTTTATGATTTACCAAAATTGCCCTAAAACAGGATATCGATATCGATTTTAATCGAATGCTTGGAAACGGAGTAAGTGATCGATTTTCGGAAACAAACTCGATCTGCGCAGGCACTAGCAGCACCTACATCTAAAATTTCAAGTCTCTAGCTCTTATAGGTTCTCAGATCCTCGCGTTCATACATACGGACAGACGGACAGACAGACAGACGGACATGGCTAGATCGACTCGGCATTTGGTGCTGATCAGGAATATACATACATTATGGGGTCGGAGATGATTCCTAGTGCTAATTACATACATTTGGATTTTGCACAAAATCAATATACTCTTTTACCCATTTTGAATGGGTTCAGGGTATAACAAGAAACAATAAAAACAAGTAAGAGGTTCTGCTCGGTTGCTTACGACTAGGGGATACCCTGAACCCTCTTCTTTCAACTTCCAATGCATATATATATTCTATTTTAGAATCTATATGTCAAGTTTTGTGACTCTAGATTTTATTATTTACCAAAATTGCCCTAAAGCAGGATATCGATATCGATTTTAATCGATTGCTTGGAAACGGAGTAAGTTATCGATTTTCGGAAACAAACTCGATCCGCCCAGGCACTAGGAGCACCTACATCTAAAATTTCAAGTCTCTATATGTCAAGTTTTGTGTATCTAGCTCTTATTATTTACCTAAATTTCCCAAAAAACAGGATATCGATATCGATTTTAATCGATTGCTTGGAAACGGAGTAAGCTAGCAATTTTCGGAAACAAACTCGATCTGTGCAGGCAATAGGAGCACCTACATCTAAAATTTCAAGTCTCTAGCTCTTATAGGTTTTGAGATCCTCGCGTTCATACATACGGACAGACGGACAGACAGACAAAGGGACATGGCTGGATCGACTCGGCTATTGCCGCTGATCAAGAATATATATACTTTATGGGGTCGGAGATGATTCCTAGCGCCTGTTACATACAGGGTATAAAAAGAAACAATAAAAACAAGTAAGAGGTTCTCGTCGGTTTCTCCCGACTAGGGGATACCCTGAACCCTCTTCTTCTAACATCAAATGCATATATATATTCTATTTTAGAAGCTATATGTCAAGTTCGGTGACTCTAGCTTTTATGATTTACCAAAATTGCCCTAAAACAGGATATCGATATCGATTTTAATCGAATGCTTGGAAACGGAGTAAGTGTTCGATTTTCGGAAACAAACTCGATCTGCGCAGTCACTAGCAGCACCTACATCTAAAATTTCAAGTCTCTAGCTTTAATAGGTTCTGAGATCCTCGCGTTCATACATACGGACAGACGGACAGACAGACAGGCGGACATGGCAAAATTGACTCGGCTTTTGGTGCTGGTCAAGAATATATATACTTTATGCGGTCGGAGATTATTCCTAGTGCCTGTTACATACATTTGGATTTTGCACAAATAAAATATACCCTTATACCCATTTTGAATGGGTTCAGGTTATAAAAAGAAACAATAAAAACAAGTAAGAGGTTCTCGGCGGTTGCTCACGACTAGGGGACACCCTGGACCCTCTTCTTTCAACTTCCAATGCATATATATATTATATTTTAGAAGCTATATGTCGAGTTTGGTGACTATAGCTCCTAAGATTTACCAAAATTTGCCAAAAAACAGGATATCGTTTTCGATTTTTAAAGATTGCTTGGAAACGGAGTTAGTTATCGATTTTCGGAAACAAACTCAATCTGCGCAGGCACTAGGAGCACCTACATCTAAAATTTCAAGTATCTAGCTCGTTTGGGTTCTTAGATCCACGCGTTCATACATAAGGAAAGACGAACAGACAGACAGACGGACATGGCTAAATCGACTCGGCTTTTGGTGCTGGTCAGGAATATATATACTTTATGGGGTCGGAGATGATTCCAAGTGCCTGTTACATACATTTGGATTTTGCACAAATACAATATACCCTTATACCCATTTTGAATGGGTTCAGGGTATAAAAAGAAACAATAAAAACAAGTAAGACGTTCTCGTCGGGATCTTCCGACTAGGGGAAACCCTGAACCCTCTTCTTCCAATATCAAATGCATATATATTTTCTATTTTAGAAGCTATATGTCAAGTTTGGTGACTCTAGCCCTTATTATATACCGAAAATACCCACAAAACCGGATATCGAAATGGATTTTTATTGATTGTTTGGAAACGGAGTAAATTATCGATAAACGGAAACAAACTCGATCTGCGCAGGCACTAGGAGCACCTACGTCTAAAATTTCAAGTCTCTAGCTCTAATAGGTTCTGAGATCCTCGCGTTCATACATACGAACAGACGGACAGACAGACAGACGGACATGGCTAAATCGACTCGGCTTTTGCTGCTGGTCAGGAATATATATACTTTATGGGGTCGGAGATGATTCCTAGTGCCTGTTACATACATTTGGATTTTGCACAAATACAATATACCCTTATACCCATTTTGAATGGGTTCAGGGTATAAAAAGAAACAATAAAAACAAGTAAGAGGTTCTCGTCGGTTGCTCACGACTAGGGGATACCCTGAACCCTCTTAGTTCAACTCCCAATGCATATATATATTCTATTTTAGAAGCTATATGTCAAGTTTTGTGACTCTAGCTTTTATTATTTACCAAAATTGCCCAGAAACAGGATATCGATATCGATTTTTATCGATTGCTTGGAAACGGAGTAAGTTATCGTTTTTTGGAAACAAACTCGATCTGCGCAGGCACTAGGAGCACCTACATCTAAAATTTCAATTTCAATCTTGCTCGTTTGGGTTCTAAGATCGTCGCGTTCATACATACGGACAGACGGACACACAGACATGGCTAGATCGACTCGGCTTTTGCTGCTGGTCAAGCATATATATACTTTATGGGGTCGGAGATTTTTCCTATTGCCTGTTACTTACATGTGGATTTTGCACAAATACAATATACCCTTATTCCCATTTTGAACGGGTTCAGGGTATAAAAAGAAACAATAAAAACTAGTAAGAGGCTATAGTCGGGATCTCCCGACTAGGGGATACCCTGAACCCTCTTCGCCCAACATCAAATGCATATATATATTCTATTTTAGAAGCTATATGTCAAGTTTGGTGACTCTAGCTTCTATAATATACCAAAATTTCCCAAAAAACAGGATATCATTATCGATTTTTATCGATTGCTTGGAAACGGAGTAAGTTATCGATTTTCGGAAACAAACTCAATCTGCGCAGGCACTAGAAGCACCTACATCTAAAATTTTAAGTTACTAGCTCTTATAGGTTCTCAGATCCGAGCGTTCATATATACGGACGGACAGTCAGACGGACATGGGTAAATGGACTCGGCTATTGCTGCTGATCAAGAATATATATACTTAATAGAATCGGAGATGATTCCTAGTGCCTGTTACATACATTTGGATTTTGCACAAATACAATATACCCTTATACCCATTTTGAATGGGTTCAGGGTATAAAAAGAATCAATAAAAACAGGTAAGAGGTTCTCGTCGGTTGCTCACGACTAGGGGATACCCTGCACCCTCTTCTTTCAACTTTCAATGCATATATATACTTTATTTTAGAAGCTATATGTCAAGTTTTGTGAATCTAAATTTTATTATTTACCAAAATTGCCCTAAAACAGGATGTCGATATCGATTTTTATCGATTGCTGGGAAACGGAGTAAGTTATCGATAATCGGAAACAAACTCGATCTGCGCAGGCACTAGGAGCACCTACATCTAAAATTTCAAATTTCAAGTCTCTAGCTCGTTTAGGTTCTTAGATCCACGCGTTCATACATAAGGCAAGACGAACAGACAGACAGACGGACATGGCTAGATCGACTCGGCTTTTGGTGCTGGTCAGGAATATATATACTTTATGGGGTCGGAGATAATTCCTAGGACCTGTTACATACAGGGTATAAAAGGAACAATAAAAACAAGTAAGAGGTTCTCGTCGGGATCTCACGACTAGGGGACACCCTGAACCCTCTTCTTCCAACATTAAATGCATATATATATTCTATTTTAGAAGCTATATGTTAAGTTTGGTGACTCTAGCTCTTATTATATACCAAAATTTCCCAAAAAACAGGCTATCAATATCGATTTTAATCGATTGCTTGGAAACAGAGTAAGTTATCGATTTTTGGAAAAAAACTCGATCTGCGCAGGCACTAGGAGCACCTACATCTAAAATTTCAAGTCTCTAGCTCTTATAGGTTCTGAGATCCTCGCGTTCATATATACGGACAGACACCTACATCTAAAATTTTAAGTTACTAGCTCTTATAGGTTCTCAGATCCGAGCGTTCATATATACGGACGGACAGTCAGACGGACATGGGTAAATGGACTCGGCTATTGCTGCTGATCAAGAATATATATACTTAATAGAATCGGAGATGATTCCTAGTGCCTGTTACATACATTTGGATTTTGCACAAATACAATATACCCTTATACCCATTTTGAATGGGTTCAGGGTATAAAAAGAATCAATAAAAACAGGTAAGAGGTTCTCGTCGGTTGCTCACGACTAGGGGATACCCTGCACCCTCTTCTTTCAACTTTCAATGCATATATATACTTTATTTTAGAAGCTATATGTCAAGTTTTGTGAATCTAAATTTTATTATTTACCAAAATTGCCCTAAAACAGGATGTCGATATCGATTTTTATCGATTGCTGGGAAACGGAGTAAGTTATCGATAATCGGAAACAAACTCGATCTGCGCAGGCACTAGGAGCACCTACATCTAAAATTTCAAATTTCAAGTCTCTAGCTCGTTTAGGTTCTTAGATCCACGCGTTCATACATAAGGCAAGACGAACAGACAGACAGACGGACATGGCTAGATCGACTCGGCTTTTGGTGCTGGTCAGGAATATATATACTTTATGGGGTCGGAGATAATTCCTAGGACCTGTTACATACAGGGTATAAAAGGAACAATAAAAACAAGTAAGAGGTTCTCGTCGGGATCTCACGACTAGGGGACACCCTGAACCCTCTTCTTCCAACATTAAATGCATATATATATTCTATTTTAGAAGCTATATGTTAAGTTTGGTGACTCTAGCTCTTATTATATACCAAAATTTCCCAAAAAACAGGCTATCAATATCGATTTTAATCGATTGCTTGGAAACAGAGTAAGTTATCGATTTTTGGAAAAAAACTCGATCTGCGCAGGCACTAGGAGCACCTACATCTAAAATTTCAAGTCTCTAGCTCTTATAGGTTCTGAGATCCTCGCGTTCATATATACGGACAGACGGACAGAAGACAGACGGACATGGCTAGATCGACTCGGCTTTTGGTGCTGATCAGGAATATATAAACTTTATGGGGTCGGAGATGATTCCTATTGCCTGTTACATACATTTGGATTTTGCACAAATACAATATACCCTTATAGCCATTTTTGATGGGTTCAGGACACATTAAACCCTCTTCTTCCAACATCAAATGCATATATATATATTCTATTTTAGAAGCTATATGTCAAGTTTTGTGACTCTAGCTCTTATTATTTACCATAATTGCCCATAAAACGGGATACCGATATCGATTTGTATCAATTGCTTGGAAACTGGGTAAGTTATCGAATATCGGAAACAAACTCGATCTGCGCAGGCACTAGGAGCACCTACATATAAAATTTCAAGTCTCTAGCTCTTATACGTTCTCAGATCCGTGCATTCATATATACGGACGGACAGACAGACGGACATGGCTAGATGGACTCGGCTATTGCTGCTGATCGAGATTATATATAACTTTTGGGGTCGGAGATGCATCCTTCTGCCTGTTACATACATTTAGATTCTGCACAAATACAATTCACCCTTATAGCCATTTTTAATGCGTTCAGGGTACCCTCGATCTGCGCTGGCACTAGGAGCACCTACATCTGATACGGACGGACAGACAGACGGACATGGCTAGATGGACTCGGCTATTACTGCTGATCGAGATTATATATAACTTATGGGGTCGGAGATGCTTCCTTCTGCCTGTTACATACATTAAGATTCTGAACAAATACAATATACCCTTATAGCCATTTTAATTGGGTTCAGAGTACCGTGAACCCTCTTTTTCCAACATCTAATGCATATATATATTTTATTTTAGAAGCTATATGTCAAGTTTTGTGACTCTAGCTCCTATTATTTACCAAAATTACATACATTTGGATTTTGCATAAACACAATATACCCTTATACCCATTTTAAATGGGTTCAGGATATAAAAAGAAACAATAAAAACAAGTAAGAGGTTCTCGTTGGGATCTCCCGACTAGGGGATACCCTGAAGCCTCTTCTTCCAACATCAAATGCATATATATATTCTATTTTAGAAGCTACATGTCAAGTTTGATGAATCTAGCTCTTATGATTTACCAAAATTTCCCAAAAAACAGGATATCGTGATCGATTTTTATCGATTGCTTGGAAATGGAATAAGTTATCGATTTTCGGAAACAAACTCGATCTGCGCAGGCACTAGGAGGACCTACAACTAGTACGGACGGACAGACAGTCGGACATGGCTAGACGGACTCGGCTATTGCTGCTGATCGAGATTATATATACTTTATGGGGTCGGAGATGCTTTCTTCTGCCTGTTACATACATTTAGATTCTACACATATACAATATAGCCATATAGCAATTTTTAATGGGTTCAGGGTAACCTGAACCCTCTTCTTCCAACATCAAATGCATATATATATTCTATTTTGGAAGCTTGATGTCAAGTTTGGAGACTCTAGCTCTTTTGATTTACCAAAATTTCCCAAAAAAAAAAAAAAGATATCGATATCGATTTTTATCGATTGCTTGGAAACAGAGTAAGTTATCGATTTTTGGAAACAAACTCGATCTGCGCAGGCACTAGGAGCACCTACGTCTAAAATTTCATGTCTCTAGCTCTTATACGTTCTGAGATCCTCGCGTTCATACAGACGGACAGACGAACAGAAAAACAGACGGACATGGCTAGATCGACTCGGCTTTTGGTGCTGGTCAAGAACATATATACTTTATGGGGTCGGAGATAATTCCTAGTGCCTGTTACATACAGGGTATAAAAGGAACAATAAAAACAAGTAAGAGGTTCTCGTCGGGATCTCACGACTAGGGGATACCCTGAACCCTCTTCTTCCAACATTAAATGCATATATATATTCTATTTTAGAAGCTAAATGTCAAGTTTGGTGACTCTAGCTCTTATTATATACCAAAATTGCCCTAAAACAGAATACCGATATCGATTTGTATCGATTGCTTGGAGACGGAGTAAGTTGTCGATTTTCGGAAACAAACTCGATCTTCGCAGGCACTAGGAGCACCTACATCTAAAATTTCAAGTTACTGCCTCTTATAGGTTCTAAGATCCGTGCGTTCATAAAGACGGACGGACAGACAGACGGACATGGGTAGATGAACACGGCTATTGCTACTGATCAAGAATATATATACTTTATAGGGTCGGAAATGCTTCCTTCTGCCTGTTACATACATTAATATTCTGCACAAATACAATATACCCTTATAGCCATTTTAATTGGGTTCAGGGTACCCTGAACCCTCTTCTTCCAACATCTAATGCATATATATATTGTATTTTAGAAGCTATATGTCAAGTTTGGTGACTATAGCTCTTATGATTTACCAAAATTTCCCAAAAAAACAGGATATCGATATCGATTTTTATCGATTGCTTGGAAACAGAGTAAGTTATCGATTTCCGTCATAGTCAAGTTTTGTGACTCTAGATCCTATTATTTACCAAAATTGCCCTAAAACAGGATACCGATATCGATTTGTATCGATTGCTTGGAAACGGAGCAAGTTATCGATTTTCGGTAACAAACTTGATCTGCGCAGGCACTAGGCTCACCTACATCTAAAATTTCAAGTTACTGGCTCTTATAAGTTCTCAGATCCGTGCGTTCATAAAGACGGACGGACAGACAGATGGACATGGGTAAATGAACTCGGCTATTGCTGCTGATCAAGAATTTATATACTTTATGGGGTCGGAGATGCTTCCTTCTGCCTGTTACATACATTAAGATTCTGCACAAATACAATATACCCTTATAGCCATTTTAATTGGGTTCAGGGTACCCTGAACCCTCTTCTTCCAACATCTAATGGATATATATATTCTATTTTAGAAGCTTTATGTCAAGATTGGTGACTCTAGCTCTTATGATTTACCAAAATGTCCCAAAAAACAGGAGATCGATATCGATTTTTATCGATTGCTTGGAAACAGAGTAAGTTATCGATTTTCGGAAACAAACTCGATGTGCGCAGGCACTAGGAGCACCTTCATCTAAAAGTTCAAGTTTCTAGCATTTATAGGCTCTGAGATCCTCGCGTTCATAAATACGAACAGACGGACAGACAGACGGACATGGCTAGATCGACACGGCTTTTGGTGCTGGTCAAGAATATATATACTTTATGGAATCGGAGATGATTCCTAGTGCCTGTTACATACATTTGGATTTTGCACAATACAATATACCCTTATACCCATTTTGAATGGGTTCAGGGTATAAAAAGAAACAATAAAAACTAGTAAGAGGTACTCGTCGGTTGCTTACGACTAGGGGACACCCTGAACCCTTTTCTTCCAACATCAAATGCATATATATATTCTAATTTAGAAGCTATATGTCAAGTTTGGTGACTCAAGCTCTTATTATTTACGAAAATTGCCCTAAAACAGGATATCGATATCGGTTTTTATCGATTGCTTGGAAACGGAGTAAGTTATCGATTTTCGGAAACAATCTCCATCTGCGCAGGAACTAGGAGCACCTACATCTAAAATTTCAAGCCTCTAGCTCTTATAGGTTCTGAGATCCTCGCGTTCATACATGCGAACAGACGGACAGAAAGACAGACGGACATGGCTAGATCGACACGGCTTTTGGAGCTGGTCAAGAATATATATACTTTATGGGGTCGGAGATGATTCCTAGTGCCTGTTACATACATTTGGATTTTGCACAAATACAATATACCCTTATACCCATTTTGAATGGGTTCAGGGTATAAAAAGAAACAATAAAAACTAGTAAGGGGTACTCGTCGGTTGCTCACGACTAGGGGACACCCTGAACCCTCTTCTTCCAACATCAAGTTTTGTGACTCTAGCTCTTATTATTTACCAAAATTGCCCTAAAACAGGATACCGATATCGATTTGTATCGATTGCTTGGAAACGGAGTAAGTTATCGATTTTCGGAAACAAACTTGATCTGCGCAGGCACTAGGAGCACCTACATCTAAAATTTCAAGTTACTGGCTCTTATAGGTTCTCAGATCCATGCGTTCATATATACGGACAGACGGACAGACAGACGGACATGGCTAGATCTACTAGGCTTTTGGTGCTTGTCAAGAATATATATATTTTATGGGGTCGGAGATTATTCCTAGTGCCTGTTACATAAATTTGGATTTTGCACAAATACAATATACCCTTATACCCATTTTGAATGGGTTCAGGGTATAAAAACAACCAATAAAAACAAGTAAGAGGTTCTAGTCGGATCTCCCGACTGGGGGATACCCTGAACCCTCTTCTTCCAACATCAAATGCATATATATATTCTAATTTAGAAGCTATATGTCAAGTTTGGTGACTCTAGCTCTTATTATTTACCAAAATTTCCCCAAAACAGGAAATCGATACCGATTTTATCGATTGCTTGGAAGCAGAGTAAGTTTTCGATTTTCGGAAACAAACTCGATCTGCGCAGGCACTAGGAGCACCTACATCTAAAATTTCAAGTCTCTAGCCCTTAAAGGTTCTGAGATCCTCGCGTTCATACATACGAACAGACGGACAGACAGACACACGGATATGGCTAGATCGACACGGCTTTTGGTGCTGGTCAAGAATATATATACTTTATGGAATCGGAGATGATTTCTAGTGCCTGTTACATACATTTGGATTTTGCACAATACAATATACCCTTATACCCATTTTGAATGGGTTCAGGGTATAAAAAGAAACAATAAAAACTAGTAAGAGGTACTCGTCGGTTGCTTACGACTAGGGGACACCCTGAACCCTTTTCTTCCAACATCAAATGCATATATATATTCTAATTTAGAAGCTATATGTCAAGTTTGGTGACTCTAGCTCTTATTATTTACCAAAATTGCCCTAAAACAGGATATCGATATCGATTTTTATCGATTGCTTGGAAACGGAGTAAGTAATCGATTTTCGGAAACAATCTCGATCTGCGCAGGAACTAGGAGCACCTACATCTAAAATTTCAAGTCTCTAGCTCTTAAAGGTTCTGAGATCCTCGCGTTCATACATACGAACAGACGGACAGACAGACACACGGATATGGCTAGATCGACACGGCTTTTGGTGCTGGTCAAGAATATATATACTTTATGGAATCGGAGATGATTTCTAGTGCCTGTTACATACATTTGGATTTTGCACAATACAATATACCCTTATACCCATTTTGAATGGGTTCAGGGTATAAAAAGAAACAATAAAAACTAGTAAGAGGTACTCGTCGGTTGCTTACGACTAGGGGACACCCTGAACCCTTTTCTTCCAACATCAAATGCATATATATATTCTAATTTAGAAGCTATATGTCAAGTTTGGTGACTCTAGCTCTTATTATTTACCAAAATTTCCCTAAAACAGGATATCGATATCGATTTGTATTGATTGCTTGGAAACGGAGTAAGTTATCGATTTTCGGAAACAATCTCGATCTGCGCAGGAACTAGGAGCACCTACATCTAAAATTTCAAGTCTCTAGCTCTTAAAGGTTCTGAGATCCTCGCGTTCATACATACGAACAGACGGACAGACAGACACACGGATATGGCTAGATCGACACGGCTTTTGGTGCTGGTCAGGAATATATATACTTTATGGGGTCGGAGATGACTCCTAGCACCTGTTACATACAGGGTATAAAAAGAAACAATAAAAACTAGTAAGAGGTACTCGTCGGTTGCTTACGACTAGGGGACACCCTGAACCCTTTTCTTCCAACATCAAATGCATATATATATTCTAATTTAGAAGCTATATGTCAAGTTGTGTGACTCAAGCTCTTATTATTTACCAAAATTGCCCTAAAACAGGATACCGATATCGATTTGTATCGATTGCTTGGAAACGGAGTAAGTTATCGATTTTCGGAAACAAACTTGATCTGCGCAGGCACTAGGAGCACCTACATCTAAAATTTCAAGTTACTGGCTCTTATAGGTTCTCAGATCCGTGCGTTCATATATACGGACAGACGGACATGGCTAGATCGACTAGGCTTTTGGTGCTTGTCAAGAATATATATATTTTATGGGGTCGGAGATTATTCCTAGTGCCTGTTACATAAATTTGGATTTTGCACAAATACAATATACCCTTATACCCGTTTTGAATGGGTTCAGGGTATAAAAAGAACCAATAAAAACAAGTAAGAGGTTCTAGTCGGATCTCCCGACTGGGGGATACCCTGAACCCTCTTCTTCCAACATCAAATGCATATATATATTCTAATTTAGAAGCTATATATCAAGTTTGGTGACTCTAGCTCTTATTATTTACCAAAATTGCCCTAAAACAGGATATCGATATCGGTTTTTATCGATTGCTTGGAAACGGAGCGAGTTATCGATTTTCGGAAACAAACTCGATCTGCGCAGGCACTAGGAGCAGCTATATCCAAAATTTCAAGTCCCTAGCTCTTTTAGGTTCTAAGATCCTCGCGTTCATACATGCGGGCAGACGAACAGACAGACAGACGGACATGGCTAGATCGACTCGGCTTTTGGTGCTGGTCAGGAATATATATACTTTATGGGGTCGGAGATGACTCCTAGTGCCTGTTACTTACAGGGTATAAAAAGAAACAATAAAAACAAGTAAGAGGTTCTAGTCGGGATCTCCCTATTAGGGGATACCCTAAACCCTCTTCTTCCAACATCAAATGCATATATATATTCTAATTTAGAAGCTATATGTCAAGTTTGGTGACTCTAGCTCTTATTATTTACCAAAATTTCCCCAAAACAGGAAATCGATACCGATTTTATCGATTGCTTGGAAGCAGAGTAAGTTTTCGATTTTCGGAAACAAACTCGATCTGCGCAGGCACTAGGAGCACCTACATCTAAAATTTCAAGTCTCTAGCTCTTAAAGGTTCTGAGATCCTCGCGTTCATACATACGAACAGACGGACAGACAGACACACGGACATGGCTAGATCGACACGGCTTTTGGTGCTGGTCAAGAATATATATACTTTATGGAATCGGAGATGATTCCTAGTGCCTGTTACATACATTTGGATTTTGCACAATACAATATACCCTTATACCCATTTTGAATGGGTTCAGGGTATAAAAAGAAACAATAAAAACGAGTAAGAGGTACTCGTCGGTTGCTTACGACTAGGGGACACCCTGAACCCTTTTCTTCCAACATCAAATGCATATATATATTCTAATTTAGAAGCTATATGTCAAGTTTGGTGACTCTAGCTCTTATTATTTACCAAAATTGCCCTAAAACAGGATATCGATATCGATTTGTATCGCTTGCTTGGAAACGGAGTAAGTTATCGATTTTCGGAAACAATCTCCATCTGCGCAGGAACTAGGAGCACCTACATCTAAAATTTCAAGTCTCTAGCTCTTAAAGGTTCTGAGATCCTCGCTTTCATACATACGAACAGACGGACAGACAGACACACGGATATGGCTAGATCGACACGGCTTTTGGTGCTGGTCAAGAATATATATACTTTATGGAATCGGAGATGATTTCTAGTGCCTGTTACATACAGGGTATAAATAGAAACAATAACAACAAGTAAGAGGTTCTAGTCGGGATCTCCAGACTAGGGGATACCCTAAACCCCTTCTTACAACATCAAATGCATATATATATTCTAATTTAGAAGCTATATGTCAAGTTTGGTGACTCTAGCTCTTATTATTTACCCGAATTGCCCTCAAACAGGATATTGATATCGATTTTATCGATTGCTTGGAAGCAGAGTAAGTTTTCGATTTTCGGAAACAAATTCGATCTTCGCGGGAACTAGGAGCACCTACATCTAAGATTTCAAGTCTCTAGCTCTTATAGGTTCTGAGATCCTCGCGTTCATTCATTCGAACAGACGGACAGACAGACAGACGGACATGGCTAGATCGACACGGCTTTTGGTGCTGGTCAAGAATATATATTTTATGGGGTCGGAGATTATTCCTAGTGCCTGTTACATACATTTGGATTTTGCACAAATAGAATATACCCTTATACCCATTTTGAATAGGTTCAGGGTATAAAAAGAAACAATAAAAACAAGTAAGAGGTTCTCGTCGGGATCTCCCGACTAAGGGATACGCTGAACCCTTTTCTTCCAACATCAAATGCATATATATATTATATTTTAGAAGATATATGTCAAGTTTGGTGACTCTGGCTCCTATGATTTACCAAAATTTTTCCAAAAAACAGGATATCGTTATCGATTTTTATCGGTTTCTTGGAAACGGAGTAAGTTATCGATTTTCGGAAACAAACTCGATCTTCGCAGGCACTAGGAGCACCTACATCTAAAATTTCAAGTTACTGGCTCTTATAAGTTCTCAGATCCGTGCGTTCATAAAGACGGACGGGCAGACAGATGGACATGGGTAAATGAACTCGGCTATTGCTGCTGATCGAGAATATATATACTTTATGGGATCGGAGATGCTTCCTTCTGCCTGTTACATACATTTAGATTCTGCACAAATACAATATACCCTCATACCCATTTTTAATGGGTTCTAGGTACCCTAAACCCTCTTCTTCCAACATCAAATGCATATATATATTCTATTTTTGAAACTATATGTCAAGTTTTGTGACTCTAGCTCTTATGATTTACCAAAATTTCCCAAAAAACATGATATCGATATCGATTTTTATCGATTGCTTGAAAACGGAGTAAGTTATCGATTTTCGGAAACAAACTCGATCTGCGCAGGCACTAGGAGCACCTACATATAAAATTTCAAGTCTCTAGATTTTATAGGTTCTGAGATCCTAGCGTTCATACATACGGACAGACGGACAGAAAGACAGACGGACATGGCTAGATCGACTCGGCTTTTGGTGCTGGTCAAGAATATATATACTTTTTGGAGTCGGAGATGATTCCTAGTGCCTGTTACATACATTTGGATTTTGCACAAATAAAATATACCCCAATACCCATTTTGAATGGGTTCAGGGTATAAAAGGAAACAATAAAAACAAGTAAGAGGTACTTGTCGGTTGCTCACGACTAGGGGACACCCTGAACCCTCTTCTTCCAACATCAAATGCATATATATATTCTAATTTAGAAGCTATATGTCAAGTTTGGTGACTCTAGCTCTTATTATTTACCTAAATTGCCCTAAAACAGGATACCGATATCGATTTGTATCGATTGCTTGGAAACGGAGTAAGTTATCGATTTTCGGAAACAAACTTGATCTGCGCAGGCACTAGGAGCACCTAAATCTAAAATTTCAAGTTACTGGCTCTTATAGGTTCTCAGATCCGTGCGTTCATATATACGGACGGACAGACAGACGGACATGGGTAGATGAACTCGGCTATTGCTGCTGATCAAGAATATATATACTTTATGGGGTCGGAGATGCTTCCTTCTGCCTGTTACATACATAGAGATTCTGCACAAATACAATATACCCTTATAGCCATTTTAATTGGGTTCAGGGTACCCTGAACCCTCTTCTTCCAACATCTAATGCATATATATATTCTATTTTAGAAGCAATATGTCAAGTTTGGTGACTCTAGCTCTTATGTTTTACCAAAATTTCCCAAAAAAACAGGAAATCGATATCGATTTTTATCGATTGCTTGGAAACAGAGTAAGTTATCGATTTTCGGAAACAAACTCGATGTGCGCAGGCACTAGGAGCACCTTCATCTAAAATTTCAAGTTTCTAGCATTTATAGGCTCTGAGATCCTCGCGTTCATAAATACGAACAGACGGACAGACAGACGGACATGGCTAGATCGACTCGGTTTTGGTGCTGGTCAAGAATATATATATTTTATGGGGTCGGAGATTATTCCTAGTGCCTGTTACATAAATTTGGATTTTGCACAAATACAATATACCCTTATACCCGTTTTGAATGGGTTCAGGGTATAAAAAGAAACAATAAAAACAGGTAAGAGGTACTCGTCGGTTGCTTACGACTAGGGGACACCCTGAACCCTTTTCTTCCAACATCAAATGCATATATATATTCTAATTTAGAAGCTATATGTCAAGTTTGGTGACTCAAGCTCTTATTATTTACGAAAATTGCCCTAAAACAGGATATCGATATCGATTTTTATCGATTGCTTGGAAACGGAGTAAGTTATCGATTTTCGGAAACAATCTCCATCTGCGCAGGAACTAGGAGCACCTACATCTAAAATTTCAAGCCTCTAGCTCTTATAGGTTCTGAGATCCTCGCGTTCATACATACGAACAGACGGACAGACAGACACACGGATATGGCTAGATCGACACGGCTTTTGGTGCTGGTCAAGAATATATATACTTTATGGAATCGGAGATGATTCCTAGTGCCTGTTACATACATTTGGATTTTGCACAAATAAAATATACCCCAATACCCATTTTGAATGGGTTCAGGGTATAAAAGGAAACAATAAAAACAAGTAAGAGGTACTTGTCGGTTGCTCACGACTAGGGGACACCCTGAACCCTCTTCTTCCAACATCAAATGCATATATATATTCTAATTTAGAAGCTATATGTCAAGTTTGGTGACTCAAGCTCTTATTATTTACGAAAATTGCCCTAAAACAGGATATCGATATCGATTTTATCGATTGCTTGGAAGCAGAGTAAGTTTTCGATTTTCGGAAACAAATTCGATCTTCGCGGGAACTAGGAGCACCTACATCTAAGATTTCAAGTCTCTAGCTCTTATAGGTTCTGAGATCCTCGCGTTCATTCATTCGAACAGACGGACAGACAGACAGACGGACATGGCTAGATCGACACGGCTTTTGGTGCTGGTCAAGAATATATATTTTATGGGGTCGGAGATTATTCCTAGTGCCTGTTACATACATTTGGATTTTGCACAAATACAATATAGCCTTATACCCATTTTGAATAGGTTCAGGGTATAAAAAGAAACAATAAAAACAAGTAAGAGGTTCTCGTCGGGATCTCCCGACTAAGGGATACGCTGAACCCTTTTCTTCCAACATCAAATGCATATATATATTATATTTTAGAAGATATATGTCAAGTTTGGTGACTCTGGCTCCTATGATTTACCAAAATTTTTCCAAAAAACAGGATATCGTTATCGATTTTTATCGGTTTCTTGGAAACGGAGTAAGTTATCGATTTTCGGAAACAAACTCGATCTTCGCAGGCACTAGTAGCACCTACATCTAAAATTTCAAGTTACTGGCTCTTATAAGTTCTCAGATCCGTGCGTTCATAAAGACGGACGGGCAGACAGATGGACATGGGTAAATGAACTCGGCTATTGCTGCTGATCGAGAATATATATACTTTATGGGATCGGAGATGCTTCCTTCTGCCTGTTACATACATTTAGATTCTGCACAAATACAATATACCCTCATACCCATTTTTAATGGGTTCTAGGTACCCTAAACCCTCTTCTTCCAACATCAAATGCATATATATATTCTATTTTTGAAACTATATGTCAAGTTTTGTGACTCTAGCTCTTATGATTTACCAAAATTTCCCAAAAAACATGATATCGATATCGATTTTTATCGATTGCTTGAAAACGGAGTAAGTTATCGATTTTCGGAAACAAACTCGATCTGCGCAGGCACTAGGAGCACCTACATATAAAATTTCAAGTCTCTAGATTTTATAGGTTCTGAGATCCTAGCGTTCATACATACGGACAGACGGACAGAAAGACAGACGGACATGGCTAGATCGACTCGGCTTTTGGTGCTGGTCAAGAATATATATACTTTTTGGAGTCGGAGATGATTCCTAGTGCCTGTTACATACATTTGGATTTTGCACAAATAAAATATACCCCAATACCCATTTTGAATGGGTTCAGGGTATAAAAGGAAACAATAAAAACAAGTAAGAGGTACTTGTCGGTTGCTCACGACTAGGGGACACCCTGAACCCTCTTCTTCCAACATCAAATGCATATATATATTCTAATTTAGAAGCTATATGTCAAGTTTGGTGACTCTAGCTCTTATTATTTACCTAAATTGCCCTAAAACAGGATACCGATATCGATTTGTATCGATTGCTTGGAAACGGAGTAAGTTATCGATTTTCGGAAACAAACTTGATCTGCGCAGGCACTAGGAGCACCTAAATCTAAAATTTCAAGTTACTGGCTCTTATAGGTTCTCAGATCCGTGCGTTCATATATACGGACGGACAGACAGACGGACATGGGTAGATGAACTCGGCTATTGCTGCTGATCAAGAATATATATACTTTATGGGGTCGGAGATGCTTCCTTCTGCCTGTTACATACATAGAGATTCTGCACAAATACAATATACCCTTATAGCCATTTTAATTGGGTTCAGGGTACCCTGAACCCTCTTCTTCCAACATCTAATGCATATATATATTCTATTTTAGAAGCAATATGTCAAGTTTGGTGACTCTAGCTCTTATGATTTACCAAAATTTCCCAAAAAAACAGGAAATCGATATCGATTTTTATCGATTGCTTGGAAACAGAGTAAGTTATCGATTTTCGGAAACAAACTCGATGTGCGCAGGCACTAGGAGCACCTACATATAAAATTTCAAGTCTCTAGATTTTATAGGTTCTGAGATCCTAGCGTTCATACATACGGACAGACGGACAGAAAGACAGACGGACATGGCTAGATCGACTCGGCTTTTGGTGCTGGTCAAGAATATATATACTTTTTGGAGTCGGAGATGATTCCTAGTGCCTGTTACATACATTTGGATTTTGCACAAATAAAATATACCCCAATACCCATTTTGAATGGGTTCAGGGTATAAAAGGAAACAATAAAAACAAGTAAGAGGTACTTGTCGGTTGCTCACGACTAGGGGACACCCTGAACCCTCTTCTTCCAACATCAAATGCATATATATATTCTAATTTAGAAGCTATATGTCAAGTTTGGTGACTCTAGCTCTTATTATTTACCTAAATTGCCCTAAAACAGGATACCGATATCGATTTGTATCGATTGCTTGGAAACGGAGTAAGTTATCGATTTTCGGAAACAAACTTGATCTGCGCAGGCACTAGGAGCACCTAAATCTAAAATTTCAAGTTACTGGCTCTTATAGGTTCTCAGATCCGTGCGTTCATATATACGGACGGACAGACAGACGGACATGGGTAGATGAACTCGGCTATTGCTGCTGATCAAGAATATATATACTTTATGGGGTCGGAGATGCTTCCTTCTGCCTGTTACATACATAGAGATTCTGCACAAATACAATATACCCTTATAGCCATTTTAATTGGGTTCAGGGTACCCTGAACCCTCTTCTTCCAACATCTAATGCATATATATATTCTATTTTAGAAGCAATATGTCAAGTTTGGTGACTCTAGCTCTTATGATTTACCAAAATTTCCCAAAAAAACAGGAAATCGATATCGATTTTTATCGATTGCTTGGAAACAGAGTAAGTTATCGATTTCCGTCATAGTCAAGTTTTGTGACTCTAGATCCTATTATTTACCAAAATTGCCCTAAAACAGGATACCGATATCGATTTGTATCGATTGCTTGGAAACGGAGCAAGTTATCGATTTTCGGTAACAAACTTGATCTGCGCAGGCACTAGGCTCACCTACATCTAAAATTTCAAGTTACTGGCTCTTATAAGTTCTCAGATCCGTGCGTTCATAAAGACGGACGGACAGACAGATGGACATGGGTAAATGAACTCGGCTATTGCTGCTGATCAAGAATTTATATACTTTATGGGGTCGGAGATGCTTCCTTCTGCCTGTTACATACATTAAGATTCTGCACAAATACAATATACCCTTATAGCCATTTTAATTGGGTTCAGGGTACCCTGAACCCTCTTCTTCCAACATCTAATGGATATATATATTCTATTTTAGAAGCTTTATGTCAAGATTGGTGACTCTAGCTCTTATGATTTACCAAAATGTCCCAAAAAACAGGATATCGATATCGATTTTTATCGATTGCTTGGAAACAGAGTAAGTTATCGATTTTCGGAAACAAACTCGATGTGCGCAGGCACTAGGAGCACCTTCATCTAAAAGTTCAAGTTTCTAGCATTTATAGGCTCTGAGATCCTCGCGTTCATAAATACGAACAGACGGACAGACAGACGGACATGGCTAGATCGACACGGCTTTTGGTGCTGGTCAAGAATATATATACTTTATGGAATCGGAGATGATTCCTAGTGCCTGTTACATACATTTGGATTTTGCACAATACAATATACCCTTATACCCATTTTGAATGGGTTCAGGGTATAAAAAGAAACAATAAAAACTAGTAAGAGGTACTCGTCGGTTGCTTACGACTAGGGGACACCCTGAACCCTTTTCTTCCAACATCAAATGCATATATATATTCTAATTTAGAAGCTATATGTCAAGTTTGGTGACTCAAGCTCTTATTATTTACGAAAATTGCCCTAAAACAGGATATCGATATCGGTTTTTATCGATTGCTTGGAAACGGAGTAAGTTATCGATTTTCGGAAACAATCTCCATCTGCGCAGGAACTAGGAGCACCTACATCTAAAATTTCAAGCCTCTAGCTCTTATAGGTTCTGAGATCCTCGCGTTCATACATGCGAACAGACGGACAGAAAGACAGACGGACATGGCTAGATCGACACGGCTTTTGGAGCTGGTCAAGAATATATATACTTTATGGGGTCGGAGATGATTCCTAGTGCCTGTTACATACATTTGGATTTTGCACAAATACAATATACCCTTATACCCATTTTGAATGGGTTCAGGGTATAAAAAGAAACAATAAAAACTAGTAAGGGGTACTCGTCGGTTGCTCACGACTAGGGGACACCCTGAACCCTCTTCTTCCAACATCAAGTTTTGTGACTCTAGCTCTTATTATTTACCAAAATTGCCCTAAAACAGGATACCGATATCGATTTGTATCGATTGCTTGGAAACGGAGTAAGTTATCGATTTTCGGAAACAAACTTGATCTGCGCAGGCACTAGGAGCACCTACATCTAAAATTTCAAGTTACTGGCTCTTATAGGTTCTCAGATCCATGCGTTCATATATACGGACAGACGGACAGACAGACGGACATGGCTAGATCTACTAGGCTTTTGGTGCTTGTCAAGAATATATATATTTTATGGGGTCGGAGATTATTCCTAGTGCCTGTTACATAAATTTGGATTTTGCACAAATACAATATACCCTTATACCCATTTTGAATGGGTTCAGGGTATAAAAACAACCAATAAAAACAAGTAAGAGGTTCTAGTCGGATCTCCCGACTGGGGGATACCCTGAACCCTCTTCTTCCAACATCAAATGCATATATATATTCTAATTTAGAAGCTATATGTCAAGTTTGGTGACTCTAGCTCTTATTATTTACCAAAATTTCCCCAAAACAGGAAATCGATACCGATTTTATCGATTGCTTGGAAGCAGAGTAAGTTTTCGATTTTCGGAAACAAACTCGATCTGCGCAGGCACTAGGAGCACCTACATCTAAAATTTCAAGTCTCTAGCCCTTAAAGGTTCTGAGATCCTCGCGTTCATACATACGAACAGACGGACAGACAGACACACGGATATGGCTAGATCGACACGGCTTTTGGTGCTGGTCAAGAATATATATACTTTATGGAATCGGAGATGATTTCTAGTGCCTGTTACATACATTTGGATTTTGCACAATACAATATACCCTTATACCCATTTTGAATGGGTTCAGGGTATAAAAAGAAACAATAAAAACTAGTAAGAGGTACTCGTCGGTTGCTTACGACTAGGGGACACCCTGAACCCTTTTCTTCCAACATCAAATGCATATATATATTCTAATTTAGAAGCTATATGTCAAGTTTGGTGACTCTAGCTCTTATTATTTACCAAAATTGCCCTAAAACAGGATATCGATATCGATTTTTATCGATTGCTTGGAAACGGAGTAAGTAATCGATTTTCGGAAACAATCTCGATCTGCGCAGGAACTAGGAGCACCTACATCTAAAATTTCAAGTCTCTAGCTCTTAAAGGTTCTGAGATCCTCGCGTTCATACATACGAACAGACGGACAGACAGACACACGGATATGGCTAGATCGACACGGCTTTTGGTGCTGGTCAAGAATATATATACTTTATGGAATCGGAGATGATTTCTAGTGCCTGTTACATACATTTGGATTTTGCACAATACAATATACCCTTATACCCATTTTGAATGGGTTCAGGGTATAAAAAGAAACAATAAAAACTAGTAAGAGGTACTCGTCGGTTGCTTACGACTAGGGGACACCCTGAACCCTTTTCTTCCAACATCAAATGCATATATATATTCTAATTTAGAAGCTATATGTCAAGTTTGGTGACTCTAGCTCTTATTATTTACCAAAATTTCCCTAAAACAGGATATCGATATCGATTTGTATTGATTGCTTGGAAACGGAGTAAGTTATCGATTTTCGGAAACAATCTCGATCTGCGCAGGAACTAGGAGCACCTACATCTAAAATTTCAAGTCTCTAGCTCTTAAAGGTTCTGAGATCCTCGCGTTCATACATACGAACAGACGGACAGACAGACACACGGATATGGCTAGATCGACACGGCTTTTGGTGCTGGTCAGGAATATATATACTTTATGGGGTCGGAGATGACTCCTAGCACCTGTTACATACAGGGTATAAAAAGAAACAATAAAAACTAGTAAGAGGTACTCGTCGGTTGCTTACGACTAGGGGACACCCTGAACCCTTTTCTTCCAACATCAAATGCATATATATATTCTAATTTAGAAGCTATATGTCAAGTTGTGTGACTCAAGCTCTTATTATTTACCAAAATTGCCCTAAAACAGGATACCGATATCGATTTGTATCGATTGCTTGGAAACGGAGTAAGTTATCGATTTTCGGAAACAAACTTGATCTGCGCAGGCACTAGGAGCACCTACATCTAAAATTTCAAGTTACTGGCTCTTATAGGTTCTCAGATCCGTGCGTTCATATATACGGACAGACGGACATGGCTAGATCGACTAGGCTTTTGGTGCTTGTCAAGAATATATATATTTTATGGGGTCGGAGATTATTCCTAGTGCCTGTTACATAAATTTGGATTTTGCACAAATACAATATACCCTTATACCCGTTTTGAATGGGTTCAGGGTATAAAAAGAACCAATAAAAACAAGTAAGAGGTTCTAGTCGGATCTCCCGACTGGGGGATACCCTGAACCCTCTTCTTCCAACATCAAATGCATATATATATTCTAATTTAGAAGCTATATATCAAGTTTGGTGACTCTAGCTCTTATTATTTACCAAAATTGCCCTAAAACAGGATATCGATATCGGTTTTTATCGATTGCTTGGAAACGGAGCGAGTTATCGATTTTCGGAAACAAACTCGATCTGCGCAGGCACTAGGAGCAGCTATATCCAAAATTTCAAGTCCCTAGCTCTTTTAGGTTCTAAGATCCTCGCGTTCATACATGCGGGCAGACGAACAGACAGACAGACGGACATGGCTAGATCGACTCGGCTTTTGGTGCTGGTCAGGAATATATATACTTTATGGGGTCGGAGATGACTCCTAGTGCCTGTTACTTACAGGGTATAAAAAGAAACAATAAAAACAAGTAAGAGGTTCTAGTCGGGATCTCCCTATTAGGGGATACCCTAAACCCTCTTCTTCCAACATCAAATGCATATATATATTCTAATTTAGAAGCTATATGTCAAGTTTGGTGACTCTAGCTCTTATTATTTACCAAAATTTCCCTAAAACAGGAAATCGATACCGATTTTATCGATTGCTTGGAAGCAGAGTAAGTTTTCGATTTTCGGAAACAAACTCGATCTGCGCAGGTACTAGGAGCACCTACATCTAAAATTTCAAGTCTCTAGCTCTTAAAGGTTCTGAGATCCTCGCGTTCATACATACGAACAGACGGACAGACAGACACACGGACATGGCTAGATCGACACGGCTTTTGGTGCTGGTCAAGAATATATATACTTTATGGAATCGGAGATGATTCCTAGTGCCTGTTACATACATTTGGATTTTGCACAATACAATATACCCTTATACCCATTTTGAATGGGTTCAGGGTATAAAAAGAAACAATAAAAACGAGTAAGAGGTACTCGTCGGTTGCTTACGACTAGGGGACACCCTGAACCCTTTTCTTCCAACATCAAATGCATATATATATTCTAATTTAGAAGCTATATGTCAAGTTTGGTGACTCTAGCTCTTATTATTTACCAAAATTGCCCTAAAACAGGATATCGATATCGATTTGTATCGCTTGCTTGGAAACGGAGTAAGTTATCGATTTTCGGAAACAATCTCCATCTGCGCAGGAACTAGGAGCACCTACATCTAAAATTTCAAGTCTCTAGCTCTTAAAGGTTCTGAGATCCTCGCTTTCATACATACGAACAGACGGACAGACAGACACACGGATATGGCTAGATCGACACGGCTTTTGGTGCTGGTCAAGAATATATATACTTTATGGAATCGGAGATGATTTCTAGTGCCTGTTACATACAGGGTATAAATAGAAACAATAACAACAAGTAAGAGGTTCTAGTCGGGATCTCCAGACTAGGGGATACCCTAAACCCCTTCTTACAACATCAAATGCATATATATATTCTAATTTAGAAGCTATATGTCAAGTTTGGTGACTCTAGCTCTTATTATTTACCCGAATTGCCCTCAAACAGGATATCGATATCGATTTTATCGATTGCTTGGAAGCAGAGTAAGTTTTCGATTTTCGGAAACAAATTCGATCTTCGCGGGAACTAGGAGCACCTACATCTAAGATTTCAAGTCTCTAGCTCTTATAGGTTCTGAGATCCTCGCGTTCATTCATTCGAACAGACGGACAGACAGACAGACGGACATGGCTAGATCGACACGGCTTTTGGTGCTGGTCAAGAATATATATTTTATGGGGTCGGAGATTATTCCTAGTGCCTGTTACATACATTTGGATTTTGCACAAATAGAATATACCCTTATACCCATTTTGAATAGGTTCAGGGTATAAAAAGAAACAATAAAAACAAGTAAGAGGTTCTCGTCGGGATCTCCCGACTAAGGGATACGCTGAACCCTTTTCTTCCAACATCAAATGCATATATATATTATATTTTAGAAGATATATGTCAAGTTTGGTGACTCTGGCTCCTATGATTTACCAAAATTTTTCCAAAAAACAGGATATCGTTATCGATTTTTATCGGTTTCTTGGAAACGGAGTAAGTTATCGATTTTCGGAAACAAACTCGATCTTCGCAGGCACTAGGAGCACCTACATCTAAAATTTCAAGTTACTGGCTCTTATAAGTTCTCAGATCCGTGCGTTCATAAAGACGGACGGGCAGACAGATGGACATGGGTAAATGAACTCGGCTATTGCTGCTGATCGAGAATATATATACTTTATGGGATCGGAGATGCTTCCTTCTGCCTGTTACATACATTTAGATTCTGCACAAATACAATATACCCTCATACCCATTTTTAATGGGTTCTAGGTACCCTAAACCCTCTTCTTCCAACATCAAATGCATATATATATTCTATTTTTGAAACTATATGTCAAGTTTTGTGACTCTAGCTCTTATGATTTACCAAAATTTCCCAAAAAACATGATATCGATATCGATTTTTATCGATTGCTTGAAAACGGAGTAAGTTATCGATTTTCGGAAACAAACTCGATCTGCGCAGGCACTAGGAGCACCTACATATAAAATTTCAAGTCTCTAGATTTTATAGGTTCTGAGATCCTAGCGTTCATACATACGGACAGACGGACAGAAAGACAGACGGACATGGCTAGATCGACTCGGCTTTTGGTGCTGGTCAAGAATATATATACTTTTTGGAGTCGGAGATGATTCCTAGTGCCTGTTACATACATTTGGATTTTGCACAATACAATATACCCTTATACCCATTTTGAATGGGTTCAGGGTATAAAAAGAAACAATAAAAACTAGTAAGAGGTACTCGTCGGTTGCTTACGACTAGGGGACACCCTGAACCCTTTTCTTCCAACATCAAATGCATATATATATTCTAATTTAGAAGCTATATGTCAAGTTTGGTGACTCAAGCTCTTATTATTTACGAAAATTGCCCTAAAACAGGATATCGATATCGATTTTATCGATTGCTTGGAAGCAGAGTAAGTTTTCGATTTTCGGAAACAAATTCGATCTTCGCGGGAACTAGGAGCACCTACATCTAAGATTTCAAGTCTCTAGCTCTTATAGGTTCTGAGATCCTCGCGTTCATTCATTCGAACAGACGGACAGACAGACAGACGGACATGGCTAGATCGACACGGCTTTTGGTGCTGGTCAAGAATATATATTTTATGGTGTCGGAGATTATTCCTAGTGCCTGTTACATACATTTGGATTTTGCACAAATACAATATAGCCTTATACCCATTTTGAATAGGTTCAGGGTATAAAAAGAAACAATAAAAACAAGTAAGAGGTTCTCGTCGGGATCTCCCGACTAAGGGATACGCTGAACCCTTTTCTTCCAACATCAAATGCATATATATATTATATTTTAGAAGATATATGTCAAGTTTGGTGACTCTGGCTCCTATGATTTACCAAAATTTTTCCAAAAAACAGGATATCGTTATCGATTTTTATCGGTTTCTTGGAAACGGAGTAAGTTATCGATTTTCGGAAACAAACTCGATCTTCGCAGGCACTAGTAGCACCTACATCTAAAATTTCAAGTTACTGGCTCTTATAAGTTCTCAGATCCGTGCGTTCATAAAGACGGACGGGCAGACAGATGGACATGGGTAAATGAACTCGGCTATTGCTGCTGATCGAGAATATATATACTTTATGGGATCGGAGATGCTTCCTTCTGCCTGTTACATACATTTAGATTCTGCACAAATACAATATACCCTCATACCCATTTTTAATGGGTTCTAGGTACCCTAAACCCTCTTCTTCCAACATCAAATGCATATATATATTCTATTTTTGAAACTATATGTCAAGTTTTGTGACTCTAGCTCTTATGATTTACCAAAATTTCCCAAAAAACATGATATCGATATCGATTTTTATCGATTGCTTGAAAACGGAGTAAGTTATCGATTTTCGGAAACAAACTCGATCTGCGCAGGCACTAGGAGCACCTACATATAAAATTTCAAGTCTCTAGATTTTATAGGTTCTGAGATCCTAGCGTTCATACATACGGACAGACGGACAGAAAGACAGACGGACATGGCTAGATCGACTCGGCTTTTGGTGCTGGTCAAGAATATATATACTTTTTGGAGTCGGAGATGATTCCTAGTGCCTGTTACATACATTTGGATTTTGCACAAATAAAATATACCCCAATACCCATTTTGAATGGGTTCAGGGTATAAAAGGAAACAATAAAAACAAGTAAGAGGTACTTGTCGGTTGCTCACGACTAGGGGACACCCTGAACCCTCTTCTTCCAACATCAAATGCATATATATATTCTAATTTAGAAGCTATATGTCAAGTTTGGTGACTCTAGCTCTTATTATTTACCTAAATTGCCCTAAAACAGGATACCGATATCGATTTGTATCGATTGCTTGGAAACGGAGTAAGTTATCGATTTTCGGAAACAAACTTGATCTGCGCAGGCACTAGGAGCACCTAAATCTAAAATTTCAAGTTACTGGCTCTTATAGGTTCTCAGATCCGTGCGTTCATATATACGGACGGACAGACAGACGGACATGGGTAGATGAACTCGGCTATTGCTGCTGATCAAGAATATATATACTTTATGGGGTCGGAGATGCTTCCTTCTGCCTGTTACATACATAGAGATTCTGCACAAATACAATATACCCTTATAGCCATTTTAATTGGGTTCAGGGTACCCTGAACCCTCTTCTTCCAACATCTAATGCATATATATATTCTATTTTAGAAGCAATATGTCAAGTTTGGTGACTCTAGCTCTTATGATTTACCAAAATTTCCCAAAAAAACAGGAAATCGATATCGATTTTTATCGATTGCTTGGAAACAGAGTAAGTTATCGATTTTCGGAAACAAACTCGATGTGCGCAGGCACTAGGAGCACCTACATATAAAATTTCAAGTCTCTAGATTTTATAGGTTCTGAGATCCTAGCGTTCATACATACGGACAGACGGACAGAAAGACAGACGGACATGGCTAGATCGACTCGGCTTTTGGTGCTGGTCAAGAATATATATACTTTTTGGAGTCGGAGATGATTCCTAGTGCCTGTTACATACATTTGGATTTTGCACAAATAAAATATACCCCAATACCCATTTTGAATGGGTTCAGGGTATAAAAGGAAACAATAAAAACAAGTAAGAGGTACTTGTCGGTTGCTCACGACTAGGGGACACCCTGAACCCTCTTCTTCCAACATCAAATGCATATATATATTCTAATTTAGAAGCTATATGTCAAGTTTGGTGACTCTAGCTCTTATTATTTACCTAAATTGCCCTAAAACAGGATACCGATATCGATTTGTATCGATTGCTTGGAAACGGAGTAAGTTATCGATTTTCGGAAACAAACTTGATCTGCGCAGGCACTAGGAGCACCTAAATCTAAAATTTCAAGTTACTGGCTCTTATAGGTTCTCAGATCCGTGCGTTCATATATACGGACGGACAGACAGACGGACATGGGTAGATGAACTCGGCTATTGCTGCTGATCAAGAATATATATACTTTATGGGGTCGGAGATGCTTCCTTCTGCCTGTTACATACATAGAGATTCTGCACAAATACAATATACCCTTATAGCCATTTTAATTGGGTTCAGGGTACCCTGAACCCTCTTCTTCCAACATCTAATGCATATATATATTCTATTTTAGAAGCAATATGTCAAGTTTGGTGACTCTAGCTCTTATGATTTACCAAAATTTCCCAAAAAAACAGGAAATCGATATCGATTTTTATCGATTGCTTGGAAACAGAGTAAGTTATCGATTTTCGGAAACAAACTCGATGTGCGCAGGCACTAGGAGCACCTTCATCTAAAATTTCAAGCCTCTAGCTCTTATAGGTTCTGAGATCCTCGCGTTCATACATACGAACAGACGGACAGACAGACACACGGATATGGCTAGATCGACACGGCTTTTGGTGCTGGTCAAGAATATATATACTTTATGGAATCGGAGATGATTCCTAGTGCCTGTTACATACATTTGGATTTTGCACAATACAATATACCCTTATACCCATTTTGAATGGGTTCAGGGTATAAAAAGAAACAATAAAAACTAGTAAGAGGTACTCGTCGGTTGCTTACGACTAGGGGACACCCTGAACCCTTTTCTTCCAACATCAAATGCATATATATATTCTAATTTAGAAGCTATATGTCAAGTTTGGTGACTCAAGCTCTTATTATTTACGAAAATTGCCCTAAAACAGGATATCGATATCGATTTTATCGATTGCTTGGAAGCAGAGTAAGTTTTCGATTTTCGGAAACAAATTCGATCTTCGCGGGAACTAGGAGCACCTACATCTAAGATTTCAAGTCTCTAGCTCTTATAGGTTCTGAGATCCTCGCGTTCATTCATTCGAACAGACGGACAGACAGACGGACATGGCTAGATCGACTCGGTTTTGGTGCTGGTCAAGAATATATATATTTTATGGGGTCGGAGATTATTCCTAGTGCCTGTTACATAAATTTGGATTTTGCACAAATACAATATACCCTTATACCCGTTTTGAATGGGTTCAGGGTATAAAAAGAAACAATAAAAACAGGTAAGAGGTACTCGTCGGTTGCTTACGACTAGGGGACACCCTGAACCCTTTTCTTCCAACATCAAATGCATATATATATTCTAATTTAGAAGCTATATGTCAAGTTTGGTGACTCTAGCTCTTATTATTTACGAAAATTGCCCTAAAACAGGATATCGATATCGATTTTATCGATTGCTTGGAAGCAGAGTAAGTTTTCGATTTTCGGAAACAAATTCGATCTTCGCGGGAACTAGGAGCACCTACATCTAAGATTTCAAGTCTCTAGCTCTTATAGGTTCTGAGATCCTCGCGTTCATTCATTCGAACAGACGGACAGACAGACAGACGGACATGGCTAGATCGACACGGCTTTTGGTGCTGGTCAAGAATATATATTTTATGGGGTCGGAGATTATTCCTAGTGCCTGTTACATACATTTGGATTTTGCACAAATACAATATACCCTTATACCCATTTTGAATAGGTTCAGGGTATAAAAAGAAACAATAAAAACAAGTAAGAGGTTCTCGTCGGGATCTCCCGACTAAGGGATACGCTGAACCCTTTTCTTCCAACATCAAATGCATATATATATTATATTTTAGAAGATATATGTCAAGTTTGGTGACTCTGGCTCCTATGATTTACCAAAATTTTTCCAAAAAACAGGATATCGTTATCGATTTTTATCGGTTTCTTGGAAACGGAGTAAGTTATCGATTTTCGGAAACAAACTCGATCTTCGCAGGCACTAGGAGCACCTACATCTAAAATTTCAAGTTACTGGCTCTTATAAGTTCTCAGATCCGTGCGTTCATAAAGACGGACGGGCAGACAGATGGACATGGGTAAATGAACTCGGCTATTGCTGCTGATCGAGAATATATATACTTTATGGGATCGGAGATGCTTCCTTCTGCCTGTTACATACATTTAGATTCTGCACAAATACAATATACCCTCATACCCATTTTTAATGGGTTCTAGGTACCCTAAACCCTCTTCTTCCAACATCAAATGCATATATATATTCTATTTTTGAAACTATATGTCAAGTTTTGTGACTCTAGCTCTTATGATTTACCAAAATTTCCCAAAAAACATGATATCGATATCGATTTTTATCGATTGCTTGAAAACGGAGTAAGTTATCGATTTTCGGAAACAAACTCGATCTGCGCAGGCACTAGGAGCACCTACATATAAAATTTCAAGTCTCTAGATTTTATAGGTTCTGAGATCCTAGCGTTCATACATACGGACAGACGGACAGAAAGACAGACGGACATGGCTAGATCGACTCGGCTTTTGGTGCTGGTCAAGAATATATATACTTTTTGGAGTCGGAGATGATTCCTAGTGCCTGTTACATACATTTGGATTTTGCACAAATAAAATATACCCCAATACCCATTTTGAATGGGTTCAGGGTATAAAAGGAAACAATAAAAACAAGTAAGAGGTACTTGTCGGTTGCTCACGACTAGGGGACACCCTGAACCCTCTTCTTCCAACATCAAATGCATATATATATTCTAATTTAGAAGCTATATGTCAAGTTTGGTGACTCTAGCTCTTATTATTTACCTAAATTGCCCTAAAACAGGATACCGATATCGATTTGTATCGATTGCTTGGAAACGGAGTAAGTTATCGATTTTCGGAAACAAACTTGATCTGCGCAGGCACTAGGAGCACCTAAATCTAAAATTTCAAGTTACTGGCTCTTATAGGTTCTCAGATCCGTGCGTTCATATATACGGACGGACAGACAGACGGACATGGGTAGATGAACTCGGCTATTGCTGCTGATCAAGAATATATATACTTTATGGGGTCGGAGATGCTTCCTTCTGCCTGTTACATACATAGAGATTCTGCACAAATACAATATACCCTTATAGCCATTTTAATTGGGTTCAGGGTACCCTGAACCCTCTTCTTCCAACATCTAATGCATATATATATTCTATTTTAGAAGCAATATGTCAAGTTTGGTGACTCTAGCTCTTATGATTTACCAAAATTTCCCAAAAAAACAGGAAATCGATATCGATTTTTATCGATTGCTTGGAAACAGAGTAAGTTATCGATTTTCGGAAACAAACTCGATGTGCGCAGGCACTAGGAGCACCTTCATCTAAAATTTCAAGTTTCTAGCATTTATAGGCTCTGAGATCCTCGCGTTCATAAATACGAACAGACGGACAGACAGACGGACATGGCTAGATCGACTCGGTTTTGGTGCTGGTCAAGAATATATATATTTTATGGGGTCGGAGATTATTCCTAGTGCCTGTTACATAAATTTGGATTTTGCACAAATGCAATATACCCTTATACCCGTTTTGAATGGGTTCAGGGTATAAAAAGAAACAATAAAAACAGGTAAGAGGTACTCGTCGGTTGCTTACGACTAGGGGACACCCTGAACCCTTTTCTTCCAACATCAAATGCATATATATATTCTAATTTAGAAGCTATATGTCAAGTTTGGTGACTCAAGCTCTTATTATTTACGAAAATTGCCCTAAAACAGGATATCGATATCGATTTTTATCGATTGCTTGGAAACGGAGTAAGTTATCGATTTTCGGAAACAATCTCCATCTGCGCAGGAACTAGGAGCACCTACATCTAAAATTTCAAGCCTCTAGCTCTTATAGGTTCTGAGATCCTCGCGTTTATACATACGAACAGACGGACAGAAAGACAGACGGACATGGCTAGATCGACACGGCTTTTGGAGCTGGTCAAGAATATATATACTTTATGGGGTCGGAGATGATTCCTAGTGCCTGTTACATACATTTGGATTTTGCACAAATACAATATACCCTTATACCCATTTTGAATGGGTTCAGGGTATAAAAAGAAACAATAAAAACTAGTAAGGGGTACTCGTCGGTTGCTCACGACTAGGGGACACCCTGAACCCTCTTCTTCCAACATCAAGTTTTGTGACTCTAGCTCTTATTATTTACCAAAATTGCCCTAAAACAGGATACCGATATCGATTTGTATCGATTGCTTGGAAACGGAGTAAGTTATCGATTTTCGGAAACAAACTTGATCTGCGCAGGCACTAGGAGCACCTACATCTAAAATTTCAAGTCTCTAGCTCTTAAAGGTTCTGAGATCCTCGCTTTCATACATACGAACAGACGGACAGACAGACACACGGATATGGCTAGATCGACACGGCTTTTGGTGCTGGTCAAGAATATATATACTTTATGGAATCGGAGATGATTTCTAGTGCCTGTTACATACAGGGTATAAATAGAAACAATAACAACAAGTAAGAGGTTCTAGTCGGGATCTCCAGACTAGGGGATACCCTAAACCCCTTCTTACAACATCAAATGCATATATATATTCTAATTTAGAAGCTATATGTCAAGTTTGGTGACTCTAGCTCTTATTATTTACCCAAATTGCCCTCAAACAGGATATCGATATCGATTTTATCGATTGCTTGGAAGCAGAGTAAGTTTTCGATTTTCGGAAACAAATTCGATCTTCGCGGGAACTAGGAGCACCTACATCTAAGATTTCAAGTCTCTAGCTCTTATAGGTTCTGAGATCCTCGCGTTCATTCATTCGAACAGACGGACAGACAGCCAGACGGACATGGCTAGATCGACACGGCTTTTGGTGCTGGTCAAGAATATATATTTTATGGGGTCGGAGATTATTCCTAGTGCCTGTTACATACATTTGGATTTTGCACAAATACAATATACCCTTATACCCATTTTGAATAGGTTCAGGGTATAAAAAGAAACAATAAAAACAAGTAAGAGGTTCTCGTCGGGATCTCCCGACTAAGGGATACGCTGAACCCTTTTCTTCCAACATCAAATGCATATATATATTATATTTTAGAAGATATATGTCAAGTTTGGTGACTCTGGCTCCTATGATTTACCAAAATTTTTCCAAAAAACAGGATATCGTTATCGATTTTTATCGGTTTCTTGGAAACGGAGTAAGTTATCGATTTTCGGAAACAAACTCGATCTTCGCAGGCACTAGGAGCACGTACATCTAAAATTTCAAGTTACTGGCTCTTATAAGTTCTCAGATCCGTGCGTTCATAAAGACGGACGGGCAGACAGATGGACATGGGTAAATGAACTCGGCTATTGCTGCTGATCGAGAATATATATACTTTATGGGATCGGAGATGCTTCCTTCTGCCTGTTACATACATTTAGATTCTGCACAAATACAATATACCCTCATACCCATTTTTAATGGGTTCTAGGTACCCTAAACCCTCTTCTTCCAACATCAAATGCATATATATATTCTATTTTTGAAACTATATGTCAAGTTTTGTGACTCTAGCTCTTATGATTTACCAAAATTTCCCAAAAAACATGATATCGATATCGATTTTTATCGATTGCTTGAAAACGGAGTAAGTTATCGATTTTCGGAAACAATCTCCATCTGCGCAGAAACTAGGAGCACCTACATCTAAAATTTCAAGCCTCTAGCTCTTATAGGTTCTGAGATCCTCGCGTTCATACATACGAACAGACGGACAGACAGACACACGGATATGGCTAGATCGACACGGCTTTTGGTGCTGGTCAAGAATATATATACTTTATGGAATCGGAGATGATTCCTAGTGCCTGTTACATACATTTGGATTTTGCACAATACAATATACCCTTATACCCATTTTGAATGGGTTCAGGGTATAAAAAGAAACAATAAAAACTAGTAAGAGGTACTCGTCGGTTGCTTACGACTAGGGGACACCCTGAACCCTTTTCTTCCAACATCAAATGCATATATATATTCTAATTTAGAAGCTATATGTCAAGTTTGGTGACTCAAGCTCTTATTATTTACGAAAATTGCCCTAAAACAGGATATCGATATCGATTTTTATCGATTGCTTGGAAACGGAGTAAGTTATCGATTTTCGGAAACAATCTCCATCTGCGCAGGAACTAGGAGCACCTACATCTAAAATTTCAAGCCTCTAGCTCTTATAGGTTCTGAGATCCTCGCGTTCATACATACGAACAGACGGACAGAAAGACAGACGGACATGGCTAGATCGACACGGCTTTTGGAGCTGGTCAAGAATATATATACTTTATGGGGTCGGAGATGATTCCTAGTGCCTGTTACATACATTTGGATTTTGCACAAATACAATATACCCTTATACCCATTTTGAATGGGTTCAGGGTATAAAAAGAAACAATAAAAACTAGTAAGGGGTACTCGTCGGTTGCTCACGACTAGGGGACACCCTGAACCCTCTTCTTCCAACATCAAGTTTTGTGACTCTAGCTCTTATTATTTACCAAAATTGCCCTAAAACAGGATACCGATATCGATTTGTATCGATTGCTTGGAAACGGAGTAAGTTATCGATTTTCGGAAACAAACTTGATCTGCGCAGGCACTAGGAGCACCTACATCTAAAATTTCAAGTCTCTAGCTCTTAAAGGTTCTGAGATCCTCGCTTTCATACATACGAACAGACGGACAGACAGACACACGGATATGGCTAGATCGACACGGCTTTTGGTGCTGGTCAAGAATATATATACTTTATGGAATCGGAGATGATTTCTAGTGCCTGTTACATACAGGGTATAAATAGAAACAATAACAACAAGTAAGAGGTTCTAGTCGGGATCTCCAGACTAGGGGATACCCTAAACCCCTTCTTACAACATCAAATGCATATATATATTCTAATTTAGAAGCTATATGTCAAGTTTGGTGACTCTAGCTCTTATTATTTACCCAAATTGCCCTCAAACAGGATATCGATATCGATTTTATCGATTGCTTGGAAGCAGAGTAAGTTTTCGATTTTCGGAAACAAATTCGATCTTCGCGGGAACTAGGAGCACCTACATCTAAGATTTCAAGTCTCTAGCTCTTATAGGTTCTGAGATCCTCGCGTTCATTCATTCGAACAGACGGACAGACAGACAGACGGACATGGCTAGATCGACACGGCTTTTGGTGCTGGTCAAGAATATATATTTTATGGGGTCGGAGATTATTCCTAGTGCCTGTTACATACATTTGGATTTTGCACAAATACAATATACCCTTATACCCATTTTGAATAGGTTCAGGGTATAAAAAGAAACAATAAAAACAAGTAAGAGGTTCTCGTCGGGATCTCCCGACTAAGGGATACGCTGAACCCTTTTCTTCCAACATCAAATGCATATATATATTATATTTTAGAAGATATATGTCAAGTTTGGTGACTCTGGCTCCTATGATTTACCAAAATTTTTCCAAAAAACAGGATATCGTTATCGATTTTTATCGGTTTCTTGGAAACGGAGTAAGTTATCGATTTTCGGAAACAAACTCGATCTTCGCAGGCACTAGGAGCACCTACATCTAAAATTTCAAGTTACTGGCTCTTATAAGTTCTCAGATCCGTGCGTTCATAAAGACGGACGGGCAGACAGATGGACATGGGTAAATGAACTCGGCTATTGCTGCTGATCGAGAATATATATACTTTATGGGATCGGAGATGCTTCCTTCTGCCTGTTACATACATTTAGATTCTGCACAAATACAATATACCCTCATACCCATTTTTAATGGGTTCTAGGTACCCTAAACCCTCTTCTTCCAACATCAAATGCATATATATATTCTATTTTTGAAACTATATGTCAAGTTTTGTGACTCTAGCTCTTATGATTTACCAAAATTTCCCAAAAAACATGATATCGATATCGATTTTTATCGATTGCTTGAAAACGGAGTAAGTTATCGATTTTCGGAAACAAACTCGATCTGCGCAGGCACTAGGAGCACCTACATATAAAATTTCAAGTCTCTAGATTTTATAGGTTCTGAGATCCTAGCGTTCATACATACGGACAGACGGACATGGCTAGATCGACTCGGCTTTTGGTGCTGGTCAAGAATATATATACTTTTTGGAGTCGGAGATGATTCCTAGTGCCTGTTACATACATTTGGATTTTGCACAAATAAAATATACCCCAATACCCATTTTGAATGGGTTCAGGGTATAAAAGGAAACAATAAAAACAAGTAAGAGGTACTTGTCGGTTGCTCACGACTAGGGGACACCCTGAACCCTCTTCTTCCAACATCAAATGCATATATATATTCTAATTTAGAAGCTATATGTCAAGTTTGGTGACTCTAGCTCTTATTATTTACCTAAATTGCCCTAAAACACGATACCGATATCGATTTGTATCGATTGCTTGGAAACGGAGTAAGTTATCGATTTTCGGAAACAAACTTGATCTGCGCAGGCACTAGGAGCACCTAAATCTAAAATTTCAAGTTACTGGCTCTTATAGGTTCTCAGATCCGTGCGTTCATATATACGGACGGACAGACAGACGGACATGGGTAGATGAACTCGGCTATTGCTGCTGATCAAGAATATATATACTTTATGGGGTCGGAGATGCTTCCTTCTGCCTGTTACATACATAGAGATTCTGCACAAATACAATATACCCTTATAGCCATTTTAATTGGGTTCAGGGTACCCTGAACCCTCTTCTTCCAACATCTAATGCATATATATATTCTATTTTAGAAGCAATATGTCAAGTTTGGTGACTCTCTTATGATTTACCAAAATTTCCCAAAAAAACAGGAAATCGATATCGATTTTTATCGATTGCTTGGAAACAGAGTAAGTTATCGATTTTCGGAAACAAACTCGATGTGCGCAGGCACTAGGAGCACCTTCATCTAAAATTTCAAGTTTCTAGCATTTATAGGCTCTGAGATCCTCGCGTTCATAAATACGAACAGACGGACAGACAGACGGACATGGCTAGATCGACTCGGTTTTGGTGCTGGTCAAGAATATATATATTTTATGGGGTCGGAGATTATTCCTAGTGCCTGTTACATAAATTTGGATTTTGCACAAATACAATATACCCTTATACCCGTTTTGAATGGGTTCAGGGTATAAAAAGAAACAATAAAAACAGGTAAGAGGTACTCGTCGGTTGCTTACGACTAGGGGACACCCTGAACCCTTTTCTTCCAACATCAAATGCATATAAATATTCTAATTTAGAAGCTATATGTCAAGTTTGGTGACTCAAGCTCTTATTATTTACGAAAATTGCCCTAAAACAGGATATCGATATCGATTTTTATCGATTGCTTGGAAACGGAGTAAGTTATCGATTTTCGGAAACAATCTCCATCTGCGCAGAAACTAGGAGCACCTACATCTAAAATTTCAAGTCTCTAGCTCTTAAAGGTTCTGAGATCCTCGCTTTCATACATACGAACAGACGGACAGACAGACACACGGATATGGCTAGATCGACACGGCTTTTGGTGCTGGTCAAGAATATATATACTTTATGGAATCGGAGATGATTTCTAGTGCCTGTTACATACAGGGTATAAATAGAAACAATAACAACAAGTAAGAGGTTCTAGTCGGGATCTCCAGACTAGGGGATACCCTAAACCCCTTCTTACAACATCAAATGCATATATATATTCTAATTTAGAAGCTATATGTCAAGTTTGGTGACTCTAGCTCTTATTATTTACCCAAATTGCCCTCAAACAGGATATCGATATCGATTTTATCGATTGCTTGGAAGCAGAGTAAGTTTTCGATTTTCGGAAACAAATTCGATCTTCGCGGGAACTAGGAGCACCTACATCTAAGATTTCAAGTCTCTAGCTCTTATAGGTTCTGAGATCCTCGCGTTCATTCATTCGAACAGACGGACAGACAGACAGACGGACATGGCTAGATCGACACGGCTTTTGGTGCTGGTCAAGAATATATATTTTATGGGGTCGGAGATTATTCCTAGTGCCTGTTACATACATTTGGATTTTGCACAAATACAATATACCCTTATACCCATTTTGAATAGGTTCAGGGTATAAAAAGAAACAATAAAAACAAGTAAGAGGTTCTCGTCGGGATCTCCCGACTAAGGGATACGCTGAACCCTTTTCTTCCAACATCAAATGCATATATATATTATATTTTAGAAGATATATGTCAAGTTTGGTGACTCTGGCTCCTATGATTTACCAAAATTTTTCCAAAAAACAGGATATCGTTATCGATTTTTATCGGTTTCTTGGAAACGGAGTAAGTTATCGATTTTCGGAAACAAACTCGATCTTCGCAGGCACTAGGAGCACCTACATCTAAAATTTCAAGTTACTGGCTCTTATAAGTTCTCAGATCCGTGCGTTCATAAAGACGGACGGGCAGACAGATGGACATGGGTAAATGAACTCGGCTATTGCTGCTGATCGAGAATATATATACTTTATGGGATCGGAGATGCTTCCTTCTGCCTGTTACATACATTTAGATTCTGCACAAATACAATATACCCTCATACCCATTTTTAATGGGTTCTAGGTACCCTAAACCCTCTTCTTCCAACATCAAATGCATATATATATTCTATTTTTGAAACTATATGTCAAGTTTTGTGACTCTAGCTCTTATGATTTACCAAAATTTCCCAAAAAACATGATATCGATATCGATTTTTATCGATTGCTTGAAAACGGAGTAAGTTATCGATTTTCGGAAACAAACTCGATCTGCGCAGGCACTAGGAGCACCTACATATAAAATTTCAAGTCTCTAGATTTTATAGGTTCTGAGATCCTAGCGTTCATACATACGGACAGACGGACATGGCTAGATCGACTCGGCTTTTGGTGCTGGTCAAGAATATATATACTTTTTGGAGTCGGAGATGATTCCTAGTGCCTGTTACATACATTTGGATTTTGCACAAATAAAATATACCCCAATACCCATTTTGAATGGGTTCAGGGTATAAAAGGAAACAATAAAAACAAGTAAGAGGTACTTGTCGGTTGCTCACGACTAGGGGACACCCTGAACCCTCTTCTTCCAACATCAAATGCATATATATATTCTAATTTAGAAGCTATATGTCAAGTTTGGTGACTCTAGCTCTTATTATTTACCTAAATTGCCCTAAAACAGGATACCGATATCGATTTGTATCGATTGCTTGGAAACGGAGTAAGTTATCGATTTTCGGAAACAAACTTGATCTGCGCAGGCACTAGGAGCACCTAAATCTAAAATTTCAAGTTACTGGCTCTTATAGGTTCTCAGATCCGTGCGTTCATATATACGGACGGACAGACAGACGGACATGGGTAGATGAACTCGGCTATTGCTGCTGATCAAGAATATATATACTTTATGGGGTCGGAGATGCTTCCTTCTGCCTGTTACATACATAGAGATTCTGCACAAATACAATATACCCTTATAGCCATTTTAATTGGGTTCAGGGTACCCTGAACCCTCTTCTTCCAACATCTAATGCATATATATATTCTATTTTAGAAGCAATATGTCAAGTTTGGTGACTCTAGCTCTTATGATTTACCAAAATTTCCCAAAAAAACAGGAAATCGATATCGATTTTTATCGATTGCTTGGAAACAGAGTAAGTTATCGATTTTCGGAAACAAACTCGATGTGCGCAGGCACTAGGAGCACCTTCATCTAAAATTTCAAGTTTCTAGCATTTATAGGCTCTGAGATCCTCGCGTTCATAAATACGAACAGACGGACAGACAGACGGACATGGCTAGATCGACTCGGTTTTGGTGCTGGTCAAGAATATATATATTTTATGGGGTCGGAGATTATTCCTAGTGCCTGTTACATAAATTTGGATTTTGCACAAATACAATATACCCTTATACCCGTTTTGAATGGGTTCAGGGTATAAAAAGAAACAATAAAAACAGGTAAGAGGTACTCGTCGGTTGCTTACGACTAGGGGACACCCTGAACCCTTTTCTTCCAACATCAAATGCATATATATATTCTAATTTAGAAGCTATATGTCAAGTTTGGTGACTCAAGCTCTTATTATTTACGAAAATTGCCCTAAAACAGGATATCGATATCGATTTTTATCGATTGCTTGGAAACGGAGTAAGTTATCGATTTTCGGAAACAATCTCCATCTGCGCAGGAACTAGGAGCACCTACATCTAAAATTTCAAGCCTCTAGCTCTTATAGGTTCTGAGATCCTCGCGTTCATACATACGAACAGACGGACAGACAGACACACGGATATGGCTAGATCGACACGGCTTTTGGTGCTGGTCAAGAATATATATACTTTATGGAATCGGAGATGATTCCTAGTGCCTGTTACATACATTTGGATTTTGCACAATACAATATACCCTTATACCCATTTTGAATGGGTTCAGGGTATAAAAAGAAACAATAAAAACTAGTAAGAGGTACTCGTCGGTTGCTTACGACTAGGGGACACCCTGAACCCTTTTCTTCCAACATCAAATGCATATATATATTCTAATTTAGAAGCTATATGTCAAGTTTGGTGACTCAAGCTCTTATTATTTACGAAAATTGCCCTAAAACAGGATATCGATATCGATTTTATCGATTGCTTGGAAGCAGAGTAAGTTTTCGATTTTCGGAAACAAATTCGATCTTCGCGGGAACTAGGAGCACCTACATCTAAGATTTCAAGTCTCTAGCTCTTATAGGTTCTGAGATCCTCGCGTTCATTCATTCGAACAGACGGACAGACAGACAGACGGACATGGCTAGATCGACACGGCTTTTGGTGCTGGTCAAGAATATATATTTTATGGGGTCGGAGATTATTCCTAGTGCCTGTTACATACATTTGGATTTTGCACAAATACAATATACCCTTATACCCATTTTGAATAGGTTCAGGGTATAAAAAGAAACAATAAAAACAAGTAAGAGGTTCTCGTCGGGATCTCCCGACTAAGGGATACGCTGAACCCTTTTCTTCCAACATCAAATGCATATATATATTATATTTTAGAAGATATATGTCAAGTTTGGTGACTCTGGCTCCTATGATTTACCAAAATTTTTCCAAAAAACAGGATATCGTTATCGATTTTTATCGGTTTCTTGGAAACGGAGTAAGTTATCGATTTTCGGAAACAAACTCGATCTTCGCAGGCACTAGGAGCACCTACATCTAAAATTTCAAGTTACTGGCTCTTATAAGTTCTCAGATCCGTGCGTTCATAAAGACGGACGGGCAGACAGATGGACATGGGTAAATGAACTCGGCTATTGCTGCTGATCGAGAATATATATACTTTATGGGATCGGAGATGCTTCCTTCTGCCTGTTACATACATTTAGATTCTGCACAAATACAATATACCCTCATACCCATTTTTAATGGGTTCTAGGTACCCTAAACCCTCTTCTTCCAACATCAAATGCATATATATATTCTATTTTTGAAACTATATGTCAAGTTTTGTGACTCTAGCTCTTATGATTTACCAAAATTTCCCAAAAAACATGATATCGATATCGATTTTTATCGATTGCTTGAAAACGGAGTAAGTTATCGATTTTCGGAAACAAACTCGATCTGCGCAGGCACTAGGAGCACCTACATATAAAATTTCAAGTCTCTAGCTCTTATAGGTTTTCAGATCCGTGCGTTCATACATACGGACAGACGGACAGAAAGACAGACGGACATGGCTAGATCGACTCGGCTTTTGGTGCTGGTCAAGAATATATATACTTTTTGGAGTCGGAGATGATTCCTAGTGCCTGTTACATACATTTGGATTTTGCACAAATAAAATATACCCCAATACCCATTTTGAATGGGTTCAGGGTATAAAAGGAAACAATAAAAACAAGTAAGAGGTACTTGTCGGTTGCTCACGACTAGGGGACACCCTGAACCCTCTTCTTCCAACATCAAATGCATATATATATTCTAATTTAGAAGCTATATGTCAAGTTTGGTGACTCTAGCTCTTATTATTTACCAAAATTGCCCTAAAACAGGATACCGATATCGATTTGTATCGATTGCTTGGAAACGGAGTAAGTTATCGATTTTCGGAAACAAACTTGATCTGCGCAGGCACTAGGAGCACCTAAATCTAAAATTTCAAGTTACTGGCTCTTATAGGTTCTCAGATCCGTGCGTTCATATATACGGACGGACAGACAGACGGACATGGGTAGATGAACTCGGCTATTGCTGCTGATCAAGAATATATATACTTTATGGGGTCGGAGATGCTTCCTTCTGCCTGTTACATACATAGAGATTCTGCACAAATACAATATACCCTTATAGCCATTTTAATTGGGTTCAGGGTACCCTGAACCCTCTTCTTCCAACATCTAATGCATATATATATTCTATTTTAGAAGCAATATGTCAAGTTTGGTGACTCTAGCTCTTATGATTTACCAAAATTTCCCAAAAATACAGGAAATCGATATCGATTTTTATCGATTGCTTGGTAACAGAGTAAGTTATCGATTTTCGGAAACAAACTCGATGTGCGCAGGCACTAGGAGCACCTTCATCTAAAATTTCAAGTTTCTAGCATTTATAGGCTCTGAGATCCTCGCGTTCATAAATACGAACAGACGGACAGACAGACGGACATGGCTAGATCGACTCGGTTTTGGTGCTGGTCAAGAATATATATATTTTATGGGGTCGGAGATTATTCCTAGTGCCTGTTACATAAATTTGGATTTTGCACAAATGCAATATACCCTTATACCCGTTTTGAATGGGTTCAGGGTATAAAAAGAAACAATAAAAACAGGTAAGAGGTACTCGTCGGTTGCTTACGACTAGGGGACACCCTGAACCCTTTTCTTCCAACATCAAATGCATATATATATTCTAATTTAGAAGCTATATGTCAAGTTTGGTGACTCAAGCTCTTATTATTTACGAAAATTGCCCTAAAACAGGATATCGATATCGATTTTTATCGATTGCTTGGAAACGGAGTAAGTTATCGATTTTCGGAAACAATCTCCATCTGCGCAGGAACTAGGAGCACCTACATCTAAAATTTCAAGCCTCTAGCTCTTATAGGTTCTGAGATCCTCGCGTTCATACATACGAACAGACGGACAGACAGACACACGGATATGGCTAGATCGACACGGCTTTTGGTGCTGGTCAAGAATATATATACTTTATGGAATCGGAGATGATACCTAGTGCCTGTTACATACATTTGGATTTTGCACAATACAATATACCCTTATACCCATTTTGAATGGGTTCAGGGTATAAAAAGAAACAATTAAAACTAGTAAGAGGTACTCGTCGGTTGCTTACGACTAGGGGACACCCTGAACCCTTTTCTTCCAACATCAAATGCATATATATATTCTAATTTAGAAGCTATATGTCAAGTTTGGTGACTCAAGCTCTTATTATTTACGAAAATTGCCCTAAAACAGGATATCGATATCGATTTTTATCGATTGCTTGGAAACGGAGTAAGTTATCGATTTTCGGAAACAATCTCCATCTGCGCAGGAACTAGGAGCACCTACATCTAAAATTTCAAGCCTCTAGCTCTTATAGGTTCTGAGATCCTCGCGTTCATACATACGAACAGACGGACAGAAAGACAGACGGACATGGCTAGATCGACACGGCTTTTGGAGCTGGTCAAGAATATATATACTTTATGGGGTCGGAGATGATTCCTAGTGCCTGTTACATAAATTTGGATTTTGCACAAATACAATATACCCTTATACCCATTTTGAATGGGTTCAGGGTATAAAAAGAAACAATAAAAACTAGTAAGGGGTACTCGTCGGTTGCTCACGACTAGGGGACACCCTGAACCCTCTTCTTCCAACATCAAGTTTTGTGACTCTAGCTCTTATTATTTACCAAAATTGCCCTAAAACAGGATACCGATATCGATTTGTATCGATTGCTTGGAAACGGAGTAAGTTATCGATTTTCGGAAACAAACTTGATCTGCGCAGGCACTAGGAGCACCTACATCTAAAATTTCAAGTTACTGGCTCTTATAGGTTCTCAGATCCGTGCGTTCATATATACGGACAGACGGACAGACAGACGGACATGGCTAGATCGACTAGGCTTTTGGTGCTTGTCAAGAATATTTATATTTTATGGGGTCGGAGATTATTCCTAGTGCCTGTTACATAAATTTGGATTTTGCACAAATACAATATACCCTTATACCCGTTTTGAATGGGTTCAGGGTATAAAAACAACCAATAAAAACAAGTAAGAGGTTCTAGTCGGATCTCCCGACTGGGGGATACCCTGAACCCTCTTCTTCCAACATCAAATGCATATATATATTCTAATTTAGAAGCTATATGTCAAGTTTGGTGACTCTAGCTCTTATTATTTACCAAAATTTCCCTAAAACAGGAAATCGATACCGATTTTATCGATTGCTTGGAAGCAGAGTAAGTTTTCGATTTTCAAAAACAAACTCGATCTGCGCAGGTACTAGGAGCACCTACATCTAAAATTTCAAGTCTCTAGCTCTTAAAGGTTCTGAGATCCTCGCGTTCATACATACGAACAGACGGACAGACAGACACACGGATATGGCTAGATCGACACGGCTTTTGGTGCTGGTCAAGAATATATATACTTTATGGAATCGGAGATGATTTCTAGTGCCTGTTACATACATTTGGATTTTGCACAATACAATATACCCTTATACCCATTTTGAATGGGTTCAGGGTATAAAAAGAAACAATAAAAACTAGTAAGAGGTACTCGTCGGTTGCTTACGACAAGGGGACACCATGAACCCTTTTCTTCCAACATCAAATGCATATATATATTCTAATTTAGAAGCTATATGTCAAGTTTGGTGACTCTAGCTCTTATTATTTAGCAAAATTGCCCTAAAACAGGATATCGATATCGATTTTTATCGATTGCTTGGAAACGGAGTAAGTTATCGATTTTCGGAAACCATCTCGATCTGCGCAGGAACTAGGAGCACCTACATCTAAAATTTCAAGTCTCTAGCTCTTAAAGGTTCTGAGATCCTCGCGTTCATAAATACGAACAGACGGACAGACAGACACACGGATATGGCTAGATCGACACGGCTTTTGGTGCTGGTCAAGAATATATTTACTTTATGGAATCGGAGATGATTTCTAGTGCCTGTTACATACATTTGGATTTTGCACAATACAATATACCCTTATACCCATTTTAAATGGGTTCAGGGTATAAAAAGAAACAATAAAAACTAGTAAGAGGTACTCGTCGGTTGCTTACGACTAGGGGACACCATGAACCCTTTTCTTCCAACATCAAATGCATATATATATTCTAATTTAGAAGCTATATGTCAAGTTTGGTGACTCTAGCTCTTATTATTTACCAAAATTGCCCTAAAACAGGATATCGATATCGATTTTTATTGATTGCTTGGAAACGGAGTAAGTTATCGATTTTCGGAAACAATCTCGATCTGCGCAGGAACTCGGAGCACCTACATCTAAAATTTCAAGTCTCTAGCTCTTAAAGGTTCTGAGATCCTCGCGTTCATACATACGAACAGACGGACAGACAGACACACGGACATGGCTAGATCGACACGGCTTTTGGTGCTGGTCAAGAATATATATACTTTATGGAATCGGAGATGATTCCTAGTGCCTGTTACATACATTTGGATTTTGCACAATACAATATACCCTTATACCCATTTTGAATGGGTTCAGGGTATAAAAAAAAACAATAAAAACGAGTAAGAGGTACTCGTCGGTTGCTTACGACTAGGGGACACCCTGAACCCTTTTCTTCCAACATCAAATGCATATATATATTCTAATTTAGAAGCTATATGTCAAGTTTGGTGACTCTAGCTCTTATTATTTACCTAAATTGCCCTAAGACAGGATACCGATATCGATTTGTATCGATTGCTTGGAAACGGAGTAAGTTATCGATTTTCGGAAACGAACTTGATCTGCGCAGGCACTAGGAGCACCTAAATCTAAAATTTCAAGTTACTGGCTCTTATAGGTTCTCAGATCCGTGCGTTCATATATACGGACGGACAGACAGACGGACATGGGTAGATGAACTCGGCTATTGCTGCTGATCAAGAATATATATACTTTATGGGGTCGGAGATGCTTCCTTCTGCCTGTTACATACATAGAGATTCTGCACAAATACAATATACCCTTATAGCCATTTTAATTGGGTTCAGGGTACCCTGAACCCTCTTCTTCCAACATCTAATGCATATATATATTCTATTTTAGAAGCAATATGTCAAGTTTGGTGACTCTAGCTCTTATGATTTACCAAAATTTCCCAAAAAAACAGGAAATCGATATCGATTTTAATCGATTGCTTGGAAACAGAGTAAGTTATCGATTTTCGATTATCGATATCGGTTTTTATCGTTTGCTTGGAAACGGAGTGAGTTATCGATTTTCGGAAACAAACTCGATCTGCGCAGGCACTAGGAGCAGCCACATCCAAAATTTCAAGTCCCTAGCTCTTTTAGGTTCTAAGATCCTCGCGTTCATACATACGGGCAGACGAACAGACAGACAGACGGACATGGCTAGATCGACTCGGCTTTTGGTGCTGGTCAGGAATATATATACTTTATGGGGTCGGAGATGACTCCTAGCGCCAGAGTAAGTTTTCGATTTTCGGAAACAAACTCGATTTACGCAGGTACTAGGAGCACCTACATCTAAAATTTCAAGTCTCTAGCTCTTATAGGTTCTGAGATCCTCGCGTTCATACATACGAACAGACGGACAGACAGACAGACGGACATGGCTAGATCGACACGGCTTTTGGTGCTGGTCAAAAATATATATACTTTATGGAATCGGAGATGATTCCTAGTGCCTGTTACATACATTTGGATTTTGCACAAATAAAATATACCCTTATACCCATTTTGAATGGGTTCAGGGTATAAAAGGAAACAATAAAAACAAGTAAGAGGTACTTGTCGGTTGCTCACGACTAGGGGACACCCTGAACCCTCTTCTTCCAACATCAAATGCATATATATATTCTATTTTAGAAGCAATATGTCAAGTTTGGTGACTCTAGCTCTTATGATTTACCAAAATTTCCCAAAAAAACAGGAAATCGATATCGATTTTTATCGATTGCTTGGAAACAGAGTAAGTTATCGATTTTCGATTATCGATATCGGTTTTAATCGTTTGCTTGGAAACGGAGTGAGTTATCGATTTTCGGAAACAAACTCGATCTGCGCAGGCACTAGGAGCACCTACATCTAAAATTTCAAGTCTCTAGCTTTTATAGGTTCTGAGATCCTCGCGTTCATTCAGACGGACAGACAAACAGACGGACATGGCTAGATCGACTCTGCTTTGGTGCTGGTCAAGAATATATATACTTTATGGGGTCGGAGATGATTCCTAGTGCCTGTTACATACATTTGGATTTCGCACAAATACAATATACCCTTATACCCATTTTGAATGGGCTTAGGGTATAAAAAGAAACAATAAAAACAAGTAAGAGGTTCTCGTCGGGAACTCCCGACTAGGGGATACCCTGAACCCTCTTCTTCCAACATCAAATGCATATGTATATTCTATTTTAGAAGCTATATGTAGAGTTTGGTAACTATAGCTCCTATGATTTACCAAAATTTCCCAAAAAACAGGATATCGTTATCGATTTTTATCGGTTGCTTGGAAACGGATTAAGCTATCGATTTTCGGAAACAAACTCGATCTGCGCTGGCACTAGGAGCACCTACATCTAAAATTTCAAGTTACTAGATCTTATAGATTCTCAGATCCGTGCGTTCATATATACGGACGGAGAGACAGACGGACATGGCTAGATCGACACGGCTTTTGGTGCTGGTCGAAAATATATATACTTTATGGAATCGGAAATGATTCCTAGTGCCTGTTACATACATTTGGATTTTGCACATATACAATATACCCTTATAGCCATTTTTAATGGGTTCAGGGTACCCTAAACCCTCTTCTTCCAACATCAAATGCATATATATATTCTATTTTTGAAGCTATATGTCAAGTTTTGTGACTCTAGCTCTTATGATTTACCAAAATTTCCCAAAAAACATGATATCGATATCGATTTTTATCGATTGCTTGGAAACGGGGTAAGTTATCGATTTTCGGAAACAAACTCGATCTGCGCAGGCACTAGGAGCACCTACATATAAAATTTCAAGTCTCTAGCTCTTATAGGTTTTGAGATCCTAGCGTTCATACATACGGACAGACGGACAGAAAGACAGACGGACATGGCTAGATCGACTCGGCTTTTGGTGCTGGTCAAGAATATATATACTTTTTGGAGTCGGAGATGATTCCTAGTGCCTGTTACATACATTTGGATTTTGCACAAATAAAATATACCCTTATACCCATTTTGAATGGGTTCAGGGTATAAAAGGAAACAATAAAAACAAGTAAGAGGTACTTGTCGGTTGCTCACGACTAGGGGACACCCTGAACCCTCTTCTTCCAACATCAAATGCATATATATATTCTATTTTAGAAGCAATATGTCAAGTTTGGTGACTCTAGCTCTTATGATTTACCAAAATTTCCCAAAAAAACAGGAAATCGATATCGATTTTTATCGATTGCTTGGAAACAGAGTAAGTTATCGATTTTCGATTATCGATATCGGTTTTAATCGTTTGCTTGGAAACGGAGTGAGTTATCGATTTTCGGAAACAAACTCGATCTGCGCAGGCACTAGGAGCACCTACATATAAAATTTCAAGTCTCTAGCTCTTATAGGTTTTCAGATCCGTGCGTTCATACATACGGACAGACGGACAGAAAGACAGACGGACATGGCTAGATCGACTCGGCTTTTGGTGCTGGTCAGGAATATATATACTTTATGGGGTCGGAGATGCTTCCTTCTGCCTGTTACATACATAGAGATTCTGCACAAATACAATATACCCTTATAGCCATTTTAATTGGGTTCAGGGTACCCTGAACCCTCTTCTTCCAACATCTAATGCATATATATATTCTATTTTAGAAGCAATATGTCAAGTTTGGTGACTCTAGCTCTTATGATTTACCAAAATTTCCCAAAAAAACAGGAAATCGATATCGATTTTTATCGATTGCTTGGAAACAGAGTAAGTTATCGATTTTCGATTATCGATATCGGTTTTTATCGTTTGCTTGGAAACGGAGTGAGTTATCGATTTTCGGAAACAAACTCGATCTGCGCAGGCACTAGGAGCAGCCACATCCAAAATTTCAAGTCCCTAGCTCTTTTAGGTTCTAAGATCCTCGCGTTCATACATACGGGCAGACGAACAGACAGACAGACGGACATGGCTAGATCGACTCGGCTTTTGGTGCTGGTCAGGAATATATATACTTTATGGGGTCGGAGATGACTCCTAGCGCCAGAGTAAGTTTTCGATTTTCGGAAACAAACTCGATTTACGCAGGTACTAGGAGCACCTACATCTAAAATTTCAAGTCTCTAGCTCTTATAGGTTCTGAGATCCTCGCGTTCATACATACGAACAGACGGACAGACAGACAGACGGACATGGCTAGATCGACACGGCTTTTGGTGCTGGTCAAAAATATATATACTTTATGGAATCGGAGATGATTCCTAGTGCCTGTTACATACATTTGGATTTTGCACAAATACAATATACCCTTATACCCATTTTGAATGGGTTCAGGGTATAAAAAGAAACAATAAAAACTAGTAAGAGGTTCTCGTCGGTTTCTCACGACTAGGGGACACCCTGAACCCTCTTCTTTCAACTTCCAATGCATATATATATTTTATTTTAGAAGCTATATGTCAAGCTTTGTGACTCTAGCTCTTATTATTTACCAAAATTGGCCTAAAACAGGATAACGATATAGATTTGTATCGATTGCTTGGAAACGGAGTAAGTTATCGATTTTCGGAAACAAACTTGATCTGCGCAGGCACTAGGAGCACCTACATCTAAAATTTCAAGTTACTGGCTCTTATAGGTTCTCAGATCCGTGCGTTCATATATACCGACGGACAGGCAGACGGACATGGGTAGATGAACTCGGCTATTGCTGCTGATCAAGAATATATATACTTTATGGGGTCGGAGATGCTTCCTTCTGCCTGTTACATACATAGAGATTCTGCACAAATACAATATACCCTTATAGCCATTTTAATTGGGTTCAGGGTACCCTGAACCCTCTTCTTCCAACATCTAATGCATATATATATTCTATTTTAGAAGCAATATGTCAAGTTTGGTGACTCTAGCTCTTATGATTTACCAAAATTTCCCAAAAAAACAGGAAATCGATATCGAGTTTTATCGATTGCTTGGAAACAGAGTAAGTTATCGATTTTCGATTATCGATATCGGTTTTTATCGTTTGCTTGGAAACGGAGTGAGTTATCGATTTTCGGAAACAAACTCGATCTGCGCAGGCACTAGGAGCACCTACATATAAAATTTCAAGTCTCTAGCTCTTATAGGTTTTCAGATCCGTGCGTTCATACATACGGACAGACGGACAGAAAGACAGACGGACATGGCTAGATCGACTCGGCTTTTGGTGCCGGTCAAGCATATATATACTTTTTGGAGTCGAAGATGATTCCTAGTGCCTGTTACATACATTTGGATTTTGCACAAATAAAATATACCCTTATACCCATTTTGAATGGGTTCAGGGTATAAAAGGAAACAATAAAAACAAGTAAGAGGTACTTGTCGGTTGCTCACGACTAGGGGACACCCTGAACCCTCTTCTTCCAACATCAAATGCATATATATATTCTAATTTAGAAGCCATATGTCAAGTTTGGTGACTCTAGCTCTTATTATTTACCAAAATTGCCCTAAAACAGGATACCGATATCGATTTGTATCGATTGCTTGGAAACGGAGTAAGTTATCGATTTTCGGAAACAAACTTGATCTGCGCAGGCACTAGGAGCACCTACATCTAAAATTTCAAGTTACTGGCTCTTATAGGTTCTCAGATCCGTGCGTTCATATATACCGACGGACAGGCAGACGGACATGGGTAGATAAACTCGGCTATTGCTGCTGATCAAGAATATATATACTTTATGGGGTCGGAGATGCTTCCTTCTGCCTGTTACATACATAGAGATTCTGCACAAATACAATATACCCTTATAGCCATTTTAATTGGGTTCAGGGTACCCTGAACCCTCTTCTTCCAACATCTAATGCATATATATATTCTATTTTAGAAGCAATATGTCAAGTTTGGTGACTCTAGCTCTTATGATTTACCAAAATTTCCCAAAAAAACAGGAAATCGATATCGAGACTTATCGATTGCTTGGAAACAGAGTAAGTTATCGATTTTCGATTATCGATATCGGTTTTAATCGTTTGCTTGGAAACGGAGTGAGTTATCGATTTTCGGAAACAAACTCGATCTGCGCAGGCACTAGGAGCAGCCACATCCAAAATTTCAAGTCCCCAGCTCTTTTAGGTTCTAAGATCCTCGCGTTCATACATACGGGCAGACGAACAGACAGACAGACGGACATGGCTAGATCGACTCGGCTTTTGGTGCTGGTCAGGAATATATATAGTTTATTGGGTCGGAGATGACTCCTAGCGCCAGAGTAAGTTTTCGATTTTCGGAAACAAACTCGATCTGCGCAGGCACTAGGAGCAGCCACATCCAAAATTTCAAGTCCCCAGCTCTTTTAGGTTCTAAGATCCTCGCGTTCATACATACGGGCAGACGAACAGACAGACAGACGGACATGGCTAGATCGACACGGCTTTTGGTGCTGGTTAAAAATATATATACTTTTTGGAATCGGAGATGATTCCTAGTGCCTGTTACATACATTTGGATTTTGCACAAATACAATATAACCTTATACCCATTTCGAATGGGTTCAGGGTATAAAAAGAAACAATAAAAACTAGTAAGAGGTTCTAGTGGGGATCTCCCGACCAGGGGATACCCTGAACCCTCTTCTTTCAACTTCCAATGCATATATATATTTTATTTTAGAAGCTATATGTCAAGCTTTGTGACTCTAGCTCTTATTATTTACCAAAATTGGCCTAAAACAGGATAACGATATAGATTTGTATCGATTGCTTGGAAACGGAGTAAGTTATCGATTTTCGGTAACAAACTTGATCTGCGCAGGAACTAGGAGCACCTACATCTAAAATTTCAAGTCTCAAGCTCTTATAGGTTCTGAGGTCCTCGCGTTCATACATACGAACAGACGGACAGACAGACAGATAAACAGACGGACATGGTTAGATCGACTTGGCTTTTGGTGCTGGTCAAGAATATATATATTTTATGGGGTCGGAGATTATTCCTAGTGCCTGTTACATACATTTGAACTTTGCACAAATACAATATACCATTATACCCATTTCGAATGGGTTCAGGGTATAAAAAGAAACAATGAAAACAAGTAAGAGGTTCTAGTCGGAATCTTCCGACTAAATGATACCCTGAATCCTCTTCTCCCAACATCAAATGCATATATATATTCTATTAAGAAGCTATATGTCAAGTTTGGTGACTCAAGCTCTTATTATTTACCAAAATTTTCCTAGAACAGGATATCGATATCGATTTTATCGATTGCTTGGAAGCAGAGTAAGTTTTCGATTTTCGGAAACAAACTCGATCTGCGCAGGCACTAGGAGCACCTACATCTAAAATTTCAAGTCTCTAGCTTTTATAGGTTCTGAGATCCTCGCGTTCATTCAGACGGACAGACAAACAGACGGACATGGCTAGATCGACTCGGCTTTGGTGCTGGTCAAGAATATATATACTTTATGGGGTCGGAGATGATTCCTAGTGCCTGTTACATACATTTGGATTTCGCACAAATACAATATACCCTTATACCCATTTTGAATGGGCTTAGGGTATAAAAAGAAACAATAAAAACAAGTAAGAGGTTCTCGTCGGGATCTCCCGACTAGGGGATACCCTGAACCCTCTTCTTCCAACATCAAATGCATATATATATTCTATTTTAGAAGCTATATGTAGAGTTTGGTAACTATAGCTCCTATGATTTACCAAAATTTCCCAAAAACAGGATATCGTTATCGATTTTTATCGGTTGCTTGGAAACGGATTAAGCTATCGATTTTCGGAAACAAACTCGATCTGCGCTGGCACTAGGAGCACCTACATCTAAAATTTCAAGTTACTAGATCTTATAGATTCTCAGATCCGTGCGTTCATATATACGGACGGAGAGACAGACGGACATGGCTAGATCGACACGGCTTTTGGTGCTGGTCGAAAATATATATACTTTATGGAATCGGAAATGATTCCTAGTGCCTGTTACATACATTTGGATTTTGCACATATACAATATACCCTTATAGCCATTTTTAATGGGTTCAGGGTACCCTAAACCCTCTTCTTCCAACATCAAATGCATATATATATTCTATTTTTGAAGCTATATGTCAAGTTTTGTGACTCTAGCTCTTATGATTTACCAAAATTTCCCAAAAAACATGATATCGATATCGATTTTTATCGATTGCTTGGAAACGGGGTAAGTTATCGATTTTCGGAAACAAACTCGATCTGCGCAGGCACTAGGAGCACCTACATATAAAATTTCAAGTCTCTAGCTCTTATAGGTTTTGAGATCCTAGCGTTCATACATACGGACAGACGGACAGAAAGACAGACGGACATGGCTAGATCGACTCGGCTTTTGGTGCTGGTCAAGAATATATATACTTTTTGGAGTCGGAGATGATTCCTAGTGCCTGTTACATACATTTGGATTTTGCACAAATAAAAAAAAGGAAACAATAAAAACAAGTAAGAGGTACTTGTCGGTTGCTCACGACTAGGGGACACCCTGAACCCTCTTCTTCCAACATCAAATGCATATATATATTCTAATTTAGAAGCCATATGTCAAGTTTGGTGACTCTAGCTCTTATTATTTACCTAAATTGCCCTAAAACAGGATACCGATATCGATTTGTATCGATTGCTTGGAAACGGAGTAAGTTATCGATTTTCGGAAACAAACTTGATCTGCGCAGGCACTAGGAGCACCTAAATCTAAAATTTCAAGTTACTGGCTCTTATAGGTTCTCAGATCCGTGCGTTCATATATACGGACGGACAGACAGACGGACATGGGTAGATGAACTCGGCTATTGCTGCTGATCAAGAATATATATACTTTATGGGGTCGGAGATGCTTCCTTCTGCCTGTTACATACATAGAGATTCTGCACAAATACAATATACCCTTATAGCCATTTTAATTGGGTTCAGGGTACCCTGAACCCTCTTCTTCCAACATCTAATGCATATATATATTCTATTTTAGAAGCAATATGTCAAGTTTGGTGACTCTAGCTCTTATGATTTACCAAAATTTCCCAAAAAAACAGGAAATCGATATCGATTTTTATCGATTGCTTGGAAACAGAGTAAGTTATCGGTTTTCGATTATCGATATCGGTTTTTATCGTTTGCTTGGAAACGGAGTGAGTTATCGATTTTCGGAAACAAACTCGATCTGCGCAGGCACTAGGAGCAGCCACATCCAAAATTTCAAGTCCCTAGCTCTTTTAGGTTCTAAGATCGTCGCGTTCATACATACGGGCAGACGGACATGGCTAGATCGACTCGGCTTTTGGTGCTGGTCAGGAATATATATACTTTATGGGGTCGGAGATGACTCCTAGCGCCAGAGTAAGTTTTCGATTTTCGGAAACAAACTCGATTTACGCAGGTACTAGGAGCACCTACATCTAAAATTTCAAGTCTCTAGCTCTTATAGGTTCTGAGATCCTCGCGTTCATACATACGAACAGACGGACAGACAGACAGACGGACATGGCTAGATCGACACGGCTTTTGGTGCTGGTCAAAAATATATATACTTTATGGAATCGGAGATGATTCCTAGTGCCTGTTACATACATTTCGATTTTGCACAAATACAATATACCCTTATACCCATTTTGAATGGGTTCAGAGTATAAAAAGAAACAATAAAAACTAGTAAGAGGTTCTCGTCGGTTTCTCACGACTAGGGGACACCCTGAACCCTCTTCTTTCAACTTCCAATGCATATATATATTTTATTTTAGAAGCTATATGTCAAGCTTTGTGACTCTAGCTCTTATTATTTACCAAAATTGGCCTAAAACAGGATAACGATATAGATTTGTATCGATTGCTTGGAAACGGAGTAAGTTATCGATTTTCGGTAACAAACTTGATCTGCGCAGGAACTAGGAGCACCTACATCTAAAATTTCAAGTCTCAAGCTCTTATAGGTTCTGAGGTCCTCGCGTTCATACATACGAACAGACGGACAGACAGACAGACAAACAGACGGACATGGTTAGATCGACTTGGCTTTTGGTGCTGGTCAAGAATATATATATTTTATGGGGTCGGAGATTATTCCTAGTGCCTGTTACATACATTTGAACTTTGCACAAATACAATATACCATTATACCCATTTTGAATGGGTTCAGGGTATAAAAAGAAACAATGAAAACAAGTAAGAGGTTCTAGTCGGAATCTCCCGACTAAATGATACCCTGAATCCTCTTCTCCCAATATCAAATGCATATATATATTCTATTAAGAAGCTATATGTCAAGTTTGGTGACTCAAGCTCTTATTATTTACCAAAATTTTCCTAGAACAGGATATCGATATCGATTTTATCGATTGCTTGGAAGCAGAGTAAGTTTTCGATTTTCGGAAACAAACTCGATCTGCGCAGGCACTAGGAGCACCTACATCTAAAATTTCAAGTCTCTAGCTTTTATAGGTTCTGAGATCCTCGCGTTCATTCAGACGGACAGACAAACAGACGGACATGGCTAGATCGACTCGGCTTTGGTGCTGGTCAAGAATATATATACTTTATGGGGTCGGAGATGATTCCTAGTGCCTGTTACATACATTTGGATTTCGCACAAATACAATATACCCTTATACCCATTTTGAATGGGCTTAGGGTATAAAAAGAAACAATAAAAACAAGTAAGAGGTTCTCGTCGGGATCTCCCGACTAGGGGATACCCTGAACCCTCTTCTTCCAACATCAAATGCATATATATATTCTATTTTAGAAGCTATATGTAGAGTTTGGTAACTATAGCTCCTATGATTTACCAAAATTTCCCAAAAAACAGGATATCGTTATCGATTTTTATCGGTTGCTTGGAAACGGATTAAGCTATCGATTTTCGGAAACAAACTCGATCTGCGCTGGCACTAGGAGCACCTACATCTAAAATTTCAAGTTACTAGATCTTATAGATTCTCAGATCCGTGCGTTCATATATACGGACGGAGAGACAGACGGACATGGCTAGATCGACACGGCTTTTGGTGCTGGTCGAAAATATATATACTTTATGGAATCGGAAATGATTCCTAGTGCCTGTTACATACATTTGGATTTTGCACATATACAATATACCCTTATAGCCATTTTTAATGGGTTCAGGGTACCCTAAACCCTCTTCTTCCAACATCAAATGCATATATATATTCTATTTTTGAAGCTATATGTCAAGTTTTGTGACTCTAGCTCTTATGATTTACCAAAATTTCCCAAAAAACATGATATCGATATCGATTTTTATCGATTGCTTGGAAACGGGGTAAGTTATCGATTTTCGGAAACAAACTCGATCTGCGCAGGCACTAGGAGCACCTACATATAAAATTTCAAGTCTCTAGCTCTTATAGGTTTTGAGATCCTAGCGTTCATACATACGGACAGACGGACAGAAAGACAGACGGACATGGCTAGATCGACTCGGCTTTTGGTGCTGGTCAAGAATATATATACTTTTTGGAGTCGGAGATGATTCCTAGTGCCTGTTACATACATTTGGATTTTGCACAAATAAAAAAAAGGAAACAATAAAAACAAGTAAGAGGTACTTGTCGGTTGCTCACGACTAGGGGACACCCTGAACCCTCTTCTTCCAACATCAAATGCATATATATATTCTAATTTAGAAGCCATATGTCAAGTTTGGTGACTCTAGCTCTTATTATTTACCTAAATTGCCCTAAAACAGGATACCGATATCGATTTGTATCGATTGCTTGGAAACGGAGTAAGTTATCGATTTTCGGAAACAAACTTGATCTGCGCAGGCACTAGGAGCACCTAAATCTAAAATTTCAAGTTACTGGCTCTTATAGGTTCTCAGATCCGTGCGTTCATATATACGGACGGACAGACAGACGGACATGGGTAGATGAACTCGGCTATTGCTGCTGATCAAGAATATATATACTTTATGGGGTCGGAGATGCTTCCTTCTGCCTGTTACATACATAGAGATTCTGCACAAATACAATATACCCTTATAGCCATTTTAATTGGGTTCAGGGTACCCTGAACCCTCTTCTTCCAACATCTAATGCATATATATATTCTATTTTAGAAGCAATATGTCAAGTTTGGTGACTCTAGCTCTTATGATTTACCAAAATTTCCCAAAAAAACAGGAAATCGATATCGATTTTTATCGATTGCTTGGAAACAGAGTAAGTTATCGGTTTTCGATTATCGATATCGGTTTTTATCGTTTGCTTGGAAACGGAGTGAGTTATCGATTTTCGGAAACAAACTCGATCTGCGCAGGCACTAGGAGCAGCCACATCCAAAATTTCAAGTCCCTAGCTCTTTTAGGTTCTAAGATCGTCGCGTTCATACATACGGGCAGACGGACATGGCTAGATCGACTCGGCTTTTGGTGCTGGTCAGGAATATATATACTTTATGGGGTCGGAGATGACTCCTAGCGCCAGAGTAAGTTTTCGATTTTCGGAAACAAACTCGATTTACGCAGGTACTAGGAGCACCTACATCTAAAATTTCAAGTCTCTAGCTCTTATAGGTTCTGAGATCCTCGCGTTCATACATACGAACAGACGGACAGACAGACAGACGGACATGGCTAGATCGACACGGCTTTTGGTGCTGGTCAAAAATATATATACTTTATGGAATCGGAGATGATTCCTAGTGCCTGTTACATACATTTCGATTTTGCACAAATACAATATACCCTTATACCCATTTTGAATGGGTTCAGAGTATAAAAAGAAACAATAAAAACTAGTAAGAGGTTCTCGTCGGTTTCTCACGACTAGGGGACACCCTGAACCCTCTTCTTTCAACTTCCAATGCATATATATATTTTATTTTAGAAGCTATATGTCAAGCTTTGTGACTCTAGCTCTTATTATTTACCAAAATTGGCCTAAAACAGGATAACGATATAGATTTGTATCGATTGCTTGGAAACGGAGTAAGTTATCGATTTTCGGTAACAAACTTGATCTGCGCAGGAACTAGGAGCACCTACATCTAAAATTTCAAGTCTCAAGCTCTTATAGGTTCTGAGGTCCTCGCGTTCATACATACGAACAGACGGACAGACAGACAGACAAACAGACGGACATGGTTAGATCGACTTGGCTTTTGGTGCTGGTCAAGAATATATATATTTTATGGGGTCGGAGATTATTCCTAGTGCCTGTTACATACATTTGAACTTTGCACAAATACAATATACCATTATACCCATTTTGAATGGGTTCAGGGTATAAAAAGAAACAATGAAAACAAGTAAGAGGTTCTAGTCGGAATCTCCCGACTAAATGATACCCTGAATCCTCTTCTCCCAATATCAAATGCATATATATATTCTATTAAGAAGCTATATGTCAAGTTTGGTGACTCAAGCTCTTATTATTTACCAAAATTTTCCTAGAACAGGATATCGATATCGATTTTATCGATTGCTTGGAAGCAGAGTAAGTTTTCGATTTTCGGAAACAAACTCGATCTGCGCAGGCACTAGGAGCACCTACATCTAAAATTTCAAGTCTCTAGCTTTTATAGGTTCTGAGATCCTCGCGTTCATTCAGACGGACAGACAAACAGACGGACATGGCTAGATCGACTCGGCTTTGGTGCTGGTCAAGAATATATATACTTTATGGGGTCGGAGATGATTCCTAGTGCCTGTTACATACATTTGGATTTCGCACAAATACAATATACCCTTATACCCATTTTGAATGGGCTTAGGGTATAAAAAGAAACAATAAAAACAAGTAAGAGGTTCTCGTCGGGATCTCCCGACTAGGGGATACCCTGAACCCTCTTCTTCCAACATCAAATGCATATATATATTCTATTTTAGAAGCTATATGTAGAGTTTGGTAACTATAGCTCCTATGATTTACCAAAATTTCCCAAAAAACAGGATATCGTTATCGATTTTTATCGGTTGCTTGGAAACGGATTAAGCTATCGATTTTCGGAAACAAACTCGATCTGCGCTGGCACTAGGAGCACCTACATCTAAAATTTCAAGTTACTAGATCTTATAGATTCTCAGATCCGTGCGTTCATATATACGGACGGAGAGACAGACGGACATGGCTAGATCGACACGGCTTTTGGTGCTGGTCGAAAATATATATACTTTATGGAATCGGAAATGATTCCTAGTGCCTGTTACATACATTTGGATTTTGCACATATACAATATACCCTTATAGCCATTTTTAATGGGTTCAGGGTACCCTAAACCCTCTTCTTCCAACATCAAATGCATATATATATTCTATTTTTGAAGCTATATGTCAAGTTTTGTGACTCTAGCTCTTATGATTTACCAAAATTTCCCAAAAAACATGATATCGATATCGATTTTTATCGATTGCTTGGAAACGGGGTAAGTTATCGATTTTCTGAAAAAACTCGATCTGCGCAGGCACTAGGAGCACCTACATATAAAATTTCAAGTCTCTAGCTCTTATAGGTTTTCAGATCCGTGCGTTCATACATACGGACAGACGGACAGAAAGACAGACGGACATGGCTAGATCGACTCGGCTTTTGGTGCCGGTCAAGCATATATATACTTTTTGGAGTCGGAGATGATTCCTAGTGCCTGTTACATACATTTGGATTTTGCACAAATAAAATATACCCTTATACCCATTTTGAATGGGTTCAGGGTATAAAAGGAAACAATAAAAACAAGTAAGAGGTACTTGTCGGTTGCTCACGACTAGGGGACACCCTGAACCCTCTTCTTCCAACATCAAATGCATATATATATTCTAATTTAGAAGCCATATGTCAAGTTTGGTGACTCTAGCTCTTATTATTTACCAAAATTGCCCTAAAACAGGATACCGATATCGATTTGTATCGATTGCTTGGAAACGGAGTAAGTTATCGATTTTCGGAAACAAACTTGATCTGCGCAGGCACTAGGAGCACCTACATCTAAAATTTCAAGTTACTGGCTCTTATAGGTTCTCAGATCCGTGCGTTCATATATACCGACGGACAGGCAGACGGACATGGGTAGATGAACTCGGCTATTGCTGCTGATCAAGAATATATATACTTTATGGGGTCGGAGATGCTTCCTTCTGCCTGTTACAGACATAGAGATTCTGCACAAATACAATATACCCTTATAGCCATTTTAATTGGGTTCAGGGTACCCTGAACTCTCTTCTTCCAACATCTAATGCATATATATATTCTATTTTAGAAGCAATATGTCAAGTTTGGTGACTCTAGCTCTTATGATTTACCAAAATTTCCCAAAAAAACAGGAAATCGATATCGAGTTTTATCGATTGCTTGGAAACATAGTAAGTTATCGATTTTCGATTATCGATATCGGTTTTTATCGTTTGCTTGGAAACGGAGTGAGTTATCGATTTTCGAAAACAAACTCGATCTGCGCAGGCACTAGGAGCAGCCACATCCAAAATTTCAAGTCCCCAGCTCTTTTAGGTTCTAAGAACCTCGCGTTCATACATACGGGCAGACGAACAGACAGACAGACGGACATGGCTAGATCGACTCGGCTTTTGGTGCTGGTCAGGAATATATATAGTTTATTGGGTCGGAGATGACTCCTAGCGCCAGAGTAAGTTTTCGATTTTCGGAAACAAACTCGATTTACGCAGGTACTAGGAGCACCTACATCTAAAATTTCAGGTCTCTAGCTCTTATAGGTTCTGAGATCCTCGCGTTCATACATACGAACAGACGGACAGACAGACAGACGGACATGGCTAGATCGACACGGCTTTTGGTGCTGGTTAAAAATATATATACTTTATGGAATCGGAGATGATTCCTAGTGCCTGTTACATACATTTGGATTTTGCACAAATACAATATACCCTTATACCCATTTTGAATGGGTTCAGGGTATAAAAAGAAACAATAAAAACTAGTAAGAGGTTCTCGTCGGTTTCTCACGACTAGGGGACACCCTAAACCCTCTTCTTTCAACTTCCAATGCATATATATATTTTATTTTAGAAGCTATATGTCAAGCTTTGTGACTCTAGCTCTTATTATTTACCAAAATTGGCCTAAAACAGGATAGCGATATAGATTTGTATCGATTGCTTGGAAACGGAGTAAGTTATCGATTTTCGGTAACAAACTTGATCTGCGCAGGAACTAGGAGCACCTACATCTAAAATTTCAAGTCTCAAGCTCTTATAGGTTCTGAGGTCCTCGCGTTCATACATACGAACAGACGGACAGACAGACAGACAAACAGACGGACATGGTTAGATCGACTTGGCTTTTGGTGCTGGTCAAGAATATATATATTTTATGGGGTCGGAGATTATTCCTAGTGCCTGTTACATACATTTGAACTTTGCACAAATACATCATACCATTATACCCATTTTGAATGGGTTCAGGGTATAAAAAGAAACAATGAAAACAAGTAAGAGGTTCTAGTCGGAATCTCCCGACTAAATGATACCCTGAATCCTCTTCTCCCAACATCAAATGCATATATATATTCTATTAAGAAGCTATATGTCAAGTTTGGTGACTCTAGCTCTTATTATTTACCAAAATTTTCCTAAAACAGGATATCGATATCGATTTTATCGATTGCTTGGAAGCAGAGTAAGTTTTCGATTTTCGGAAACAAACTCGATCTGCGCAGGCACTAGGAGCACCTACATCTAAAATTTCAAGTCTCTAGCTTTTATAGGTTCTGAGATCCTCGCGTTCATTCAGACGGACAGACAAACAGACGGACATGGCTAGATCGACTCGGCTTTGGTGCTGGTCAAGAATATATATACTTTATGGGGTCGGAGATGATTCCTAGTGCCTGTTACATACATTTGGATTTTGCACAAATACAATATACCCTTATACCCATTTTGAATGGGCTTAGGGTATAAAAAGAAACAATAAAAACAAGTAAGAGGTTCTCGTCGGGATCTCCCGACTAGGGGATACCCTGAACCCTCTTCTTCCAACATCAAATGCATATATTTATTCTATTTTAGAAGCTATATGTAGAGTTTGGTAACTATAGCTCCTATGATTTACCAAAATTTCCCAAAAAACAGGATATCGTTATAGATTTTTATCGGTTGCGTGGAAACGGATTAAGCTATAGATTTTCGGAAACAAACTCGATCTGCGCTGGCACTAGGAGCACCCACATCTTAAATTTCAAGTTACTAGATCTTATAGATTCTAAGATCCGTGCGTTCATATATACGGACGGAGAGACAGACGGACATGGCTAGATGGACTCGGCTATTGCTGCTGATCGAGAATATATATACTTTATGGGATCGGAGATGCTTCCTTCTGTCTGTTACATACATTTAGATTTTGCACAAATACAATATACCCTTATAGCCATTTTTAATGGGTTCAGGTACCCTGAACCCTCTTCTTCCAACATCAAATGCATATATATATTCTATTTAAGAAGCTCTTATGATTTACCAAAATTACCCAAAAAACAGGATATCGATATCGATTTGTATCGATTGCTTGGAAACGGAGTAAGTTATCGATTTTTGGAAACAAACTCGATCTGCGCAGGCACTAGGAGCACCTACATATAAAATTTCAAGTCTCTCGCTCTTATAGGTTCTGAGATCCCCGCGTTTATACATACGGACAGACGGACAGACAGACAGACGGACATGGCTAGATCGACTCGGCTATTGCTGCTGATCAAGAATATATATACTTAATGGTATAGCATATATAATGTATATAGAATATATATACCTTATGGGGTCGGAGATTATTCCTAGTGCCTGTTACATACATTTGCATATTGCGCGAATACAATATACCCTAATACCCATTTTGAATGGGTTCAGGGTATAAAAAGAAACAATAAAAACAAGTAAGAGGTTCTAGTCGGGATCTCCCGACTAGGGGATACCCTTCACCCTCTTCTTCCAACATCAAATGCATATATATATTCTATTTTGGAAGATGTATGTCAAGTTTGGTGACTCTAGCTCCTATGATTTACCAAAACTTCCCAAAAAACAGGATATCGTTATCGATTCTTATCGGTTGCTTGGAAACGGATTAAGCTATCGATTTTCGGAAACAAACTCGATCTGCGCAGGCACTAGGAGCACCTACATCTTAAATTTCAAGTTACTGGCTCTTATGGGCTCTCAGATCCGTGCGTTCATATATACCGACGGACAGGCAGACGGACATGGGTAGATGGACTCGGCTATTGCTGCTGATCAAGAATATATATACTTTATGGGATCGGAGATGCTTCCTTCTGTCTGTTACATACATTTAGATTCTGCACAAATACAATATACCCTTATAGCCATTTTTAATGGGTTCAGGGTACCCTGAACCCTCTTCTTTCAATATCAAATGCATATATATATTCTATTTAAGAAGCTCTTATGATTTACCAAAATTTCCTAAAAAACAGGATATCGATATCGAATTTTATCGATTGCTTGGAAACGGAGTAAGTTATTGATTTTCGGAAATAAACTCGATCTGCGCAGGCACTAGGAGCACCTACATATAAAATTTCAAGTCTCTAGCTCTTATAGGTTCTGAGATCCTCGCGTTCATACATACGGACAGACAGACAGACGGACATGGCTAGATCGACTCGGCTATTGCTGCTGATCAAGAAGATATATACTTTATGGTATAGAATATATAATGTATATAGAATATATATACCTTATGGGGTCGGAGATTATTCCTAGTGCCTGTTACATACATTTGCATATTGCGCAAATACAATATACCCTAATACCCATTTAGAATGGGTTCAGGGTATAAAAAGTAACAATAAAAACAAGTAAGAGGTTCTAGTCGGGATCTCCCGACTAGGGGACACCCTTCACCCTCTTCTTCCAACATCAAATGCATATATATATTCTATTTTGGAAGATGTAGGTCAAGTTTGGTGACTCCAGCTCTTATTATTTACCAAAATTGCCCACAAAACCGGATATCGAAATCGATTTTTATCGATTGCTTGGAAACAGAGTAAGTTTTCGATTTTCAGAAACAAACTCGATCTGCGCAGGCACTAGGAGTACCTACATCTAAAATTTCAAGTTACTAGCTCTTATAGGTTCTCAGATCGGTGCGTTCATCTATACGGACGGACAGACAGACGGACATGGCTAGACGTACTCGGCGATTACTGCTGATCAAGAATATTAATACTTTATGTGGTCGGAGATGCTTCCTTCTGCCTGTTACATACATTTAGATTCTGCACAAATACAATATATTCTTATAGCCATTTTTAATGGTTTCAGGGTACATTGAACCCTCTTCTTCCAACATTAAATGCATATATATATTCTATTTTAGAAGCTATATATCAAGTTTTGTGACTCTAGCTCTTATTATTTACCAAAATTGGCCACAAAACCGGATATCGAAATCGATTTTTATCGATTGCTTAGAAACAGAGTAAATTTTCGATTTTCGGAAACAAACTCGATCTGCGCAGGCACTAGGAGCACCTACATATAAAATTTCAAGTTCCTAGCTCTTTTAGGTTCTAAGATCCTCGCGTTCATACATACGGGCAGACGAACAGACAGACAGACGGACATAGCTAGATCGACTCGGCTTTTGGTGCTGTTCAGTAATATATATACTTAATGGGGTCGGAGATGATTCCTAGCGCCTGTTACATACAGGGTATAAAAAGAAACAATAAAAACAAGTAAGAGGTTCTCGTCGGGATCTCCCGACTAGTGGATAGCCTGAACCCTCTTTTCCAACATCAAATGCATATATATATTCTAATTTAGAAGCTATATGTCAAGTTTGGTGACTCTAGCTCTTATTATTTACCAAATTTGCCCTAAAACAGGATATCGATATCGATTTGTATTGATTGCTTGGAAGCAGAGTAAGTTATCGATTTTCGGAAACAAACTCGATCTGCGCAGGCACTAGGAGCACCTACATCTAAAATTTCAAGTTCCTAGCTCTTTTAGGTTCTAAGATCCTCGCGTTCAAACATACGGGCAGACGAACAGACAGACAGACGAACATGGCTAGATCGACTCGGCTTTTGGTGCTGGTCGGGAATATATATATTTTATGGGGTCGGAGATTATTCCTAGTGCCTGTTACATAAATTTGGATTTTGCACAAATACAGAATACCCTTATACCCATTTTGAATAGGTTCAGGGTATAAAAAGAAACAATAAAAACAAGTAAGAGGTTCTAGTCGGATCTCCCGACTGGGGGATACCCTGAACCCTCTTCTTCCAACATCAAATGTATATATATATTCTAATTTAGAAGCTATATGTCAATAGAGTAAGTTATCAATTTTCGGAAACAAACTCGATCTGCGCAGGCACTAGGAGCACCTACATATAAAATTTCAAGTTCCTAGCTCTTTAAGGTTCTAAGATCCTCGCGTTCATACATACGGGCAGACGAACAGACAGACAGACGGACAGAGCTAGATCGACTCGGCTTTTGGTGCTGGTCAGTAATATATATACTTTATGGGGTCGGAGATGATTCCTAGCGCCTGTCTCCCGACTAGGGGATACCCTGAACCCTCTTCTTCCAACATCAAATGCATATATACATATATACTATTTTAGAAGCTATATGTCAAGTTTGGTGACTCTAGCTCTTATTATTTACCAAAATTTCCCTAGAACAGGATATCGATATCGATTTTTATCGATTGCTTGGAAACGGAGTATGTTATCGATTTTCGGAAACAAACTCGATCTGCGCAGGCAATAGGAGCACCTACACATAAAATTTCAAAACTCTAGCTCTTATAGGTTCTGAGATCCTCGCGTTCATAAATACGAGGAGACGGACAGACAGTCAGACGAACATGGCTAGGTCGACTCGGCTTTTGGTGCTGGTCAGTAATATATATACTTTATGGGGTCGGAGATGATTCCTAGCGCCAGTTACATACAGGGTATAAAAAGAAACAATAAAAACAAGTAAGAGGTTCTCGTCGGGATCTCCCGAATAGGGGACACCCTGAACCCTCTTCTCCTAACATCAAATGCATATATATATATATTTTATTTTAGAAGCTATATGTCAAGTTTGGTGACTCTAGCTCTTATGATGTACCAAAATTTCCAAAAAAACAGGATAACGATATCGATTTTTATCGATTGCTTGGAAACAGAGTAATTTAACGATTTTCGGAAACAAACTCGATCTGCGCAGGCACTAGGAGCACCTACATCTAAAATTTCAAGTCTCTAGCTGTTATAGGTTCTGAGATCCTCGCGTTCATACATACGGACAGACGGACAGACATACAGAGGGACATGGCTAGATCGACTCGGCTATTGCCGCTGATCAAGAATATATATATTTTATGGGATGGGAAATTATTCCTAGTGCCTGTTACATACATTTGGACTTTGCACAAATACATTATACCCTTATACCCATTTTGAATGGGTTCAGGATATAAAAAGTAACAATAAAAACAAGTAAGAGGTTCTCGTCGGGATCTCCCGACTAGGGGATACCCTGAACCCTCTTCTTCCAACATCTAATTCATATATATATTCTATTTTAGAAGCTATATGTCAAGTTTGGTGACTCTTGCTCTTATTATTTACCACATTTGCCCTAAAACAGGATATCGATATCGATTTTTATCGATTGCTTGGAAATAGAGTAAGTTATCGATGTTCGGAAACAAACTCGATCTGCGCAGGCACTAGGAGCACCTACATCTAAAATTTCAAGTCCCTAGCTCTTTTAGGTTCTAAGATCCTCGCGTTCATACATACGGGCAGACAAACAGACAGACAGATGAACATGGCTAGATCGACTCGGCTTTTGGTGCTGGTCGGGAATATATATATTTTATGGGGTCGGAGATTATTCGTAGCGCCTGTTACATACATTTGGACTTTGCACAAATACAATATACCCTTATAACCATTTTGAATGGTTTCAGGGTATAAAAAGAAACAATAAAAACAAGTAATAGGTTCTAGTCGGGCTCTCCCGACTGGGGGATACCCTGAACCCTCTTCTTCCAACATCTAATGCATATATATATATCCAAATTTAGAAGCTATATGTCAAGTTTGGTGACTCTAGCTCTTATTATTTACCAAATTTGCCCTAAAACAGGATATCGATATCGATTTTTATCGATTGCTTGGAAACAGAGTAAGTTATCGATTTTCGGAAACAAACTCGATCTGCGCAGGCACTAGGAGCACCTACATCTAAAATTTCAAGTCCCTAGCTCTTTTAGTTTCTAAGATCCTCGCGTTCATACATACGGGCAGACGAACAGCCAGACAGACGAACATGGCTAGATCGACTCGGCTTTTGGTGCTGGTCGGGAATATATATACTTTATGGGGTCGGAGATGATTCCTAGCGCCTGTTACATACGGGGTATAAAAAGAAACAAGAAAAACAAGTAAGAGGTTCTAGTCGGGATCTCCCGACCCTCTGAACCCCTCTGAACCCTCTGAACCCCTCTGAACACCACTGAACGCTCTTCTTCCAAATTCTAATGCATATATATATTCTAATTTAGCAGCTATATGTCAAGTTTGGTGACTCTAGCTCTTATTATTTACCAAATTTGCCCTAAAACAGGATATCGATATCGATTTTTATCGATTGCTTGGAAACAGAGTAAGTTATCGATTTTCGGAAACAAACTCGATCTGCGCAGGCACTAGGAGCACCTACATCTAAAATTTCAAGTCCCTAGCTCTTTTAGGTTCTAAGATCCTCGCGTTCATACATACGGGCAGACAAACAGACAGACAGATGAACATGGCTAGATCGACTCGGCTTTTGGTGCTGGTCGGGAATATATATACTTTATGGGGTCGGAGATGATTCCTAGCGCCTGTTACATACGGGGTATAAAAAGAAACAAGAAAAACAAGTAAGAGGTTCTAGTCGGGATCTCCCGACCCTCTGAACCCCTCTGAACCCTCTGAACCCCTCTGAACACCACTGAACGCTCTTCTTCCAAATTCTAATGCATATATATATTCTAATTTAGCAGCTATATGTCAAGTTTGGTGACTCTAGCTCTTATTATTTACCAAATTTGCCCTAAAACATGATATCGATATCGATTTTTATCGATTGCTTGGAAACTGAGTAAGTTATCGATTTTCGGAAACAAACTCGATCTGCGCAGGCACTAGGAGCACCTACATCTAAAATTTCAAGTCCCTAGCTCTTTTAGGTTCTAAGATCCTAGCGTTCATACATACGGGCAGACGAACAGACAGACAGACGGACATAGCTAGATCGACTCGGCTTTTGGTGCTGGTCAGTAATATATATACTTTATGGGGTCGGAGATGATTCCTAGCGCCTGTTACATACAGGGTATAAAAAGAAACAATAAAAACTAGTAAGAGGTTCTCGTCGGGATCTCCCGACTAGGGGATACCCTGAACCCTCTTCTTCCAACATCTAATTCATATATATATTCTATTTTAGAAACTATATGTCAAGTTTGGTGACTCTAGCTCTTATTATTTACCAAATTTGCCCTAAAACAGGATATCGATATCGATTTTTATCGATTGCTTGGAAACAGAGTAAGTTATCGATTTTCGGAAACAAACTCGATCTGCGCAGGCACTAGGAGCACCTACATCTAAAATTTCAAGTCCCTAGCTCTTTTAGGTTCTAAGATCCTCGCGTTCATACATACGGGCAGACAAACAGACAGACAGATGAACATGGCTAGATCGACTCGGCTTTTGGTGCTGGTCGGGAATATATATATTTTATGGGGTCGGAGATTATTCGTAGTGCCTGTTACATACATTTGGACTTTGCACAAATACAATATACCCTTATAACCATTTTGAATGGTTTCAGGGTATAAAAAGAAACAATAAAAACAAGTAATAGGTTCTAGTCGGGATCTCCCGACTGGGGGATACCCTGAACCCTCTTCTTCCAACATCTAATGCATATATATATATCCAAATTTAGAAGCTATACGTCAAGTTTGGTGACTCTAGCTCTTATTATTTACCAAATTTGCCCTAAAACAGGATATCGATATCGATTTTTATCGATTGCTTGGAAATAGAGTAAGTTATCGATGTTCGGAAACAAACTCGATCTGCGCAGGCACTAGGAGCACCTACATCTAAAATTTCAAGTCCCTAGCTCTTTTAGTTTCTAAGATCCTCGCGTTCATACATACGGGCAGACGAACAGACAGACAGACGAACATGGCTAGATCGACTCGGCTTTTGGTGCTGGTCGGGAATATATATACTTTATGGGGTCGGAGATGATTCCTAGCGCCTGTTACATACGGGGTATAAAAAGAAACAATAAAAACAAGTAAGAGGTTCTAGTCGGGATCTCCCGACCCTCTGAACCCCTCTGAGCCCTCTGAACCCCTCTGAACCCCTCTGAACGCTCTTCTTCCAACTTCTAATGCATATATATATTCTAATTTAGCAGCTATATGTCAAGTTTGGTGACTCTAGCTCTTATTATTTACCAAAATTTCCCTAAGACAGGATATCGATATCGATTTTTATCGATTGCTTGTAAACAGAGTAAGTTTTCGATTTTCGGAAACAAACTCGATCTGCGCAGGAACTAGGAGCACCTACATCTAAAATTTCAAGTCTCTAGCTCTTATACGTTCTGAGATCCTTGCGTTTATACATACGGTCAGACGGACAGACAGACAACAGGTTATGGCTAGATCGACTCGGCTATTGCCGCTGATCAAGAATATATATACTTTATGGGGTCGGAGATGCTTTCTTCTGCCTGTTACATACATTTAGATTTTGCACAAATACAATATACCCTTATAGCCATTTTTAGTGGGTTCAGGGTATAAAAACAAGTGAGAGGTTCTAGTCGGGAGCACCTGATAAAGGGATACCTTTAGTCCTCTTCTTCCAACATCAAATGTATATATATATTCTAATTTAGAAGCTATATGTCAAGTTTGGTGACTCTAGCTCTTATTATTTACCAAATTTGCCCTAAAACATGATATCGATATCGATTTTTATCGATTGCTTGGAAACTGAGTAAGTTATCGATTTTCGGAAACAAACTCGATCTGCGCAGGCACTAGGAGCACCTACATCTAAAATTTCAAGTCCCTAGCTCTTTTAGGTTCTAAGATCCTAGCGTTCATACATACGGGCAGACGAACAGACAGACAGACGGACATAGCTAGATCGACTCGGCTTTTGGTGCTGGTCAGTAATATATATACTTTATGGGGTCGGAGATGATTCCTAGCGCCTGTTACATACAGGGTATAAAAAGAAACAATAAAAACAAGTAAGAGGTTCTCGTCGGGATCTCCCGACTAGGGGATACCCTGAACCCTCTTCTTCCAACATCTTATTCATATATATATTCTATTTTAGAAACTATATGTCAAGTTTGGTGACTCTAGCTCTTATTATTTACCAAATTTGCCCTAAAACAGGATATCGATATCGATTTTTATCGATTGCTTGGAAACAGAGTAAGTTATCGATTTTCGGAAACAAACTCGATCTGCGCAGGCACGAGGAGCACCTACATCTAAAATTTCAAGTCCCTAGCTCTTTTAGGTTCTAAGATCCTCGCGTTCATACATACGGGCAGACAAACAGACAGACAGATGAACATGGCTAGATCGACTCGGCTTTTGGTGCTGGTCGGGAATATATATATTTTATGGGGTCGGAGATTATTCGTAGTGCCTGTTACATACATTTGGACTTTGCACAAATACAATATACCCTTATAACCATTTTGAATGGTTTCAGGGTATAAAAAGAAACAATAAAAACAAGTAATAGGTTCTAGTCGGGATCACCCGACTGGGGGATACCCTGAACCCTCTTCTTCCAACATCTAATGCATATATATATATCCAAATTTAGAAGCTATATGTCAAGTTTGGTGACTCTAGCTCTTATTATTTACCAAATTTGCCCTAAAACAGGATATCGATATCGATTTTTATCGATTGCTTGGAAATAGAGTAAGTTATCGATGTTCGGAAACAAACTCGATCTGCGCAGGCACTAGGAGCACCTACATCTAAAATTTCAAGTCCCTAGCTCTTTTAGTTTCTAAGATCCTCGCGTTCATACATACGGGCAGACGAACAGACAGACAGACGAACATGGCTAGATCGACTCGGCTTTTGGTGCTGGTCGGGAATATATATACTTTATGGGGTCGGAGATGATTCCTAGCGCCTGTTACATACGGGGTATAAAAAGAAACAATAAAAACAAGTAAGAGGTTCTAGTCGGGATCTCCCGACCCTCTGAACCCCTCTGAGCCCTCTGAACCCCTCTGAACCCCTCTGAACGCTCTTCTTCCAACTTCTAATGCATATATATATTCTAATTTAGCAGCTATATGTCAAGTTTGGTGACTCTAGCTCTTATTATTTACCAAAATTTCCCTAAGACAGGATATCGATATCGATTTTTATCGATTGCTTGTAAACAAAGTAAGTTTTCGATTTTCGGAAACAAACTCGATCTGCGCAGGAACTAGGAGCACCTACATCTAAGATTTCAAGTCTCTAGCTCTTATACGATTTGAGATCCTCGCGTTCATACATACGGACAGACGGACAGACAGACAACAGGTTATGGCTAGATCGACTCGGCTATTGCCGCTGATCAAGAATATATATACTTTATGGGGTCGGAGATGCTTTCTTCTGCCTGTTACATACATTTAGATTTTGCACAAATACAATATACCCTTATAGCCATTTTTAATGGGTTCAGGGTATAAAAACAAGTAAGAGGTTCTAGTCGGGAGCACCTGATAAAGGGATACCTTTAGTCCTCTTCTTCCAACATCAAATGTATATATATATTCTAATTTAGAAGCTATATGTCAAGTTTGGTGACTCTAGCTCTTATTATTTACCAAATTTGCCCTAAAACATGATATCGATATCGATTTTTATCGATTGCTTGGAAACAGAGTAAGTTATCGATTTTCGGAAACAAACTCGATCTGCGCAGGCACTAGGAGCACCTACATCTAAAATTTCAAGTCCCTAGCTCTTTTAGGTTCTAAGATCCTAGCGTTCATACATACGGGCAGACGAACAGACAGACAGACGGACATAGCTAGATCGACTCGGCTTTTGGTGCTGGTCAGTAATATATATACTTTATGGGGTCGGATATGATTCCTAGCGCCTGTTACATACAGGGTATAAAAAGAAACAATAAAAACAAGTAAGAGGTTCTCGTCGGGATCTCCCGACTAGGGGATACCCTGAACCCTCTTCTTCCAACATCAAATGCATATATACATATATACTATTTTAGAAGCTATATGTCAAGTTTGGTGACTCTAGCTCTTATTATTTACCAAAATTGCCCTAAAACAGGAAATCGATATCGATTTTTATCGATTGCTTGGAAACGGAGTAAGTTATCGATTTGCGGAAACAAACTCGATCTGCGCAGGCACTAGGAGCACCTACATCTAAAATTTTAAGTCTCTAGCTGTTATAGGTTCTGAGATCCTCGCGCTCATACATACGGGCAGACGAACAGACAGACAGACGAACATGGCTAGATCGACTCGGCTTTTGGTGCTGGTCGGGAATATATATACTTTATGGGGTCGGAGATGATTCCTAGCGCCTGTTACATACGGGTTATAAAAAGAAACAATAAAAACAAGTAAGAGGTTCTAGTCGGGATCTCCCGACCCTCTGAACCCCTCTGAACCCACTGAACCCCTCTGAACCCTCTTCTCCCAACATCAAATGCATATATATATATATTTTATTTTAGAAGCTATATGTCAAGTTTGGTGACTCTAGCTCTTATGATGTACCAAAATTTCCAAAAAAAACAGGATATCGATATCGATTTTTATCGATTGCTTGTAAACAGAGTAAGTTTTCGATTTTCGCAAACAAACTCGATCTGCGCAGGAACTAGGAGCACCTACATCTAAAATTTCAAGTCTCTAGCTGTTATAGGTTCTGAGATCCTCGCGTTCATACATACGGACAGACATACAGAGGGACATGGCTAGATCGACTCGGCTATTGCCGCTGATCAAGAATATATATATTTTATGGGGTGGGAAATTATTCCTAGTGCCTGTTACATACATTTGGACTTTGCACAAATACAATATACCCTTATACCCATTTTGAATGGGTTCAGGGTATAAAAAGAAACAATAAAAACAAGTAAGAGGTTCTAGTCGGGATCTCCCGACCAGGGGATACCCTGAACCCTCTTCTACCAACATCTAATGCATATATATATATCCAAATTTAGAAGGTATATGTCAAGTTTGGTGACTCTAGCTCTTATTATTTACCAAATTTGCCCTAAAACAGGATATCGATATCGATTTTTATCGATTGCTTGGAAACAGAGTAAGTTATCGATTTTCGGAAACAAACTCGATCTGCGCAGGCACTAGGAGCACCTACATCTAAAATTTCAACTGCCTAGCTATTTTAGTTTCTAAGATCCTCGCGTTCATACATACGGGCAGACGAACAGACAGACAGACGAACATGGCTAGATCGACTCGGCTTTTGGTGCTGGTCGGGAATATATATACTTTATGGGGTCGGAAATGATTCCTAGCGCCTGTTACATACAGGGTATAAAAAGAAACAATAAAAACAAGTAAGAGGTTCTCGTCGGGATCTCCCGACTCGGGGATACCCTGAACCCTCTTCTTCTAACATCAAATGCATATATATATTCTATTTTAGAAGCTATATGTCAAGTTTTGTGACTCTAGCTCTTATTATTTACCAAAATTGCCCTAAAACAGGATATCGATACCGATTCTTATCGATTACTTGGAAACGGAGTAAGCTAGCGATTTTCGGAAACAAACTCGATCTGCGCAGGCACTAGGAGCACCTACATCTAAAATTTCAAGTCTCTAGCTCTTATAGGTTCTGAGATCCTCGCGTTCATACATACGGACAGACGGACAGACAGACAAAGGGACATGGCTGGATCGACTCGGCTATTGCCGCTGATCAAGAATATATATACTTTATGGGGTCGGAGATGATTCCTAGCGCCTGTTACATACAGGGTATAAAAAGAAACAATAAAAACAAGTAAGAGGTTCTAGTCGGGATCTCCCGACCTTCTGAACCCCTCTGAACCCTCTGAACCCCTCTGAACACCTCTGAACCCTCTTCTTCCAACTTCTAATGCATATATATATTCTAATTTAGAAGCTATATGTCAAGTTTGGTGACTCAAGGTCTTGTTATTTACCAAAATTTCCCTAAGACAGGATATCGATATCGATTCTTATCGATTGCTTGTAAACAGAGTAAGTTTTCGATTTTCGGAAACAAACTCGATCTGCGCAGGAACTAGGAGCACCTACATCTAAAATTTCAAGTCTCTAGCTCTTATAGGTTCTGAGATCCTCGCGTTCATACATACGGACAGACGGACAGACAGACAAAGGGACATGGCTGGATCGACTCGGCTATAGCCGCTGATCAAGAATATATATACTTTATGGGGTCGGAGATGATTCCTAGCGCCTGTTACATACAGGGTATAAAAAGAAACAATAAAAACAAGTAAGAGGATCTCCCGACTAGGGGATACCCTGAACCCTCTTCTTCTAACATTAAATGCATATACATATTCTATTTTAGAAGCTATATGTCAAGTTTTGTGACTCTAGCTCTTATTATTTACCAAAATTGCCCTAAAACAGGATATCGATACCGATTTTTATCGATTGCTTGGAAACGGAGTAAGCTAGCGATTTTCGGAAATAAACTCGATCTGCGCAGGCACTAGGAGCACCTACATCTAAAATTTCAAGTCTCTAGCTTTTATAGGTTCTGAGATCCTCGCGTTCATACATACGAACAGACGGACGGACAGACGGACGGACATGGCTAGATCGACTCGGCTTGGTGCTGGTCAAGAATATATATATTTATGGGGTCGGAGATTATTCCTAGTACCTGTTACATACATTTGGATTTTGCACAAATACAACATACCCTTATACCCATTTTGAATGGGTTCATGGTATAAAAAGAAACAATAAAAACAAGTAAGAGGTTCTAGTCGTGATCTCCCGACTAGGGGACACCCTGAACCCTCTTCTTCCAACATCAAATGCATATATATATTCTAATTCAGAAGCTATATGTCAAGTTTGGTGACTCTAGCTCTTATTATTTACCAAATTTGCCCTAAAACAGGATATCGATATCGATTTTTATCGATTGCTTGGAAACAGAGTAAGTTTTCGATTTTCGAAAACAAACTCGATCTGCGCAGGCACTAGGAGCACCTACATCTAAAATTTCAAGTCTCTAGCTTTTATAGGTTCTGAGATCCTCGCGTTCATTCAGACGGACAGACAAACAGACGGACATGGCTAGATCGACTCGGCTTTGGTGCTGGTCAAGAATATATATACTTTATGGGGTCGGAGATGATTCCTAGTGCCTGTTACATACATTTGGATTTTGCACAAATACAATATACCCTTATACCCATTTTGAATGGGTTTAGGGTATAAAAAGAAACAATAAAAACAAGTAAGAGGTTCTCGTCGGGATCTTCCGACTAGAGGATACCCTGAACCCTCTTCTTCCAACATCAAATGCATATATATATTCTATTTTAGAAGCTATATGTAGAGTTTGGTAACTATAGCTCCTATGATTTACCAAAATTTCCCAAAAAACAGGATATCGTTATCGATTTTTATCGGTTGCTTGGAAACGGATTAAGCTATCGATTTTCGGAAACAAACTCGATCTGCGCTGACACTAGGAGCACCCACATCTTAAATTTCAAGTTACTAGATCTTATAGATTCTAAGATCCGTGCGTTCATATATACGGACGGAGAGACAGACGGACATGGCTAGATGGACTCGGCTATTGCTGCTGATCGAGAATATATATACTTTATGGGATCGGAGATGCTTCCTTCTGTCTGTTACATACATTTAGATTTTGCACAAATACAATATACCCTTATAGCCATTTTTAATGGGTTCAGGTACCCTGAACCCTCTTCTTCCAACATCAAATGCATATATATATTCTATTTAAGAAGCTCTTATGATTTACCAAAATTTCCCAAAAAACAGGATATCGATATCGATTTGTATCGATTGCTTGGAAACGGAGTAAGTTATCGATTTTTGGAAACAAACTCGATCTGCGCAGGCACTAGGAGCACCTACATATAAAATTTCAAGTCCCTCGCTCTTATAGGTTCTGAGATCCTCGCGTTTATACATACGGACAGACGGACAGACAGACAGACGGACATGGCTAGATCGACTCGGCTATTGCTGCTGATCAAGAATATATATACTTTATGGTATAGCATATATAATGTTTATAGAATATATATACCTTATGGGGTCGGAGATTATTCCTAGTGCCTGTTACATACATTTGCATATTGCGCGAATACAATATACCCTAATACCCATTTTGAATGGGTTCAGGGTATAAAAAGAAACAATAAAAACAAGTAAGAGGTTCTAGTCGGGATCTCCCGACTAGGGGATACCCTTCACCCTCTTCTTCCAACATCAAATGCATATATATATTCTATTTTGGAAGATGTATGTCAAGTTTGGTGACTCTAGCTCCTATGATTTACCTAAACTTCCCAAAAAACAGGATATCGTTATCGATTTTTATCGGTTGCTTGGAAACGGATTAAGCTATCGATTTTCGGAAACAAACTCGATCTGCGCAGGCACTAGGAGCACCTACATCTTAAATTTCAAGTTACTAGATCTTATAGATTCTCAGATCCGTGCGTTCATATATACGGACGGACAGACAGACGGACATGGCTAGATGGACTCGGCTATTGCTGCTGATCGAGAATATATATACTTTATGGGATCGGAGATGCTTCCTTCTGTCTGTTACATACATTTAGATTCTGCACAAATACAATATACCCTTATAGCCATTTTTAATGGGTTCAGGGTACCCTGAACCCTCTTCTTTCAATATCAAATGCATATATATATTCTATTTAAGAAGCTCTTATGATTTACCAAAATTTCCCAAAAAACAGGATATCGATATCGATTTTTATCGATTGCTTGGAAACGGAGTAAGTTATCGATTTTTGGAAACAAACTCGATCTGCGCAGGCACTAGGAGCACCTACATATAAAATTTCAAGTCTCTAGCTCTTATAGGTTCTGAGATCCTCGCGTTCATACATACGGACAGACAGACAGACTGACATGGCTAGATCGACTCAGACAGACGGACATGGCTAGATCGACTCGGCTATTGCTGCTGATCAAGAATATATATACTTTATGGTATAGAATATATAATGTATATAGAATATATATACCTTATGGGGTCGGAGATTATTCCTAGTGCCTGTTACATACATTTGCATATTGCGCAAATACAATATACCCTAATACCCATTTAGAATGGGTTCAGGGTATAAAAAGTAACAATAAAAACAAGTAAGAGGTTCTAGTCGGGATGTCCCGACTAGGGGACACCCTTCACCCTCTTCTTCCAACATCAAATGCATATATATATTCTATTTTGGAAGATGTAGGTCAAGTTTGGTGACTCTAGCTCTTATTATTTACCAAATTTGCCCTAAAACAGGATATCGATATCGATTTGTATTGATTGCTTGGAAATAGAGTAAGTTATCGATTTTGGGAAACAAACTCGATCTGCGCAGGCACTAGGAGCACCTACATCTAAAATTTCAATTTCCTAGCTCTTTTAGGTTCTAAGATCCTCGCGTTCAAACATACAGGCAGACGAACAGACAGACAGACGAACATGGCTAGATCGACTCGGCTTTTGGTGCTGGTCGGGAATATATATATTTTATGGGGTCAGAGATTATTCCTAGTGCCTGTTACATAAATTTGGATTTTGCACAAATACAGAATACCCTTATACCCGTTTTGAATGGGTTCAGGGTATAAAAAGAAACAATAAAAACAAGAGGTTCTAGTCGGATCTCCCGACTGGGGGATACCCTGAACCCTCTTCTTCCAACATCAAATGTATATATATATATATATTCTAATTTAGAAGCTATATGTCAATAGAGTAAGTTATCAATTTTCGGAAACAAACTCGATCTGCGCAGGTACTAGGTGCACCTAGATCTAAAATTTCAAGTCCCTAGCTCTCTTAGGTTCTAAGATCCTCGCGTTCATACATACGGGCAGACGAACAGACAGACAGACGGACATGGCTAGATCGACTCGGCTTTTGGTGCTGGTCAGTAATATATATACTTTATGGGGTCGGAGATGATTCCTAGCGCCTGTTACATACGGGGTATAAAAAGAAACAATAAAAACAAGTAAGAGGTTCTAGTCAGGATCTCCCGACCCTCTGAACCCCTCTGAACCCTCTGAACCCCTCTGAACGCTCTTCTTCCAACTTCTAATGCATATATATATTCTAATTTAGAAGCTATATGTCAAGTTTGGTGACTCTAGCTCTTATAATTGACCAAAATTTCCCTAAGACAGGATATCGATATCGATTTTTATCGATTGCTTGTAAACAGAGTAAGTTTTCGATTTTCGGAAACAAACTCGATCTGCGCAGGAACTAGGAGCACCTACATCTAAAATTTCAAGTCTCTAGCTCTTATAGGTTCTGAGATCCTCGCGTTCATACATACGGACAGACAGACAAAGGGACATGGCTAGATCGACTCGGCTATTGCCGCTGATCAAGAATATATATACTTTATGGGGTCGGAGATGCTTTCTTCTGCCTGTTGCATTCATTTAGATTTTGCACAAATACAATATACCCTTATAGCCATTTTTAATGGGTTCAGGGTATAAAAACAAGTAAGAGGTTCTAGTCGGGAGCACCTGATAAAGGGATACCTTTAGTCCTCTTCTTCCAACATCAAATGTATATATATATTCTAATTTAGAAGCTATATGTCAAGTTTTGTGACTCTAGCTCTTATTATTTACCAAAATTGCCCTAAAACAGGATATTGATACCGATTTTTATCGACTGCTTGGAAACAAAGTAAGTTATCGATTTTCAGAAACAACTCGATCTGCGCAGGCACTAGGAGCACCTACATATAAAATTTCAAGTTCCTAGCTCTTTTAGGTTCTAAGATCCTCGCGTTCATACATACGGGCAGACGAACAGACAGACAGATGGACATAGCTAGATCGACTCGGCTTTTGGTGCTGGTCAGTAATATATATACTTTATGGGGTCGGAGATGATTCCTAGCGCCTGTTACATACAGGGTATAAAAAGAAACAATAAAAACAATTAAGAGGTTCTCGTCGGGATCTCCCGAATAGGGGACACCCTGAACCCTCTTCTCCTAACATCAAATGCATATATATATATATTTTATTTTAGAAGCTATATGTCAAGTTTGGTGACTCTAGCTCTTATGATGTACCAAAATTTCAAAAAAAACAGGATATCGATATCGATTTTTATCGATTGCTTGTAAACAGAGTAAGTTTTCGATTTTCGGAAACAAACTCGATCTGCGCAGGAACTAGGAGCACCTACATCTAAAATTTCAAGTCTCTAGCTGTTATAGGTTCTGAGATCCTCGCGTTCACACATACTGACAGACGGACAGACATACAGAGGGACATGGCTAGATCGACTCGGCTATTGCCGCTGATCAAGAATATATATATTTTATGGGGTGGGAAATTATTCCTAGTGCCTGTTACATACATTTTTACTTTGCACATATACATTATACCCTTATACCCATTTTGAATGGGTTCAGGATATAAAAAGTAACAATAAAAACAAGTAAGAGGTTCTCGTCGGGATCTCCCGACTAGGGGATACCCTGAACCCTCTTCTTCCAACATCTAATGCATATATATAATCTATTTTAGAAGCTATATGTCAAGTTTGGTGACTCTAGCTCTTATTATTTACCAAATTTGCCCTAAAACAGGATATCGATATCGATTTTTATCGATTGCTTGGAAACAGAGTAAGTTATCGATTTTCGGAAACAAACTCGATCTGCGCAGGCACTAGAAGCACCTACATCTAAAATTTCAAGTCCCTAGCTCTTTTAGTTTCTAAGATCCTCGCGTTCATACATACGGGCAGACGAACAGACAGACAGACGAACATGGCTAGATCGACTCGGCTTTTGGTGCTGGTCGGGAATATATATACTTTATGGGGTCGGAGATGATTCCTAGCGCCTGTTACATACGGGGTATAAAAAGAAACAATAAAAACAAGTAAGAGGTTCTAGTCGGGATCTCCCGACCCTCTGAACCCCTCTGAACCCTCTGAACCTCTCTGAACCCCTCTGAACCCTCTTCTTCCAACTTCTAATGCATATATATATTCTAATTTAGAAGCTATATGTCAAGTTTGGTGACTCTAGCTCTTATTATTTACCAAAATTTCCCTAAGACAGGATATCGAAATCGATTTTTATCGATTGCTTGTAAACAGAGTAAGTTTTCGATTTTCGGAAACAAACTCGATCTGCGCAGGAACTAGGAGCACCTACATCTAAAATTTCAAGTCTCTAGCTCTTATAGGTTCTGAGATCCTCGCGTTCATACATACGGACAGACGGACAGACAGACAAAGGGTTATGGCTAGATCGACTCGGCTATTGCCGCTGATCAAGAATATATATACTTTATGGGGTCGGAGATGATTTCTTCTGCCTGTTACATACATTTAGATTTTGCACAAATACAATATACCCTTATAGCCATTTTTAATGGGTTCAGGGTATAAAAACAAGTAAGAGGTTCTAGTCGGGAGCACCTGATAAAGGGATACCTTTAGTCCTCTTCTTCTAACATCAAATGTATATATATATTCTAATTTAGAAGCTATATGTCAAGTTTGGTGACTCTAGCTCTTATTATTTACCAAATTTGCACTAAAACATGATATCGATATCGATTTTTATCGATTGCTTGGAAACAGAGTAAGTTATCGATTTTCAGAAACAAACTCGATCTGCACAGGCACTAGGAGCACCTACATATAAAATTTCAAGTTCCTAGCTCTTTTAGGTTCTAAGATCCTCGCGTTCATACATACGGGCAGACGAACAGACAGACAGACGGACATAGCTAGATCGACTCGGCTTTTGGTGCTGGTCAGTAATATATATACTTTATGGGGTCGGAGATGATTCCTAGCGCCTGTTACATACAGGGTATAAAAAGAAACAATAAAAACAAGTAAGAGGTTCTCGTCGGGCTCTCCCGACTAGGGGATACCCTGAACCCTCTTCTTCCAACATCAAATGCATATATACATATATACTATTTTAGAAGCTATATGTCAAGTTTGGTGACTCAAGCTCTTATTATTTACCAAAATTTCGCTAAAACAGGATATCGATATCGATTTTTATCGATTGCTTGGAAACGGAGTAAGTTATCGATTTTCGGAAACAAACTCGATCTGCGCAGGCACTAGGAGCACCTACACATAAAATTTCAAGTCTCTAGCTCTTATAGGTTCTGAGATCCTCGCGTTCATAAATACGAACAGACGGACGGACAGACGGACGGACATGGCTAGATCGACTCGCCTTGGTGCTGGTCAAGAATATATATATTTTATGGGGTCGGAGATTATTCGTAGTGCCTGTTACATACATTTGGACTTTGCACAAATACAATATACCCTTATAACCATTTTGAATGGTTTCAGGGTATAAAAAGAAACAATAAAAACAAGTAATAGGTTCTAGTCGGGATCTCCCGACCAGGGGATACCCTGAACCCTCTTCTTCCAACATCTAATGCATATATATATATCCAAATTTAGAAGCTATATGTCAAGTTTGGTGACTCTAGCTCTTATTATTTACCAAATTTGCCCTAAAACAGGATATCGATATCGATTTTTATCGATTGCTTGGAAACAGAGTAAGTTATCGATTTTCGGAAACAAACTCGATCTGCGCAGGCACTAGGAGCACCTACATCTAAAATTTCAAGTCCCTAGCTCTTTTAGTTTCTAAGATCCTCGCGTTCATACATACGGGCAGACGAACAGACAGACAGACGAACATGGCTAGATCGACTCGGCTTTTGGTGCTGGTCGGGAATATATATACTTTATGGGGTCGGAAATGATTCCTAGCGCCTGTTACATACGGGGTATAAAAAGAAACAATAAAAACAAGTAAGAGGTTCTAGTCGGGATCTCCCGACCCTCTGAACCCCTCTGAACCCTCTGAACCTCTCTGAACCCCTCTGAACCCTCTTCTTCCAACTTCTAATGCATATATATATTCTAATTTAGAAGCTATATGTCAAGTTTGGTGACTCTAGCTCTTATTATTTACCAAAATTTCCCTAATACAGGATATCGATATCGATTTCTATCGATTGCTTGTAAACAGAGTAAGTTTTCGATTTTCGGAAACAAACTCGATCTGCGCAGGAACTAGGAGCACCTACATCTAAAATTTCAAGTCTCTAGCTCTTATAGGTTCTGAGATCCTCGCGTTCATACATACGGGCAGACGAACAGACAGACAGACGAACATGGCTAGATCGACTCGGCTTTTGGTGCTGGTCGGGAATATATATACTTTATGGGGTCGGAGATGATTCCTAGCGCCTGTTACATACGGGGTATAAAAAGAAACAATAAAAACAAGTAAGAGGTTCTAGTCGGGATCTCCCGACCCTCTGAACCCCTCTGAACCCTCTTCTCCCAACATCAAATGCATATATATATATATTTTATTTTAGAAGCTATATGTCAAGTTTGGTGGCTCTAGCTCCTATGATGTACCAAAATTTCCAAAAAATCAGGATATCGATATCGATTTTTATCGATTGCTTGTAAACAGAGTAAGTTTTCGATTTTCGGAAACAAACTCGATCTGCGCAGGAACTAGGAGCACCTACATCTAAAATTTCAAGTCTCTAGCTGTTATAGGTTCTGAGATCCTCGCGTTCATACATACGGACAGACATACAGAGGGACATGGCTAGATCGACTCGGCTATTGCCGCTGATCAAGAATATATATATTTTATGGGGTGGGAAATTATTCCTAGTGCCTGTTACATACATTTGGACTTTGCACAAATACAATATACCCTTATACCCATTTTGAATGGGTTCAGGGTATAAAAAGAAACAATAAAAACAAGTAAGAGGTTCTAGTGGGGATCTCCCGACCAGGGGATACCCTGAACCCTCTTCTTCCAACATCTAATGCATATATATATATCCAAATTTAGAAGGTATATGTCAAGTATGGTTACTTTAGCTCTTATTATTTACCAAATTTGCCCTAAAACAGGATATCGATATCGATTTTTATCGATTGCTTGGAAACAGAGTAAGTTATCCATTTTCGGAAACAAACTCGATCTGCGCAGGCACTAGGAGCACCTACATCTAAAATTTCAACTCCCTAGCTCTTTTAGTTTCTAAGATCCTCGCGTTCATACATACGGGCAGACGAACAGACAGACAGACGAACATGGCTATATCGACTCGGCTTTTGGTGCTGGTCGGGAATATATATACTTTATGGGGTCGGAGATGATTCGTAGCGCCTGTTACATACAGGGTATAAAAAGAAACAATAAAAACAAGTAAGAGGTTCTCGTCGGGATCTCCCGACTAGGGGATACCCTGAACCCTCTTCTTCTAACATCAAATGCATATATATATTCTATTTTAGAAGCTATATGTCAAGTTTTGAGACTCTAGCTCTTATTATTTACCAAAATTGCCCTAAAACAGGATATCGATACCGATTTTTATCGATTGCTTGGAAACGGAGTAAGCTAGCGATTTTCGGAAACAAACTCGATCTGCGCAGGCACTAGGAGCACCTACATCTAAAATTTCAAGTCTCTAGCTCTTATAGGTTCTGAGATCCTCGCGTTCATACATACGGACAGACGGACAGACAGACAAAGGGACATGGCTGGATCGACTCGGCTATTGCCGCTGATCAAGAATATATATACTTTATGGGGTCGGAGATGCTTTCTTTTGCCTGTTACATACATTTAGATTTTGAACAAATACAATATACCCTTATAGCCATTTTTAGTGGGTTCAGGGTATAAAAACAAGTAAGAGGTTCTAGTCGGGAGCACATGATAAAGGGATACCTTTAGTCCTCTTCTTCCAACATCAAATGTATATACATATTCTAATTTAGAAGCTATTTGTCAAGTTTGGTGACTCTAGCTCTTATTATTTACCAAATTTGCCCTAAAAGATGATATCAATATCGATTTTTATCGATTGCTTGGAAACAGAGTAAGTTATCGATTTTCGGAAACAAACTCGATCTGCGCAGGCACTAGGAGCACCTACATATAAAATTGCAAGTTCCTAGCTCTTTTAGGTTCTAAGCTCATTGCGTTCATACATACGGGCGGACGAACAGACAGACAGACGGACATAGCTAGATCGACTCGGCTTTTGGTGCTGGTCAGTAATATATATACTTTATGGGGTCGGAGATGATTCCTAGCGCCTGTTACATACAGGGTATAAAAAGAAACAATAAAATCAAGTAAGAGGTTCTCGTCGGGATCTCCCAACTAGGGGATCCCCTGAACCCTCTTCTTCCAACATCAAATGCATATTTATATATATACTATTTTAGAAGCTATATGTCAAGTTTGGTGACTCTAGCTCTTATTGTTTACCAAAATTTTCCAAAAACAGGATATCGATATCGATTTTTATCGATTGCTTGGAAACGGAGTAAGTTATCGATTTTCGGAAACAAACTCGATCTGCGCAGGCACTAGGAGCACCTACACATAAAATTTCAAGTCTCTAGCTCTTATAGGTTCTGAGATCCTCGCGTTCATAAATACGAACAGACGGACAGACGGACAGACAGTCAGACGAAAATGGCTAGATCGACTCGGCTTTTGGTGCTGGTCAGTAATATATATACTTTATGGGGTCGGAGATGATTCCTAGTGCCTGTTGCACACATTTGGACTTTGCACAAATACAATATACCCTTATACGCATTTTGAATGGGTTCAGGATATAAAAAGAAACAATAAAAACAAGTAAGAGGTTCTAGTTGGGATCTCCCGACTAGGGGATACCCTGAACCCTCTTCTTCCAACATCTAATGCATATATATATTCTAATTAAGAAGCTATATGTCAAGTTTGGTGACTCTAGATCTTATTATTTACCAAATTTGCCCTTAAACATGATATCGATATCGATTTTTATCGATTGCTTGGAAACAGAGTAAGTTATCGATTTTCGGAAACAAACTCGATCTGCGCAGGCACTAGGAGCACCTACATATAAAATTTCAAGTCCCTAGCTCTCTTAGGTTCTAAGATCCTCGCGTTCATACATACGGGCAGACGAACAGACAGACAGACGGACATGGCTAGATCGACTCGGCTTTTGGTGCTGGTCAGTAATATATATACTTTATGGGGTCGGAGATGATTCCTGGCGCCTGTTACATACAGGGTATAAAAAGAAACAATAAAAACAAGTAAGAGGTTCTAGTCGGGATCTCCCGACTAGGGGACACCCTGAACCCTCTTCTTCCAACATCAAATGCATATATATATTCTAATTTAGAAGCTATATGTCAAGTTTGGTGACTCTAGCTCTTATTATTTACCAAAATTGCCCTCAAACAGGATATCGATATCGATTTTTATCGATTGCTTGGAAACGGAGTAAGCTATCGATTTTCGGAAACAAACTCGATCTGCGCAGGCACTAGGAGCACCTACATCTAAAATTTCAAGTCCCTAGCTCTTTTAGGTTCTAAGATCCTCGCGTTCATACATACGGGCAGACGAACAGACAGACAGACGGACATGGCTAGATCGACTCGGCTTTTGGTGCTGGTCAGTAATATATATACTTTATGGGGTCGGAGATGATTCCTAGCGCCTGTTACATACAGGGTATAAAAAGAAACAATAAAAACAAGTAAGAGGTTCTAGTCGGGATATCCCGACTATGGGATACCCTGAACCCTCTTCTTCCAACATCTAATGCATATATATATTCTAATTAAGAAGCTATATGTCAAGTTTGGTGACTCTAGCTCTTATTATTTACAAAATTTGCCCTTAAACATGATATCGATATCGATTTTTATCGATTGCTTGGAAACAGAGTAAGTTATCGATTTTCGGAAACAAACTCGATCTGCGCAGGCACTAGGAGCACCTTCATATAAAATTTCAAGTCCCTAGCTCTTTTAGGTTATAAGATCCTCGCGTTCATACATACGGGCAGACGAACAGACAGACAGACGGACATGGCTATATCGACTCGGCTTTTGGTGCTGGTCAGTAATATATATACTTTATGGGGTCGGAGATGATTTCTAGCGCCTGTTACATACAGGGTATAAAAAGAAACAATAAAAACAAGTAAGAGGTTCTAGTCGGGATCTCCCGACTAGGGGACACCCTGAACCCTCTTTTTCCAACATCAAATACATATATATATTCTAATTTAGAAGCTATATGTCAAGTTTGGTGACTCTAGCTCATATTATTTACCAAAATTGCCCTAAAACAGGATATCGATATCGATTTTTATCGATTGCTTGGAAACGGAGTAAGCTATCGATTTTCGGAAACAAACTCGATCTGCGCAGGCACTAGGAGCACCTACATATAAAATTTCAAGTCTCTAGCTCTTATAGGTTCAGAGATCCTCGCGATCATAAATACGAACAGACGGACGGACACACAGACGGACATGGCTAGATCGACTCGGCTTTTGGTGCTGGTCAAGAATATATATATTTTATGGGATCGGAGATGATTCCTAGCGCCTGTTACATACAGGGTATAAAAAGAAACAATAAAAACAAGTAAGAGGTTCTAGTCGGGATCTCCCGACTAGGGGACACCCTGAACCCTCTTCTTCCAACATCAAATGCAAAGATATGTTCTAATTTAGAAGCTCAATGTCAAGTTTGGTGACTCTAGCTCTTATTATTTACCAAAATTGGCCTAAAACAGGATATCGATATCGATTTTTATCGATTGCTTGGAAACGGAGTAAGTTATCGATTTTCGGAAACAAACTCGATCTGCGCAGGCACTAGGAGCACCTACATCTAAAATTTCAAGTTACTAGCTCTTATAGGTTCTCAGATCCGTGCGTTCATATATACGGACGGACAGACAGACGGACATGGCTAGATATACTCGGCTATTGCTGCGGATCAAGAATATACATACTTTATGGTTCGGAGATGCTTCCTTCTGAGTGTTACATACATTTATATTCTGCACAAATACAATATACCCTTATAGCCATTTTTAATGGGTTCAGAGTACCCTGAACAATCTTCTTCGAACATCAAATGCATATAAGTATATATTCTATTTAAGAAGCTATATGTCAAGTTTAATGACTCCAGCTCTTATGATTTACCAAAATTTCCCAAAAAACAGGATATCGATATCGATTTTAATCGATTGCTTCGAAACGGAGTAAGTTATCGATTCTTATCGATTGCTTGGAAACAGAGTAAGTTATCGATTTTCGGAAACAAACTCGATCTGCGCAGGCACTAGGAACACCTACATCTAAAATTTCAAGTCTCTCGCACTTATAGGTTCTAAGTTCCGTGCGTTCATATATACGGACGGACAGACAGACGGACATGACTAGATGTACTCGGCTATTGCTGCTGATCAAGAATATATATACTTTATGGGGTCGGAGATGATTCCTTCTGCCTGTTACATACATTTAGATTCTGCACAAATACAATATACCCTTATAGCCATTTTTAATGGGTTCAGGGTATAAAATTACAATTTATAAAATATACCTTTAAGACAACAAGTATGATGTTTTATTTCTTTATTTAATTTGTATTACTTTAAAGAAATTATAATTTAATATCAAGAAATTATATAATATTTGCATCAACTTAAAATAACATATTTTTTTTTTTTTACTAAATGGCCCGCAAGCGTAAAATCAAACCCAAAAAGCAAAAACAAACCACTTGCAAAACAACAACAAGAGACAAATGAAGCCGCTATGCTCTTTGCAGGGTTCTCTCTCGTCCCTATAAGGCAGCGTGGAGAAAAAACAACAGAACAATTCGCGTACTATTGTTATTGTTGCAGAGCCGAGTCTCGGAGCAATAGATAGAAAAGATAGATTTAGATTTAGATAGATAGCGCACCAACATCATATATTATGACGTCACGTTTCATAGAATTGTATTTCTTGTGATGTTTAGTATATATTTCTACTTTAGTTATATAGTAAATAATTTGTTAACATATGTAATAATTTTAAATACGAAATGATCGCACATTAAAAGCCTTGGGGGTGTAACGTCACATGCGAAGCAGAATGTTGCAATATTCATAAGTTCCCTTGGCTTGGCAGACACATACACAATTGTGTGGGATGAGACACACATACAACAACTATCTGGCGCGTCGAGGCTTTGATACCCTTTATTTATAAGAATAGTATATCATTTTTAATGAAAAGTAGTATTATTATTGATTGTTCTAATATTTGCACACTAATCACGAAATTATATTATATATTATATATATATTATATTATTATATATATATATATTATAACTAATTAAAATACCCTATTTTGAGAAAGGTTGTGAAATGAAAAATCATAAAAATCTGCCGAGCTCCTTGCAAGTTGAAAACGAGTGGAGAAGAAGAAGACATGACTTTGCAAATTATAGGCATAGCAGTGCTTAGAAACCACAACAATGAGCTGGAAGGGTGTAGAAGCTAAGATCATATGCTGTAGCCTCAAAACCGAAAGGGACAGCAACGACAGAATTTCTGGTGTAATTATACCCTGAACCCATTAAAAATGGGTATACGGGTATATTGTATTTGTGCAAAATCAAAATATATGTAACAGGCAGAAGGAAGCATCTTCGACCCCATAAAGTATATATATTCTTGATCAGCATCAATAGCCGAGTCGATCTAGCCATGTCCGTCTGTCTGTCCGTCGGTCCGTCCGTTTGTCCGTATGTATGAACGCAAGGATCTCAGAACCTGTAAGAGCTAAAAAATTGAAAATTTAGATGAAGGTGCTCCTAGTTCCCGCGCAGATCGACTTTATTTCCGATAATAGATGACTTATTCCGTTTCAAAAGCAATCGATAAAAATCGATATCCTGCTTTTTGGGCTATTTTGGTAAATAATAAGAGCTAGAGTCACCAAACTTGACATATAGCTTCTAAAATAGAATATATACATGCATTTGATGTTGAAAGAAGAGGGTTCAGGGTATCCCCTAGTCGGGAGCTCCCGACTAGAACCCATTACTTGTTTTTATTATGTTTGTTGTTGGTTCTTATCGAAAATGTTTTGAAGTTGTGATTGAATTTTGGTCAGAAGTAGCTGCAGACAGCCGGCCGTTGTGTTCGCAATAGAGAGAGCTGTATGACTTCATTCACAACATACGTTCAAAGACAATATAAACACTAAGATGAGTAGCGCCATACAACAAAATGCTACTATGCAGCTTAATTTTTTGAAAATTGAGAACGAAAACGAAATCAATAGCATTGCGCTCTCACAGCCGAGAGAACGAAAAAGCTAAAAATAGAATTTGGTCTCAGCTTCGGCTCTGTGACGGCCGTGCAAGCAATTATGTTTGTATGCATGTGAATATACATACATAACAGCATATTTGAATATGTTGTTATCCACCGCTCTGGCAAAGTCTCTGGCTGGCAAAGAAATAATTTTCTTAGTTTTTTAGCGCAGATCACGACCCACCCAAAAGTTCTGTTGATATATGAATGCATTTTGTGTACTGAGGTTGGCTCCGTACAAGAAAATTTGTATTTTTAAGTCGATGCAAATATTTATATAATTTTTTATATTTGAAATTATTAATTAAAATTTTATTTTTTCAAAGATACATTTAATTAATTTTTTTTTTATTTTATTATTTTTGTTGTTCGAAAATGCATTCATATATCAACACAAATTTGGGATAGGTCATGATCTGCGCTAGAATACTAACAAAATTTATTTCTTGCCAGCTAAAGCCAGAGCAGTGAATAACAACACATACATACATAATTTATAGTTCTTATGCATGTATAATTCACGCATACAACAAAAGGTGCACGCACGCTATTGGCTGAGACATGAACTTTCCTCGAGCATACACTGTCCAAAAAGAAAAGTGAAATCGATCTATGTGTGCTATTTTCTTAACATAGTTATTGCGCAAGAAGCGCCTTGTGTAAAAATTATATGAGTTCTTAAACTTTCCTGCAAAATTATTCGTTAATATCTAGGGTAATTTATCATTTAAATAAAGCTTGCATTTCATGGATAAACCACAAGCACATTGCGTCGATCGTAAGTTCTAAGCTTTTTCGCTCAATGTACTTCGAAAACGAAGCGACGCAAAGCAGCATCGACCAGCTTTGCTGAGGGCAGGCTGGCGACTAACTTCGTAGCTCGTGTCCGCATCAGCAAGCCGCGACTTCGGCATTTGTTCGTCTGGTCTTTGGAGAACGAACAACCAGTCGGCAGGCATGCTGTACGAAGCCTCAAAGGCCAGAGAAAGGCCAGGCTAGAAATTTTGCGTCGCATTCAAATGTATGGGCGTTAAGATGAGTAATGAGTGTTTATATTGTCTTTGATACGTTTAATTGAATGGACTCGGATTGAATGGAATTGAGTGAGTACGAGGCATACAATGAAACGCATGAGTACCAATGTGTGTGCGTGTTGTGACATACCAAACGGCTTCAGCGAAATGAGTTAGAATAAATAAAGCGTAAAGCGAGATAAAAACTTTGGCACAGCCTAACAAACTCGATTTACTCGATACAAGAGGCGCAAGAAGTCTAAAGAAATGGACGGAGAAAATAAACGGCGACGAGACTGTATGTATTTTGCATGCGCATTTAGTTGCTTTTGTTTTGTTTTTATTGTTATTGTTTTTAAATATATGATAAATGCACTTTGCCTAAGAGCTTGTTTTATTTGTTTTGTTCGAACTTAGATTTATCCCTAAGTATTGTTTATAAGTGTTTATTGTGTGTTAGTTTTTTTTTCAGATTTAATTTAATTTGCTTGAAATAAGTATATAGGTTTCAAGAAACGCAGTGGGTGCAAAGGAGTAAAGCGGAGAGGATATTAAGGAGAAAATCCATAGTTGAATGTATAGCTTAATTGAGAAGAGAGGCCGAAACGAACTATGGCAATTTTTCTCAAAAAATAAAAAACGAAAATGGAGAGGAATTGGCTGAACTTGTTGCCTGTAAGATGCGTTTTTCTGTTTTTAAACCCAGAACCCATTAAAAATGGGTAAATATATATGTTTGAAATTCAAATTTATGTAACAGCCGGAAGGAAGCATCTCCGAACCTATAAGAGCTAGAGACTTGAAATAGATGTAGGTGCTCCTAGTTCCCGCGCAGATCGAGTTTATTTCCGATAATCGATAACGTACTCCGTTTCCAAGCAATCGATAAGAATCGATATCGATATCCTGTTTTCTGGGCAATTTTGGTAAATAATCAGAGCTAGAGTCACCAAACTTGACATATAGCTTCTAAAATAAAATATATATTAACATTTGATGTTGAAGGAAGAGGGTTTAGTGTATCGCCTAGTCGGGAGCTCCCAACTAGAAACTCTTACTTGTTAAGTTTACAGGAAGCACATCTAACCTGGTCAAGCATAAATGTTATTTAGTAAACGGCAATAAATTTTGCAAAGCTTCACCTGTTGATGTAAATTCAGCAACGAAACAGGAGGGTGTAGCCGTTGTTATCGAATGGGTTGTTCAGAACTTTCGTCCATTAAAAATTATCGACGACTCCGGTCTTAAGAAGTTTGCATCATTTTTAATTAATGTTGGAGCAACGTATGGTTCTAATGTTGACGTTGATAAATTGTTACCACATCCAACAACAATATCTCGAAATCTAGCAATGATTTATGAGTCACACTTTGGCCCAATAAAAACCGAAATGAAAAAATATAAAGCCTTTATATATGCCATTACTAGTGACATATGGACTGATAATTATTTGTAGTCATCGTCTTTGTCCTGTACTGTGCACTACATAAAGGAGGGAGTTCTTGTTGATCGTCTAATGGCCATGAAGTCAATGAATGAAATTTCCTGCATAGGTTCAAATATTCGGGCAAAAATAGAGGAGATATTAAAAGACTTCGGATATGACCTTCAAGTAGACAATTCCATAATAGTAACCGATCTTGGGTCTAATATGATTAAAGCCTTTCACGATTTGGAGAAAATTCATTGCGTCAACTATCTGCTAAACAATGCTGTTGAAAAAGATATTGATGCTCTTGCTAAGATGGGGAATATCATTACTATTTCTAACAAGCTGGTAAAATATTTTAAAAACCTGGCATTAACTAATTTTGAGGATTCTCTTTAAAAAGCTTTTGCGCCACTCGCTGGGACACCGTTTATTATTTGCTAAAATCAATAGAAATTAATTGAATTGACTTGTTAAGTCTTAAAGAAAAAATCAGACATCCAGTATTAAAGGCATGAACATAAGTCATTTGGGTTCCATTATATGCCTATAAGTTTTTGAAAATGTTTAAAAAAAAACTTGAAGCAAGCAAACGTCCGACGATTCACTTGATTCTTCCGAATATAAATAAGTTAAAGAAAACCTGTCAGACTGAATGCAATGATATTGAGATTATTCAATCACTTAAATTCGCACTAGAAACCCAAATTTTAACGATGGTAATTCCAAATTTGACAATGTATCACAACATAGCAATGTTTCTTTTCCCACCCACAAATAAATTAATACAATTTTCACACACTGAAAAACAAACAGCCATTAACGAGTGCAAAAATATTATGCATTTTTTTTAAAAGACAGTATTTGTACCACAACAGAAACCCATTTAGCTAATGACGAATTTGCTGAGTATATAAAAGTTCGCCCAGTTAACAAAATAAAAGACCAAGTGAAACAAGAAATAACAGGATACTCAAATATTAATGTGACATATAGCCTGTTTCCACTGGTTTAAGAAATGTCACATTTTCAAATTTCACATATTGGTGTTGCACCGGTTGTCGGTAACATGTGAGTGGCAAAAGTACCGCTTCTTTAAATAAACAGCTGATCGAGTTTCTTTAACTTAAGCGCCGTAAAGTTCTTTCAAAACTCAAAAATTGCGCTCTCGAAGTAAGGGCTCCATTTTAGGTACTCTTTTTGAGCTTTCGCCATGTTTAAAATCTAAAAACTGTGGGATTATTTTAATTTTGAGTATTTTATTTAAAGGTGCCGCTTGCCTGCGTTGATATATCACCTGTTTATGGTTATGATACTTTACCTTTTTTCACAACATCGATAGAAATCTCGATTAATCATCTCAAAAAACACGGGGCAAATTAACACATTTTTCAAAAATTTGCGTTTTTTTAAAGATGTGTGAAATGTGTTTTCTTATTGGGAAACGCACAGGGCGCATTTCACACATATGTCAAAATTGTTACATTTTCAGAAATGTGTGAGAAATGTGTTCAGTGGACAGAGGCTATTAGATGAGTAACGCCATACAAGAAAATGTTTCTATACAGCTTGAATTTTTGAAAATTGAGAATGAAATCTGAATCATTGCGCTCGCACAGCCGAGAGAGCGAAAATGACCTCTCAGCTTTGGCTCTATGAGGGCCGTGCAAGCAATTATGTTTGTATGTGTCTAAATATACATACATAACAGCATATTTCAATGCGTTGTTATCCACAGCTCTGGGAATGTCTCTGGCTGGCAGAGAAAAAACTTTTATAAGTTTTCAAGCGCTGATCATGACCTATCCCAAATTTGTGTTGACATATGTATGAATGCATGTTTCATACTGAGGATGGCTCCGTTGAAAATATGTATTTTTAAGATTCAAATATTTATATAATGTCTTTTAAATAAATTAATATTATTTTTATTTTCCCATTAACAAATAAAAGAGTGCTAAAAAATACAAATCAAATATTAAAGTAATTAAATTAAAAACTACTATTTATAAAATATACCTTTAGGACAACAAGTATGATTTTTTATTTCTTTATTTAATTTGTATTACTTAAAAGTAATGTTAATTTAATTTCAAGAAATTATATAATATTTGCATCAACTTAAAATAACATATTTTCTCTTTTTTACTAAGTGGCCCGCAAGCGTAAAATCAAACCCAAAAAGCTCCTTTACCGTAGGAAGCAACAACAAACCACTTGTAAAACAACAACAAGAGACAAATGAAGCCGCTATGCTCTTCGCAGGGTTCTCTCTCGTCCCTATAAGGCAGCGCAAAGAAAAAACAACAGCACAATTTGCGTACTATTGTTGTTGTTGCAGAGTTGAGTCTCGGAGCAAGTAGATAGAAAAGATAGATTTAGATTTAGATAGACAGACGTCATCATCGATTATGACGTCACGTTTCATAGAATTCTATTTCTTGTGATGTTTAGTATATATTTCTACTTTAGTTACGTACATTTAAATAATTTACGAATGGGGTCTTTTATAGTAAATAATTTGTTAACATATGTAATAATTTAAATACGAAATGATCGCACATTAAAAGCCTTGGGGCTGTAACGTCACATGCGAAGCAGAATGTTGCAATATTCATAAGTTCCCTTGGCTTGGCAGACACATACACAATTGTGTGGGATGAGACACACATACAACAACTATCTGGCGCGTCGAGGCCTTGATACCCTTTATTAATTAGAATGGTATATCATTTTTAATGAAAAGAATTATTATTGATTGTTCTAATATTTGCACACTAATCACGAAATTATATTTTTCATAGATATTGGATAAAAATGTATATATAAGAAGGATTGTGCTATTTGGGTACATCACTTATGACTAATTAAAATACCCTATTTTGAGAGAGGTCGTGAAATGAAAAATCAGCTTGGTCGTGAAATGAAAAATTGCTTGCCGAGCAGCTTGCAAGTTGAAAACGAGTGGAGAAGAAGAAGACATGACTTTGCAAATTATTTTTGCATAGCAGTGCTTAGAAACCACAACAATGAGTTAGGAGGGTGCTGAAGCTAAGATCATTTGCTGTAGCCTAAGACCGGAAAGGGATAGCAACGACAGAATTTCTGGTGTAATTATACCCTGAACCCATTAAAAATGGGTATAAGGGTATATTGTATTTGTGCGAAATCCAAATGTATGTAACAGGCAGAAGAAGGCATCTCCGACCCCATAAAGTATATATATTCTTGATCAGCATCAATAGCGGAGTCGATCTAGCCATGTCCGTCTGTCTGTCTGTCCGTCCGTCCGTCCGTCCGTCCGTATGTATGAACGCAAGGATCTCAGAACCTTTAAGAGCTAGAGGCTGAAATTTTAGATGTAGGTGCTCCTAGATCCCGCGCAGATCGAGTTTATTTCCGATAATCGATAACTTACTCCGTTTCCAAGCAATCGATAAATCGATATCCTGTTTTTTGCTATAGTCACCATACTTGACATATAGCTTCTAAAACAGAATATATATGCATTTGATGTTGGAAGAAGAGGGTTCCCCTAGTCGAGAGTTCCCGACTAGAACCTCTTACTTGTTAGTATTTAAAAATGGCGAAATCTCCAAAAGAGTACCTAAAATGGAGCCCTTACTTCGAGAGCGCAATTTCTGAGTTTTGAAAGAACTTTACGGCGCTTAAGTTAAAGAAACTCGATCAGCTGTTTATTTAAAAAAGCGGTACTTTTGCCACTCACATGTTACCGACAACCGGTGGAACACCAATATGTGAAAATTAAAAATGTTACATTTCTTAAACCAGTGGACACAGGCTATATGTCACATTAATATTTGAGTATCCTGTTATTTCTTGTTCCACTTGGTCTTTTATTGTGTCAACTGGGCGAACTTTTATATACTCAGCAAATTCGTCATTAGCTGAATGGGTTTCTGTTGTGGTACAAATACAGTCTTTTAGTAAAAATGCATGATATTTTTGCACTCGTTAATGGCTGTTTGTTTTTCAGTGTGTGAAAATTGTAATTATTTATTTGTGGGTGGGAAAAGAAACATTGCTATGTTGTGGGTTTCTAGTGTGAACATAAGTGATTGAATAATCTCAATATCATTGCATTCAGTCCGACAGGTTTTCTTGAATTTATTTATATTCGGAATATGTGCATAATCCACAAAGCCAAAGCATCAAAATTTGTTGTGTATTAGCCTCTGTCTACTGAACACATTTCTGAAAATGTCACATGTGTTTCCCCATAAGAAAACATATTTCACACAACTTTCAAAAAACGCACATTTTTGAAAAATGTGTAAATTCGCCCCGTACATTTCGTGTTTTTTGCGATAGTTAATTGAGATTTCTATCGATGTTGTGAAAAATGGTAAAGTATCATAGACAGCTGATAAATCAACGTAGGCAAGCGGCAACTTTAAATAGTCGGGAGCTCCCGACTAGGGAAAACCCAAAACCCTCTTATTCCAACACCAAATAAATTTAAAAACAAAAGTTCCCTCGGCAGGGTTTGAACTCGCAACTGACCGCATTACTTGCTATGCCTCTACTCAGCAGCCTCACCAACTATTTTGTACTAATGATAAAAAGGAAGTAAAATAGCATTACAAAAAAGTCGCAATTACCATGCTGTTAGAGTATCTGTATGCCAAAAATGTCAATTGCATTTAAATTGTGATTTAAATTGGTTGGTAATAAAAGTTGGGTTATAAACTTGATTTATAGCTCTGGGCTGGTAGCGGGGAGGTGGCGATAGGTATAAAATGAAAGATACTTGACACATATATAATATTCTAGAAGCAACATATCATGTTTGGTGACTCTAGCTCTTATTATTTACCCAATTTACTCAAAAAACAGGATGTCGATATCGATTAGTATCGATTGGTTGGAAACGAAGTAAGTTATCGATTATTGGAAACAATCTCGATCCGCGCAGGCACTAGGAGCACCTACATCTAACATTTCAAGTCTCTAACTTTTATAGGCTCTGAGATTCTTGCGTTCATACATACGGACGGACGAACGGACGGACACACAGACGGACATGGCTAGATCGATTCGGCTATTGATGCTGATCAGGAATATATGTACTTTATGGGGTCGGAGATACTTCCTTCTGCCTGTGTCATACATTTGTAGTTAGCACAAATACAATATACCCTTTTTACGCATTTTCAATGGGTTCAGAGTATAGAAATTTAATAAGTTAAATTACAAATTTGATGTGTTTTTTAACATTTTTCTTTCAGAGTACAAAAACAGCTTGGCACTTATATAACTGCGGTTGGGAAAAAATTCCGTACAACAAACAGTTCCGAACAAGTCTGGAGTATATGATACTTTGTAGCCAGCGACCTGTGAGAATAACGGCTTTTAAATTTTCAACATTATCTCTTCAAAGTTTTGCTGCGGTAAAAATCATAGCAACACATAAAATAATGAAAAAATAACACACTAATGAATTATATTATTACAGATACTGAGCACTTCAATGAGTTACTTTACATTGCTACGATCGATTTATTTTGAAAACAAAATGTGAATGATTCAGCACTACTCAAAATGCACTACTTCTGTTCTTCACTTTTTTTATAAATACAGTGGTTAATATAGTTTGACATACTTACATATTAGAAAGAATGTCAAAAATCCCAGGTGTTTCAATTAAAATAAAAGGTAAATGCCCGCAAAATGAAAACAATTAAGTTACCAGCTAAAAAAATTTTAGGCAACGGACAGCATGTGCCAAATTTAAAATACATAGGTAATCTTTCCTTCTAATAGCGAGAAGTATAGTTAGAGATAGTTAAACAGACTGGCTTTGTCTTTAAGTTTTGCATTGCAATTTTATAGCAGTATTTGATTGATTTGAATGGCGAAGATTCACATGTCAATATAGCTGACGATATTCCAAATTTGATGACCCCAGCCTTTAAAACCAAGCAAAATTGTTATAAAGACAGTAATTTAAGACCGATTTTTACCGATTGAGTGAAAACAATTTATCGACTATCTGTGCGGGCACTAGAAATGTCAGGTTTACATATTACATGTTTACACTTAAATGTCATGTTTTTAGTTCCTATTGGCTTCTGAGATAGACTCGTTCAAACGGAGGGGCTGACAGACGGACATTGATAGATAGATTCTGCTATTGATGCTGATCAAGTATATGTTTACTTTATGGGGTCAGAGATACTTGCTTCTGCCTGTTACACATATTTACATTTGTACAATAACACTATACCCTTTTAAGGCATTTTTAATGTGTTCAGGGTATAATAAAAAAAGAGGTTCTAGTCGGGAACTCCCAACTAGGAAATACCATGAACTAGAAATATTAAGAAATATTTTTATTAATGGTCGACAATACGAGTGTCTTCCTCATTATTCAATAGATTATACAATAGATAATGAAATTATATGCTAAAAGCCTAGATAAAGAATACAATTTTCTAAATAGCATCACCGACCGATGGAGTTATTTTATTTGCCAGTCCGGCCAGCTGTGCCCCTTTTCACAGCTAATTTTGTCAGTGACGCTATAAGAGCCGACATCTAAGCAGAAGGTTGCAAGTAGAAAAAAAGTGTTCTTAAGTAAAATTAAAAATAATCTTAATTTGCTATATTAATAAAGAAAATACAATAAATAGGAAAAAAAAGTAAGAAGATTGTTAGTAAAGTAAAGCAATGTAAATTAGATAAGGAGTGTTAAGTAGATAGGACAAAGAGAGAAGTAATGGGAAATCACCGACCCGGTGGGGGAAAATTTTTTTTAGCCCCTACCAGCCAGCTGGAGTAGGATGGCAACCGAAGATTAGGGTCCCAATTTAAACCTCGAAAGGCAAAAAGCAGAAATTGCTTCTGAACAGATTCAATACGATCCTGGCTATTGTTATACTGTGGAGACCAGATGCAAAAGCAGTATTCGAGGATAGGGCGAACAAGAGAGATGTACATAAGCTTTGTTATAAAAGGATCGTTAAACTCTTTAGATCATCGTTTAATGAATCCAAGTACACCTTTTGCCTCATTAACGATGGTATCTATGTGTAGATTGAAACAGAGTTTAGAATCAAAAATAACGCCTAGATCCTTAACTGTTAGTATACGTTGCAAAGCGATATTGTCGATTGTATAAATGACAAGATAAGGTGTAGTACGAATATATGTCATAAACATACACTTTGAACAATTAAGATGCAATCGATTGGCCGAACACCAAAATTGCATAGCATTCAAATCGTCTTGTAGACGAGAATGATGTAGGGGATAATTGTAAGATAGAAAAAGTTTGACATCGTCCGCATACATGAGTACACGGGCATGTGATATAAAAGAGGAGATATAATTTATAAAAAGAGTAAAGAGTAAAGGTCCAAGAAGACTACCTTGAGGAACACCAGAAGTAAACTTGAACCCGTTTAGAGGTAGTCAGCCTCAGCATTACTCTTTGGGTCCTACCTTTTAAATAAGAATTAATCCAATGTAAAAGGGACGAAGGGAAACCTATTCGGTCAAGTTTAAAAAGTAAAATGTCATGGTGCACAGAGTCAAACGCCTTACTGAAGTCAGTGTAAATGACATTAGTTTACGTTTTCGAAAGGAAAGCATCATTTGCCAAGGAAGTTAACTCAAGCAGATTGGTCGAAGTTGCCCGATTCTTTACGAATCCATGTTGAACAGGGGAAACAACTGATTTGCAGAAATGCTGCAAATTCGAAGTAATTATTTTTTCAAATAATTTAGGAATAGCGGACAATTTGCAATGCCCCTGTAATTTTGTATATCAGACTTTCCACCTTTCTTGTGAAGGGGTATGATATAAGATTCTTTCTAAAGAGATGGAAAGACAGAAGTTTCAAGGGATAGATTAAAAAGCTTTATGGATAAAGAAGAGAAGAACTACACTCCTTGAGTAGACAACTAGGAATATTATCCGGCCCAGGAGAGTAAGAGGATTTTAAAGGGTTTATAGCTAATGGGATAGAAGAGTGTGAAATAATGTGAGGAGGTATAAGGTAAAAGGTATAAGGTAATTGGTATTAGGATAGACTGAAGAGTAAGTTGATTGGAAAAAATTAGCAAAGATGTTAGCAGAATCAGTGTCATTGCTAGCTTTATCCATCCCTAGAGAGAATAAAGATGCCAAACTTGAAGATGTACGCTTCAAGTTTACAAAATTATAAAACTGTCTCGGATTTTAGGCAAATTGCCTGCTACAACGAGTTAGATAATTCTCATAGCATTGAGAATGAAGAAGTTCATCTTGGCTATGGAATATAAAGCCTGGTCTCTAAACGAACCAGACTTTTTAAACTTTTTAAAATATTAAGATTTTACATTTTGTAGATGTGATAATCTGGGAGTAAACCAGGGTGGTTTTGAAAAAGAAGTCGAAGGAATTGACTTAGGAATACACACATCTAAGAGGGAGTTTAGGGTGATATAAAAAGAATTAATGGCAGTATTCATATGAACCGAGTCATATAAGAAAGACCAATCGGTTGCATAAATAAGTTGATTCAGCAAAGAATCATTTCCTTTGCGAAAGCAACAGCAGGGCTTATTGGCTGATGAACAGGAAATGAAAGGATTACAATTGAGTATTGCAATATCTAAAGTAGGATGATAGAGATGAAGGAGGGGACCTAGACACATTAGAAATAAGGTAGTCGTTAACAAATACAAGGTTAAGCATTCTATTCAAATGATTAGAAGTTGAATTGATGCTGTGCTGAGGGCACTAGTTATCGATTATCGGAAATAAACCCGATCTGTGCAGGCACAAGGAGGACCTACATCTGAAAACTTGACTCTCTAGCTTTTATAGGTTCCGAGATCCTTGCGTTCCTACATGCGGACAGACAGACGGACATGGCTAGATCGACTCGAAATATTTTCCCCGATGATCTCGAACTCCTGACAGTCCGCACCACTTGCTATGCTTCTATTCAGCAGCCACACCAATAATTAAGTACTCATGATAAAAAAGGAACTTAAATAGCATTAAAGAATAAAGTCGCAATTACCATGCTGTTAGAATGTGAAGCAGACGCGCATGAATGTGTGTTTGTACATGTATACAGAAATTCTTAGAGATGCTGATAACTTTGGTTTTTTCTTAACCGATCTTTATGAAATTTTCTATAGTATATCTTATTGTACCATAGTATATTTGTGTATACTCAAAAAGTCAATTGCATTTAAATTTTGGCTTGAATCGGTTAGCAATAACAGTTGGATTATTAACTTGATTTATAGTTCTGCGGTGGTAGCGGAGAGGGGGCGATATGTATAAAATGGAAGATACTTGACAAATATATAATATTTTTAAAGCAACATATCATGTTTCGTGACCCTAGCTCTTATTATTTACCAAAATTGCCCAAAAAACAGGATATCGATATCGATTTTTATCGATTGCTTGGAAACGGAGTAAGTTATCGATTATCGGACACAAACTCGATCTGCGCTAGGCACTAGGAGCAACTATATCTAAAATTTCAAGTCTCTAGCTCTCATAGGTTCTGACAACCTTGCGTTCATACATACGGAAGGACGGACAGACGACGGACATAGCTAGATCGACTCCGCTATTGATGCTGATCAAGAATATATATACTTTATGGGGTCGGAGATACTACCTGCTGCCTGTTACATACATTTGGATTTTGCACAAATACAATATACCCTTATACCCGTTTTTAATGGGTTCAGGGTATAAAAAGTATGAAACGTCCCTCAAATGAATTTTAGCAAAGATCTTTGAAATTGAGTTTGAGTTTGAGGCCAATCGGATGGTAGGCAAGAAAGTTTCATACAAACGTTTTTTGCGATTTTTTCATACTTTCGGGTGGAGTTTCCCGAACGCCCGTCTTAACGTGCACCTTCATCACATAAGGTAACTACAGTGAAATTTTCAGCTTCCTAGCTTTTACGGTTTGGGCTGTGCGTTGATCATCAATCAGTCAGTCAGTCAGGACAAACTGTTTTATAAAGAGAGATGTATAATCTAAGCTTTAATTCTTTTGAGTAATCATCTATATTATATAATTAGGGTCTATTTTAGTTTGATTTTCAAATTCTATGAACTGTCTTGGTTGTCTACCATACCAAGTTCGTATGGACAGTATTCATGTACTCTCGATGGTGAAGTGTTGAAACAATATATGAAATAATTCAACCATAGGACCCCATAGTCTTCGGTTATCGAAATATATGAACGAATAAATTCTTTAAATTGTAAAATATAAATGGCGGTTGGCTTTATTTTTACGATTCTTGTCCGTTTCGTACGGCTCCGATTTCAGAATTGAATTCTCCTTTTATTCTTCTTATTGTTTTGCTCGAAGTATCGATATCGTAAGCGATATCGATACATCAGGCATATTGCACTAAGTTTCTTATTATCTTATCCTATAATATGGTTACATTGATACTTTTAAATTTACATTCGATTGGTTGTCGATCTTACATTCGGCTAACCTAACTACAGATCGCCCACGATCTTACAATTTTGGGGTTACATTACATCTCACTTATTTATATGATCTTAGGTTATCTATATATGTAGGTTAACGACATACATCTATTGTGTCGGATACACACTGAACCCATGGCTTGAGCCTAGCTGGCTCTAATATACTATAGTATGTCATCTGAGTCAACTGGCAATCTTCAATTTCAACCACTTCATAACGGTCGTTGTCAAAGACTCTGTTTATCTTATGCGGGCCGCGATATTTTGGTGTGAATTTCTTATTAACTCCTATTGTAGTGTGAACATTACAAATGGCCACGTAATCACCTATTTGATACGTTAACGGAGCTTTATGTTTCTTGCCATATATTTTCTCATTTCTTTGCTGTGAGCACAAAATATTTTCACTAGATTTCTTTAGCACCGCATTAAGATTTATCTCCTCTATGTTTAATTTATCCTCTTAATATTCAGTTAATTCTTCAACTATTGGTCCTTTTTGGATTACTCCAAATACTGGGTGTTTTCTGCGTGCTACTATGAATAGCGTTATTTATGGCATACTCAACTTTGTTCATCAACCTTTACCAATCTGCCTGCTGAATGGGCTCTAAGAGTTTACCTAACATAGGGGTGAGAACACGATTAACTCTTTCAACTTGGCCATTGGCCTGTGGTTCCCCAGTGGCAACTTTGATATGCTCTATACTGCGTTCTTGCAAGAAATTCGCAAACTCTAGCGATGTGAACCACGTGCCTCGTTCCGAGATTATTCTTACAGGTCTACTGTAAAATTCGAAGTATTTGCTCAAGGCGTCTTTGGCTTCACGTGTACTGGTACTATTTACCGGAAATAATTTCACAAATTTTGTGAAGGCATCTACGACTACCAAAATATGTTTTCTTTTTGATGTGATACTCGATAAAGGGCCTAGATGGTCTATGTGTAATGTATGAAAGAGCACCTCTGAGTTCGGTATGCTAGGTAAAGTTCTATTATGTACATATGGTTTTGGGCATAGAGTGTAATTTTTCTACTTTACTACGCATTGACAGGAACCAATATGTTCTTTTTAGGTCATTAACGCACTTGTCTGCCGCTAGATGTCCTAACTTCTCGTGTGCTACTCTGATTAATTGCTCTTCCATGCACTTCGGAACATATGGGCCTAACTTGCCATTACTATCTCTGTTGTATATTATTACATCTATCATTTCAAATTCAGTCTCGCGACTTTCCTCTATTATTTCTCTAATTTTTCCTATGTCTTCAACTCGCATCTGCTCAGTTTGTAAGATTAAGTCCACATAATCTGGGGTAACACCAACCACTCCAATTTCTAGTGCTGAGTTTATAATCGGCTGATCTTTATATTCAAAATTATCCTTCTCTTTTGCTCTAATTTCTGTGAATCCATTTTTATTCACGTCTCCAATCTCCAATCTCCGAATGGAGATTGTAGTGCTTTTATATTTTGTGGAACTCTCTATGTTTTCCTCTACTGTCTTTGTTGCTACCATATAAACTACGATGCTCTTATTTCTAATGAGGTCACTAAGCAGATTGGAAATATATCTCTGAAAAATGGCTGGTCCATATTAAAGCCCGAAAGGCATTCTTGAATACTCGTACTGTCCATGAGGGGTTACAAACGCAGTGTACGGGATTGATTTTTCGTCAACTCCAATCTGGTGGTAACCACTTTTAAAATCTATAACGGAAAAACAGCATTTGTTCTTTAAATATTCCAGACAGTCCTCAATTAGCGGCAACGGAAAAGTGTCCTTAATAATTCGCTTGTGCGAACCGCGATAATCAACACACATTCGGAGATCTCCTGACTTCTTTTTCACCAGAACCAAAGGGGAAGCACACGGAGATTCACTAGGTCGAATGACCTTTTTATTAAAAAGATCCCCTACAATTTCTGCTACCTTGTCCCTCTCATAACAAGACAGGCGCCGTGGATTGCAGTAGAATGGTGTTGTGTCCGTTACTCTAATAGTCATGTTGTATTTAGGGGGCACTGTAAAGTCACATGCCCGATGTAGATAATGAGTTCTAATTAGTTCCTTACATTTGTCTGCCCAAGATTTGCCAAACTTTTCACCCACGATAATGGGATCATTCTCTTCGATTTCAATACTGGCACAAAGGTTACTAAAATCATATTTTGCACTTTAAAGTATTGAAGACTACTCTTAACTTGGCTGCCTACCTCTTCATTTAGTAGTTGATTGCTAATTTGATGATTACTTAATGTAGGATTGCTTATATTGTTATACGATAAATGATTGAATTCCTTATCGCTAATAATTTGTTGGTCACTGGTGAACAAAGATGCACATTTCGAATAAGCGGTTTTATTCTTTATTGAATTAAGAGGTAAATGATATTCAGCATTAATACTTTTCTTACGAACTAATTTTACTTCAATGATTTCTAAGGTATCTCTTCCTAATAATACTGGTAGAGTTAATATCTTATCGTCTACAATATTGAGTGAAATAATATAGGTCCTCATAAGAAAATTAATTCGGGCTTTCAACTTTCCCCATGGTATTGACTGTATTCAGATTTTAACTTTATATTTTTTTGTATTTATGCCTTATGAATAAAGCTTACGGGGCTCCCCGTATCAAATAAACAACAAACACTTGTGCATCTTTCTTCACCAAACGGAACTCATAATTGTATTAATTGAACAGCTGCTAACTCGTTATTATTCATCTCACCCGTACCCTTGTTGCCTTGCACTGCTGCAATTGTTGCTCGAACCAGCAGTTCGCAACGTACGTCCTCCCAGGTCAATGGAGCTACATGGTCTATGTACGCCTTAGCGGAACCAGATAGCAATTTTTTCGCTAATATCCACCACATAACATCTGGTGTGTTGTACAGGGTCATTACGTCTTCGAAGTCGCGCTCCCATTGCACGATCGAATAGCCATCATCACCAAAAAAGCTGCGCACTTAAGTATCAATATGACCGAAATCAAGGCGCTCCTTTGGCGCAAGCTGCAAATCAGCCACCTTTTTTTCAGTTTTCGATATAGCTAACTGTAACTCGGCTATACGTTTTCTGCTTTCCAATAATTTCGCCATCTCTTGCAATTGCCGAATTTCGTGACCTTCTGATGTTTGCAGCGCGCTTTGTGGTGAAATACTTTCAGCCGTTAAGGTTGATGTATGTTTTTCGAAATTGCGTCACTATGGTTGTCTCTTTCTTTCTCACGTACGGTCGCCTCGACTACCTTTGGCACCATGTTTCCCAGAATTATAGCGTCTTCTGCATCGTCACCATCTGACGTTTTGTTACCTCCCTCAAACAAATCTAGCATCCAATCTCCTCGTGCGGCTCCGCCTCTCTCCACGGAATCGTCCATGATTGCTTTTAGGGCTGAGCGCAATTGCTAAATTGAGACGCTTTCTCCTAGCTCAACTCTGTGGGCGCCCAATAGGGAAATAAATTCGCTATTTGATTTTCTTAATATTTCAGTATATTTCATTGCCAATGATTTGCAATGTTATTTGGGTATACTACACACCTGATTTGTCAAATATAGATGGCCGTTGGCTTTATTTTTACGTTTCTCGTCCGTTTCGTACGGCTCCGATTTATGAATTGAATTCTTCTTTTATTCTTCTTATTGTTTTGTTCGAAGTATCGAATAATATAAAAATACTTGCAAATATATAAATATATATAAATATATAAATACTTGCAAAGGTTATTTATTAGTGAAATTTTGTATTTATTACCCACGTCCGTTTCAAACGTTTTATAAGGACCCTACTTTAGTACAAAAGATTTAAAAATTGTCTTAACTCCTCTTTTTCTTTTTTATCTGTCACTGGTATTGTAACAATATATTTAGTGAGATCACATTATACTAGCTGCGTACTTGTTGCCATTCTCTGTACGAGGTAATGGACCGATTGTGGCTGTTAAAACAGTTTCATATGCAGTGTTTGTTTGTATGTGTATTCGGTAATATCATTGGGGCTTTAGTATGTGAAATGGTCGATGAGACGAACCAAGAAAATAAACACAGTTCCACCACATATAGCTTACGATAAAAATGTCGCCTGTGTTGTAACCGACAAAAGCTTGCGTTGTAATGTACCAACTAAAGCTTTAGCTAGTGTGCTTGACGAAAGTGTAGCTTTTGTAAGTTTGTACCGCTCATATAACTCCACATGGGACCTTTATAAGGCCACCCCCAACTTCGCTGTCTCCACTTGTCGCAATCCCCGGTAAGCCAAGACGCTCACGTGTGACGGACACTCAAAACCTTACTCTAAGGGCATCTCCAAAGAGAAGGAGGTATGCGAACATAATAATATTTTTTCAGATCGGGAAAAATAATATAGTGTTGTTTTATAGAGCTTGATTATATTCGACCGTCCTCATACGATAACTTGCTAGTCCTCCATAGGACAACTAGGACAAAAATATGTGTTGCCCCAGCCAAACAGCCCTAGGTTATGGGCTAATATTCTGAGTGCCATTTCATAAAGCACGTCTGCAGTGCCAATTGGAGCATCCGACGGGTACAGAAGATATTGACGCTCATGGCGGTCTCATCAACCGAATCCGGGTCCCCATCGCAAACCCAGTGCAAAACAAAAAAAACTACCGACTTAAATGATTAGCTAAAATTTCTAAATTTATTGGGTGCAGTGCCATATGAGTTGAGTGCCCTAGCATTAAATAAGAAATATCGACATTTTTATTCCATTTTTTTTGTATATATACGAAAGCAAGTCAGCAGTGCTCTCAAGCTAAAAAAAAAAACGTTGCAACAAAAGAAAAATGAAAATATAACTTAAAAAAATTTGCTGTATAAATAAATAGTACAAAGAAAAATCATAAAAATAATATGCATAATTAACAACTTTTTAATGCTCACGTGATGAAAGAAAGTTTACTCATTGTGTCTTCGTATCTGCATACAGACATACATTTATACAGCTTTTAGTTAGGTAATAGTTAGCACTAACCAAACAACATCTAGACTGGACATCAGTGCAGGAAAGTAGGCACAAAAAGTATCGGTGGCATCTGGTCCAAGCTCGCGAGTATGGGAGTAGAAGATATACAGTTGATGTATTTTTGAACCGCTTACTCTACAGGAAAGTGCTTAGCGTACACTCTTCCATATGATTTGTGCGATGATGTTAAGGGATCGCTTAAATGTGTGTGTGTGCAAATTATTAATTAATGTATGTCCTGCGATGTTATCATGGGTAAGTTGCGTTGATCCCGAGCTGCTGTAGTGCGTATTTATTTATTTATTTATTTATTTATTAATGGTCGACAAAACGAGTGTCTTCCGCATTATTCAAAAGATTGTACAATATAATTATATGCTAAAAGCCTAGTTAAAGGATACAATTTTCTAAATAGCATCACCGACCGATGGAGGTGTTTTATTTGCCAGTCCGGCCAGCTGTGCCCCTTTTCACAGCTAATTTTGTCAGTGACGCTATTAGAGCCTACGTCTAAGCAGAAGGTTGTAAGTAGGAAAAAAGTGATCTCAAGTAAAATTAAAAATAATCTTAATTTGCTATATTAATAAAGAAAATACAATAAATAGGAAAAAAAGAAAGTAAGAAAATTGTTAATAAAGTAAAGCAATGTAAGTTAGATAAAGAGTGTTAAGTGGATAGGACAAAGAGAAAAGTAATGGGAAATCACCGACACGGTGGGGGAAAATTTTTCAGCCTGTCCGGCTAGCTATGCCCCTGCTCATAGCTGGGAATGGTCAGCGACTTCCCGAAGGTATTCTGAAAGCAACGATTTTATTAGGGGTAGAGACAGTTCAATAGAGAAAACGTGACGCAAACTATTATAATTTTTACATAGCACGCGAAAAGAATTGTGCATAGCGTAATCTGTTGTGCACGTAGATAGTAATAAGGGGCGATAATTTCTGGTTGGTCTAGCCGGAACAGAGAATTGAAGACGCCCTAGCAGAAAAGGAGAATCTATGTCGCCAATAATCAACTTATGTAGAAGGACAACACCGAGAATTGTCCTACGGTTGATTAACGACGGAAGGTTGAGAAGAAGCAGTCTGCTGGAGTAGGACGGCAACCGAAGATTAGGGTCCCAATTTAAACCTCGTAAGGCAAAAAGCAGAAATTGCTTCTGGACAGATTCAATACGATCCTGGCTGTTGATATACTGTGGAGACCAGATGCAAGAGCAGTATTCAAGGATAGGGCGAACAAGAGAGATGTACAGAAGTTTTGTTATAAAAGGATCGTGAAATTCTTTAGACCATCGTTTAATGAATCCAAGTACACCTCTTGCCTCATTAACAATGGTATCTATATGAAGATTGAAACAGAGCTTAGAATCAAAAATAACGCCTAGATCCTTAACTGTTAGTATACGTTGCAAAGGGATATTGTCGATTGTATAACTGACAAGATAAGGTGTAGTACGATTAAAAGTCATAAACATACACTTTGAACAATTAAGATGCAATTGATTGGCCGAACACCAAAGTTGCATAGCGTTCAAATCGTCTTGTAGACGAGAATGATGTAGGGGGTTAGTGTATGATAGAAAAAGTTTCACATCGTCCGCATACATGAGTACACGGGCATGTGATATAACAGAGGGAAGATCATTTATAAAAAGTGTAAAGAGTAAAGGTCCAAGATGACTACCTTGAGGAACACCAGAAGTAACGTGAACCCTTTTAGAGGTAGTCAACCTCAGTATTAATCTTTGGGTCCTACCTTTTAAATAAGAATTAATCCAAAGTAAAAGGGACAGAGGGAAACCTATTCGGTCAAGTTTAAAAAGTAAAATGTCATGGTGCACAGAGTCAAACGCCTTACTGAAGTCAGTGTAAATGACATCAGTTTGCATTTTCGAAAGGAAAGCATCATTTACCAAGGAAGTAAACTCAAGCAGATTGGTCGTAGTTGACCGATTCTTTACGAATCCATGTTGAACAGGGGAAACAACTGATTTGCAGAAATGCTGCAAATTCAAAGTGATTATTTTTTCAAATAATTTAGGAATAGCAGACAGTTTTGCAATGCCCCTGTAATTTTGTATATCAGACTTCCCACCTTTCTTGAAGATTTACGCTACAAGTTTACAAAATTATAAAACTGTCTCGGATTTCGGGCGAAATGCCTTTTACAACGAATTAGATAATTCTCATAGCATTGAGAATTAAGAAGAAAGAAGTTCGACTTGGCTATGGAATATTTAGCCAAGTCTGTACACGAACCAGACTTTTTAAACTTTTTAAAATATTTGGATTTTACATTTTGTAGATGTGATAATCTGGGAGTAAACCAGGGTGGTTTTGAAAAAGAAGTCGAAGGAATTGACTTAGGAATACACACATCTAAGAGGGAGTTTAGGGTGATATAAAAAGAATTAATGGCTGTATTCATATCAACTGAGTCATATAAGAAAGACCAATCGGTTGAATAAATAAGCTGATTCAGCAAAGAATAATTTCCTTTGCGAAAGCAATAGCGGGGCTTATTGGCTGATGAGCACGAAATGAAAGGATTACAATTTAGCATTGCAATCTCTAAAGTTGGATGATAGACATCCTCAGGATGAGACAAAGGAGGGGACCTAGACACATTAAAAATAAGGTAGTCGTTAACAAATACAAGGTCAAGTGTTCTATTCATATGATTAGAAATTAAATTGATTTGAAACAACGAAAGATCAAGAATGCAGTCTAAAAAATCGTGCTGTGCTGAGGGCACTAGGTAATTTTCAGCAGTGAATAATGACCAACAGATGTTCGGCAAATTAAAATCACCCAACACCAATAATAGGTCATTATCCCGCACGTGTGAAGAAACTTCTTTAATACAAGTAATATGATTCATATAAACTTGAATATCAGAAGAAGGTGGGACATAAGAGCATGTTACATAGATATTCCGTGTAGGAAAAGACACCTTAACTGAGACAATCTCAACGTCAGTAGGCGTACTAAAACAGAATAGTTCAGACTGGAGAGTGGCTTTAACGGCAATTAACACCCCACCACCTCGAGTCGGCCGATCATTTCTAAACAAAATAAAGTTATTCGGTAATATCTCAAAATCAGATATGGTTGAGTTTAACCATGTTTCTGAAAATGCTATTATGTCCGAATCAAAGGAAGTGCTGGCAATAAAAAGATTTTTTAGCTTTGAAGTGAGACCTCTGACATTCTGATAATGAATAAAGATTTGGTCAGAAGATGAAGCTAGTTTTTTGGGGCAGAAATGGTACCCTGTATTGAAGGGACTGGAAGGGTGACAGGCTGGTTACGCTTTTTAGGCTTGAACTCATGAACAATCATGTGTGGTGTGCCAAAATTTGGGATCACAAATGATTGGGAACATATCATGTGAAACATTTATTTTGAATGATGATATTTCCCGAGGGGTGGAGAAATTAAATTTAGTTATTGACACGCTAGCAGAAGATTTGCTAGCAATATAGGCTGCCAATGACTCAGAAGTGGTGTCCGACGAAAGTCGAGACACAAAAACTTGCCTACGAGGGGCAACTACCGTTAAAGTAGGCGTTGATGGGGCTGTAGCTAATACAGGAGTTGGAGCAGCTAACGAGGCACAATGATTGTTTTTAACAATCTGGGCAAGATTGCGCGCAGGTCTACCTTTGCGGCCAGGAGCTGACGGGGCTGAGGCAGTTTGATTAATTGGGACGGAATCAGGTACGGGCTCTACTGGGTCTAGTACAGGGGTTGAAACCGGGGTAATTGGACAGTCGCTTGGAGAAGGCGATAAAGACAACATTGGAGATACCTCCAGGTTGCTAGGAAGAGACAAGAAAGTCGTAGGTGTCTGAACAGACGTAGAGGGCAATTGCAAAAGTTGAGGCTCCAACCGGCGATTGGTTGGGGACTCAAATTTATATTTGCCTAGCAACTCGAAACTCGAGTCAAAATTACTCGAGAGCTGCTTAGCCACATTATTTAATTTTAAGAATTGACTTCTCACAGAATTATACATTCTGGAGAAATCAATTTGCTTGTCGATGCATTCTGGGCACGACCAACGCAAGCCACCGCAGCCCTTCTTGGCAATAGCAGCGATCTTGTCGCAATCACGCCCAGTGAGACCTGCACATTTAGCATGCATCATATTCTCACACAGCCAGCAATTAACAAATTGCGGCAGTGCAGAATCGTCAGCCTGCTTGAACGTGCACGGTTTCTTACAGCACGACATAATTAAATGCGCAAGCAACTTGCGAGAACGCAGAGCAAAACGAAACGAAAACGGTGCACAAGTAAACGCTCAAAAAACAATTATTCGTACACAAACAAATTGTTTGGTGCGAAAAGCAATAGAAAGAAATTTATGAGAGCGCGATGCACAAGCAGAAAGTATGCAGCGAACACACGCACAAACAAGTATATGCACAGGGGAGCACAAAGGCAAAAGACTTAAAACAGCCAATAACAACAAACACGGAACTGACGCCGCGTTTTATAAAATGTAATAATTAACAGACACGCTTCGAAACAGATAACACTTTGCACAGTTTATAAAAGCTTTTTAAATAAAGCACCGAAAAATGCAAAATTTTGAAATAAAAAGCAGGATAAAAGCGCAAAAATATATAAAAATCTTGGAGCACAAGTAAAACATGTCAATCACTCTCAACTGAGAACGCTCTCTGCCCTTACAGAATACCCCGTACTTAAATATAAAGTATGCAGCACTTTGTTGCATACAATAACAATAATATAGTAAACGAGCCCAGAGCCACATTATGTATTGGCTCGGTCTCATATTACGCAGCGCGGTTTACTAGCCTCACTAGCTGACCGTTTATGCTTATGCTGCATATCCCACGCTCCGTCTGAGCGCATTCCGTGAGCAATATACATATATGCTCACTAATACAGGCATATGCGAGCTACTTACTCTCCCTCTCTTTGTAGCTGTTAACGAATAACAGCATAAGTATATATGTATATCCATAGGCTAAGCGAACATGATAACAAGTGAATAAATGCATTCTGAACAAAGATACAAAACAGCACTGACTGCTGGCTTATTTTTCATTGACAATAAGTGCTCTTTTTACATGGCGACCGTGACAAGTGTCACGAACATGTTAAAAAGTAATAGTAAAATGCTCACCATAAAGTAGACACACACACAGAAAATAATAACTACAACCTGCTTGGAGCTGGACTGGAGCTGAAAAAAAAAAAAAAAACAAAAATACACTGAGTGAGTACAGGGCATGAGCTCTAAGGCAAAAAATAAGCCAAGACGCAGTGGCATTAAGGAGCGAATCAGACGGAGAAAGTCTAAAATCGTAAGACTCCTTTATAAATGCACAAATCCCCTCCCATGGGACACTGCAGTGAAACTAAATGACGAACTCGAACATCTCGATTCGTTGTTAAAATCAAAGAGCGAGCCCTGTCCCTCAGATATAAATAAAAAACAACTAACAAAGAATCATCGTCCACCGCCAAGACAGATACCAGCACGTCCACGCAGATGCCCACCAGATTGTGAAGGCCCCTTCACAGCCCCCATTGCGAGGGCACCTGCCGCACTAAGGAAGCAGAGACAACCAACGCATGAGAGGCAAACCGCCGCTTATGCCTACGAGGGAATTCTAAGCAACTAAGACGAGTTGCATGAGAGGCAAACCGCCGCTTATTCCTACGAGGGAATACTAAGCAACTAAGACGAGTTGCATGAGAGGCAAACCGCCGCTTATGCCTACGAGGGAATACTAAGCAACTAAGACGAGTTGCATGAGAGGCACACCGCCCCTTATGCCTACGTGGGAAGAAGAAGAAGAAGACCCTATAACAACAGTACCGACAGCGCCCAACATATTAAATTAAATAGTAATAAATAAAACTTAAAAATTGTAATGCCCGACGACAATTGAGTCGACCGGCAAGACGTTTGGCCCGTACAGCCATTCGAAACAATAGGTAGGAAAAATACAGATTGTAAAAAAAAAAAAATTTTTTAAGATGCGTTTTAAGCAGAAAACAAACAAACAACAACTTGTCTTGTAAAAGTAAACGAAAACAAATTTAACATTACGCATTTGTAAACTTTTTTTAAGATAATTCCTAAAACCTCAAATGAACGATACAAACAACAACTTGTCTTGTAAAGTAAACGAAAACAAATTTAACATTACGCATTTGTAAATTTTTTTTAAGATAATTCCTTTTTACTTTTATGTATGATCCCATACAATATATGAATATTAATATCAAAAAGAGGAAATTAAAAAGTTATAATTCGTTCAGCTTGTCTCATTAGGTAATTCAAAATTATGATCAAGAATTAGCATGATCGAGGACAAGATTAACAAAGTATATAACGACTATACAGACTTTCGTATGCGAGCCATACAAAATTTTGCAAAGGCATAGAGAATTCATATCAGTATATGAGTTCGAATCCGAATATATAGAAACATTCGGCACAGTGACAAGTCCATTCTATTCATGTTCTAAAATGGAGTGCGAAATAATCTTGTCTACACTACCCTACGTCAAAATAAAAACAATTATTGACGAGCATCCGATTCTAGGGCAGACAACAATTGTCTTAGTACGTCTGCATAGGCAGTAGTTAAATCAAAAAGCAAGAGTATTCATATAGGAACATGGGGGGAAAACAATCAAAGGCAGATGATAACATTGCCAATGTTGTTAACGTAGTAGAAGTCGTAGACACCACTCCCCATGTGCAGTTAACAAACATACTGCTGATAATACTCATTTTAATAGCTTCAGTAAATCTCCTTCTGGAGATTTATCTTCATCATTAAAAATCATTGAGGAAGCGTTAAGGGATAATCTGGTAAACTTAAATAAAAAATATGATCTCCAGCTTTATCTACCATCGCTGTTAAATACACCGGTAACATTTGATGTTACTACTGACAAACGACCAAATAGAAGATACAAAATTAGTAAACATGGCACAAACAGTTGTAGAATTTATCAAGCTAGCCACATCTCTGATACCAGAGTTTGACGGTAAGCCGGAAAATCTACAAAGTTTTCTAGATTCTTTGAATCTATTAGAAACCTTAAAAGGCACACATGAGCTAACGGCCATAAGCCTTAAAAAACAAAGCTAAAAGGCCATGCGAGAAATTTGATAAGTAATGAGCAGACAATTGCTGCAATCATTACGCAACTATCAAATGCAGTAAAAGGAGAATCGGTAGAAGTTGTATATGCTAAGTTGTAAAAGCTATGACCCAAAATTGTTCGATTGATAAGGTAAAACTTATCATGCAGGTAGGCAGATTCACAAATATGAATGATGCCGTATCCAAATTTGTCAATAGCTGCACGGAGATAACAGGTCAAAGTAACACTGTCCTGTATTATCGACGAGGTGCAAACAATAATAATAGAGGAGGCCGAGGTTATAATCGTGGCAGAAATTACGACCACAACAATTAAAACCGAGGCGGTAACAACAATAACAATAATTACAATGAGAATGGCGCAAAATACGCCGGAAAACTCCCAGAACCCTTTAGGAAACAACCAGTAAATGTAAAGGTTCATTCCATCAATTACAGTCTTAATATATTTGTCAGTTTTTATAATCATTCAACTGAAAATAAACTCACATTCCTAATAGATAATGATGCAGATATCTCACTTTTAAAAATAAATTCAGATAATTTCAAAATTCAAGAAGAAAAAATTATAAACATCCAAGGCATAGGCCAAGGTGTAATAAAATCTCAAGGAACAACTTCAATAGAACTTCAATCCACAAAATATATTATTCCACACGAATTTCATTTAGTAGATTCGGATTTTTCAATACCGTGTGATGGAATAATAGGCATTGATTTTATTAAAAAATTCAATTGTCAATTAGATTTCAAACCAAGTGAAGACTGGTTTATAATTAGACCTCAAAATTTAAATTATCCAATTCATGTTCCGATAACATATCGTGCTGGCAACACAGTTCTCTTGCCAGCCAGATCCCAAGTAATTCGAAAAATAGACATTAATACAGTAAATGATTATATATTTGTTCCTAATCAAGAAATACATTATGGAATTTATGTTGCAAATACAATAGCAGCATCCAAACATGTATACATTCGCCTTCTACACACAACTAATTTCGACCAATTGGTCAAAGTAAACAAAATCTAATATGAAAATTTAACAGATTACGACATTCATAGCACTACTCCAGAAAATAGAAGCGAACAAGTACTTTCAAAATTAAAGAAAAATTTTTCAGAACAATTCAAAAGTCAACTAACAGAATTATGCACCAAGTATAGTGATGAGTTCGGACTGGAAACCGAACCAATAGCGACAAATAATTTCTATAAACAAACATTAAGACTTAAAGATGATGAACCCATTTATATTAAAAACTACAGAAGCCTGCATAGCCACGTTTAAGAATCTCAAAAACAAGTAGGGAAATTAATAAACGACAAAATCGTAGAACCGTCTGTATCCGGGTATAACAGCCCACTCTTGTTAGTTCCGAAAAAATCATTACCAAATTCGGAAGAAAAAAAATGGCGATTAGTAATTGACTATCGCCAAATCAACAAAAAACTACTTTCTGATAAATTCCCGCTTCCCAGAATTGATGATATTCTAGACCAACTGGGCAGAGCTAAATACTTTTCAAGCCTTGACTTAATGTCAGGTTTCCACCAAATTGAACTTGAAGAAAATTCAAGAAATATAACATCTTTTTCAACGAGCAATGGCTCATATCGCTTCACGCGATTACCATTTGGTCTTAAATTAGCACCAAATTCATTTCAGAGAATGATGACTATATCATTCTCGGGTTTAGAACCCTCCCAGGCATTCCTTTATATGGATGACTTAATGGTGATAGGATGTTCCGAAAAACACATGATTAAAAACTTAACAGATGTTTTTAATGTATGTAGGAAATATAACCTAAAGTTGCATCCAGAAAAATGTTCATTTTTCATGCATGAAGTGACATTTTTAGGTCACAAATGCACTGACAAAGGAGTTTTGCCAGATGACAAGAAGTTTGACGTCATCAAAAATTATCCTGTCCCTCATGATGCGGACAGCGCGAGTCGAATTGTAGCATTATGCAATTATTATCGTCGATTTATAAAAAACTTCGCCGATTATTCACGGCACATACCTAGATTATGTAAAGAGAATGTTCCTTTTGAATGGTCAAGTGAATGCCAAAACGCATTCCAATACCTTAAAGAAAAGCTTATGCACCCCACATTATTACAATATCCTGATTTTCGCAAAGAATTTTGCATTATAACAGATGCCAGTAAACAAGCTTGCGGAGCAGTTCTAACTCAGAACCGTGACGGAATTCAGCTCCCAATAACTTATGCATCTCGTTCATTTACCAAAGGGGAAAGCAATAAGAGCACAACAGAACAAGAGTTAGCGGCAATTCATTGGGCAATTACCCATTTTAGACCATATATTTATGGCAAATATTTTACTATTAAAACGGATCACAGAACATTGACATCTATTTTTTCTATGACTAATCCCAGTTCTAAATTAACTCGCATGCGGCTGGAGCTTGAAGAATACGACTTCACAGTAGAATACCTAAAGGGGAAAGATAATTTCGTAGCAGCCGCACTTTCGCGTATTAATATAAAGGAACTCAAAGATATGCAACATAAAGTCCTGAAAGTCACTAACAGGCGACAAAGTAGACAAAATAAAAACTGTACAGTAGAAAATTATGAACTTCTGCCAAGGCAAAGTCAAAATAAAAGGTATCCAAGCCCAACGTACATGAAGTCATTACGAATGATGAATTACGAAAAGTAGTGACCTTGCGCATAACAGAATCTAAATGTTTATTTAAACATGGAAATAAAATTATCGCAAGAATTGAAGTTAGCGATTAATATACCAATGAAATTCTCGACCTAGGTCAGTTCTTCCAAAGGCTCGAAAAAGAGGCCGGTATATTAAAAATCAGCCAACTTAAAGTGGCACCGAGCGAAAAGATCTTTGAATCAGTTTATATAGATTCTTTTAAAAATATGGGCAATGAAATATTAAAATCTTTAAGAGTAGCGCTACTCCAGCCGGTGACCCAAATAAAAGATAAAAAAGAGATACAACAAATATTGTCTACATACCATGACGACCCAATTCAAGGAGGTCATAGCGGCATAACAAGAACGTTAGCGAAAATAAAAAGACACTACTACTGGAAAAATATGACACGTCATATAAAAGAGTACGTACGTAGATGTCAAAAATGCCAAATGTCTGAAACAACGACGCACACAAAAACTCCTCTGACTCTCACAGAAACACCTGTGAATGCTTTCGATATAGTGATAGTGGATACAGTTGGTTCGCTACCCAAATCGGAAAATGGTAATGAATACATAGTCACATTAATATGGGACCTTAAAAAATATTTAGTAGTCATTCCAATAAAAAGCAAAAGCGCAAATAATGTCGCAAAAGCTATATTCGAAAATTTCATACTCAAGTTTGGTCCAATGAAGACGTTCATCTCGGACATGGGAACAGAGTATATAAGCCAGATTTTAACTGACTTATGCAAGTATTTGAAGATCAAGAATCTCACCTCTACTGCATATCATCATCAAACATTAGGGACAATAGAACGGAGTCATCGAACTTTTAATGAATACATTCGTTCATACATCTCTGCAGACAAATCTGATTGGGATGTCTGGGTTCAATATTTCACTTGTTGCCACAACACGACACCATCAGCAACGCATGAGTATTGTCCATACGAACTAGTATTTGGCAGACTACCGAGACACTTCATAGATTTAAACAAAACTAATTACATAGATCCTATTTATAATTTAGATGACTATTCTAAGGAAATAAAGTTTAGATTAGAAATAGCATACAAAAGAGCTAGAATTATGTTAGAAAAAGCTAAGGCTTATAGGAAATTAGCATATGACGAAAAAACAAAAAACTTTGAATTAAAAGTAGGAGATAAAGTACTTATAAGAAACGAAACAGGGCACAAATTAGACCCAGTATATTTAGGACCATATATAGTAGAGAAAATAGAAGTTAATGACATCATTTTTATTAAAGATAGTAGAGATAAAAAACAAAAAGTTCATAAGAATAGATTAAAAATTTTTAATTCCTAATATAATAAAATAAAAATATATGACGTCCTGATCAACCGAATGAAAAAAAAAATTTTTTTTTACAAATAAACGAATTATAAATTTTTATATCTTAAATAATTTGTATACTCCAACATTTAAAACTTCTTATTATATAAAAAAAAAAAAAAAAATTTCAATTTTTTACAAAAAAAAAAAAGAAAGCCTCAATAATTAAGTTCATTTAATAACTACACATTCATTATGTTACGTTATTTCTCTAAAAGGGGAAGTGTAGTGCGTATATGCCCTTACAGAATACCCCGTAACTTAAAGTATGCAGCACTTTGTTGCATACAATAACAATAATATAGTAAACGAGCCCAGAGCCACATTATGTATTGGCTCGGTCTCATATTACGCAGCGCGGTTCACTAGCCTTACTAGCTGACCGTTTATGCTTATGCTGCATATCCCACGCTCCGTCTGAGCGCATTCCGTGAGCAATATATATGCTCACTAATACAGGCATATGCGAGCTACTCACTCTCCCTCTCTTTGTAGCTGTTAACGAATAACAGCATAAGTATATATGTATATCCATAGGCTAAGCGAACATGATAACAAGTGAATAAATGCATTCTGAACAAAGATACAAAACAGCACTGACGTGCTGGCTTATTTTTCATTGACAATAAGTGCTCTTTTTACACTGCCCTTGATCCAAATATGTTCTCCTTGATCCGGTAATATTACTGAAGATTATGTTTTGAAGTTGACTTCTATTGATGGCCTTGGGCTCAAACAATAATGAACGATATATTACGTCGGCAATGCCGGAGCTGTATATTTATTTCAGCGACTTGTGTGTTGCGCGGTTCAAATAAAACTGAACTATTGAGGCTAACTATAAGTACGATTATGCCCTTAGCGACAATGCATCACGCCACAAAGTCATGATCGGCAAGCCGACTCAGCATTCCATACAGCGCAGCGCTTCACTTCGAATAGGAAGTTTCAGCATACCACTGTTGGTCGTTCTAAGCGCAGAGCGTTGAACTCAAATGTGGCGCATCAGCATTATTTATGCAAAGCTACTTAATAACTAGGGCAATATATTGTGCAATATTTAACTTACATCTGATTTTAACTTTTGGGTAGGCTATTAATATATGGATAATTTTTTCGGACTGAAGGACCCTTATTTTAGAGGCTTCTATTAAACTAAGTATTGAACTGTCCTCTTCGATTAGTGATTTCAAATCAGCGTGCTCAAGAATTGTGGGGTTAACAATGTCAGATTTTGTTAAAGTAATAGTGAGAATTAAATTTTGAATTTCTGTGCTCAGTATTCTATTACTTGCCAAAAGTGCTTCAAATAAATGTGGGGTGTCAACCAGATCGTTTTTCCGAGCATTTATAATCTTGTTGATGGTGTCCGTCAGTTCGTTTATCTATTTCTGAGTTTTGGAGTTTATGGTAATCTGTCTAGAATTGGTCTCTACTAGTTGCGCCTCGGTGATTCTGATCTTCAAGAAATCTGCAGCATCAGGTGTGCCTGCAACTACTTTCAATGCCGTCCCTAAAAAGTCTAAGCTTCTAGCAAATCTATGGTGTACTTTAAGAACGGACAATAGGGCTCTGTGGTGGTCTGTATCGACGTCTAGCATTTTGTCTAGCATATGCGATTGGGGAAAGGAATCGGACAATTTTTCTGTTACATCTATCATACTGCTAAACTCTGAAAGGTTACTTGAGTGTCTCAAAAAGTCCCTTTATACTATAGCGTGAGACAGGGTGCTTTAACTTTTCTTAAACTGACTTACTAACTAATTGAAGAGGGGAACCTATTTGAGGTTGCCTTTGTGGACCACCCTCCCCTTAATGAGAACAGACGTTCCTAGGTCTGCTTACACTTTTTGCTCTATGCATAACGGGGTCAGTTTGTTTCCTAACCTCCTATTGTACTTTTGGTATACCTTTTCTCCTACCTTAAAGGCACGGTTTTGTCTGGAGTTGCATCTTTTGATGTCTTTTGCGCTTTTACTAACTCTTATCTGATGTCTCATGCACATTGGGCAATGCGTGAACAATCTCAATTGGTCTCTCACGGGTAACTGAGTGTAAGGTTCTGTTATATTCAACCGTTGCCCTCAGTATTAGTTCTACCGTGTCACTGATTTTTCTGTCTAGCTTTAGGCATCTAGCGATTTCAGGCAAGGTGCTATGAAAACGTTCAACTTGATCAACGTTCACAACGTCAATGCCATAACTATTTCTGAGCATAGAGGTAATTGTCTCGCAATTGAAAGCAGCCTCATTATCGCAATATATCGTTTTGATTTTAGGAAAAATGTTTACAAGCTGCAATAGGGGACCTGTGATGTCGACTATAGTTCTGGACAATATCGATTGAACGACTGCAAACTTGGAGAACTTGTCAATATATGTCAGGAATTGTTTTTTATCGGTTAAGAAGATGTCTATGTGCAACAATTCGCCAGTGTAGCTTGGGGTTGTTGTTACCCCGAGCTCTTGTCTTTTAGGGTGCTGGTCATATTTGGCATTGGTACAGACTCGGCAGTTTGCAACCACTTCTTTGGCTAAGCTGTTCATATGGGGAAAAAAGTAGTCACGAAGGACTTTTTTGACATTTTCGATTGTGCTCAGCTGTGATAACTTCTAAGTGATCATTTGTATCGGTTATGTCTTGCACGAAATTTTTACAATGTCGAAATTGAGTGGCTGGGAAATGGAAAATTAGCTCGTGTTGGAAGCTTGCTAAAGTAGGCAGGTCGCAGTGAATAGCGTTAATGACGTCTGTGTTCAGGCGCTCTTTAAGAGACTTTAAAATGCTGCTCTTATCGGTGATGTTGATAAAGTGGCGTGTTTTGCTGCGAAAGATCACTAGATTCCGAATTAGCGGAAACGTGCTTCCTCAAAAACGATTTGGTTCCTGAATCAGTTTAGTGGTTTATCAGTAGCCTCGATTGTGTAGGTCACTGAGATTTCGCTGTGAACGGTTGCAGCGTCCGACTTAGACTCATCTTGCAGACCGTTAAGATTCTGCCTGGAAACGGCATCGGCAACATAATTTTCTTTGCCTGGTTTATAAAAAACTTTGGCATTGTGCTGGTCGATGTATGCCTTCCAACTTTTTATACCCTGAACCCATTAAAAATGGGTATAAGGGTATATTGTATTTGTGCAAAATCCAAATGTATGTAACAGGCAGAAGGAAGTATCTGCGACCCCATAAAGTATATATATTCTTGATCAGCATCAATAGCCGAGTCGATCTAGCCATGTCCGTCTGTCTGTCCGTCCGTCCGTCCGTATGTATGAACGCAAGGATGTCAGAAACTATAAGAGCTAGAGAAATTTTAGATGTAGGTGCTCCTAGTTCCCGCGCATATTGAGTTTGTTTCCGATAATCGATAACTTACTCCGTTTCCAAGCAATCGATATCGATATCCTGTTTTTTGGGCAATTTTGGTAAATAATAAGAGCTAGAGTCACCAAACTTGACATATAGCTTCTAAAATATAATATATGTATATGCATTTGATGTTGGAAGACGAGGGTTTTTTGGTATCCCCTATTTGGGAGCTCCCGACTAGAACCTCTTACTTGTTATTTTTGCGTTGGTGTTTTTTTCAGCTACCGCGAATGTGAAGGGCTGGTGATCTGTGAAGATGCTTAGTTCCCTGGACCTATACAGAAAGTTCTGCAATTTTCCGAAAGCCCATACAATAGCTAACAATAGCTCTTTTATGAGGGGTAGTTTAGCTCTGCCTGTTTTAGGGTACGGGATACCATTGTATTTGGTCTACCATATTGGGATAGGACTGTGTCAATGTTATTAGCCGAGGCATCGGTGGTAAGGTCAAAAGCCTTTTTAAAATCTGGGTACATAAGTATGACATCTTCTGATGCCAAAATGTTGCGAAGGCGCTCGAACGCATTACGTTGAGTTTCATTGAACTCGACAGGGATTTTCTTTGACATGTGCTTACTTACCGAGCCGTTTTCGCCTTTTAGTATATTCGTTATTGGCCGAGCTAAAGCGGCAAAGTCCTTGATACAGACCCTGTAATAACTTGCTCGTCCTATTAAGGATCTAACACTGTACACGCTTTTCGGTTCAGGGTATTCTTGAATAGCTTTTACCTTTTGCGGTCGGATTTGGTTCCGTCCTTGCTCACAATGAAACCTACGTATTCTACGCTTTCTTTAAAAAAACTAGTCTTTTCCTGGCTAGCATCGATTAGACGCTTGAGTACAGCATCGATATGGCGAACATGGTCTGATGCATTGTTTGAAATTACTATGACGTCATCTAAATAAACGTAGCATATCTTTCCAATATGTTCCCTTAGAACAAAGTCCAATGCCCTTTGCGAGAAGTCGCTAATCTGCTCTCATCGAGACCGGTTGTGCCACGTATAGACAAAGTACGAGTGATCGATTGTGCAATCTACGTGTGCTAAAAATAGCACAAATCGAAAATTTCGGACGTTGTCTTTTGCAGTGTCAGCAGTTTGACAACAACAAAACGCAAGTGTAATGCGATAAGACTGCATTCGTTGCCCGTTTGGGCAAAACATTACCCCTCTCTCCGCGCGCAGCCGCACAAGAGGGGCAATAAACGCCGCGCTTATCAGCTAAGTTTTCTGTTTATAAGCTTAACTTTAAATTTAAAGTTAACAAATATAAACTAAATTAATATGGATAAGAACCTTTTTTCTAACTCTCAGCTTAGTAATAAGCCGATTGATTATGGAAAAATGCGCCTAGTAGCTGGAAAATCACCATTGAAAATCAGGAACGATTTTATTAATAGCCTGTTACGTACTGATACTCAGAGCATCAGCACAATAACAACAACTTTAACATTTACTAATGCCACTAGTTATTCTATTTACACCACGGCAACTGCTGCAACCAGCAGTGTGAGCCATAGCGGTAGCATGGATAACCATGCAGCTAGCTTTACCCAATGCGCTAATGTCTGATGCGCATTGGGTAAAGCTAGCCTCTCCAACAATCAGTGGAGCTTCTAAAATAGACTTATTAGTTCTTAGTGAAGCTGCTACAAAATTGGTGGCAGCCCAAAAGAATCTGAAAAATAAGAGAAATAAGCCATTATCTCCCAATACTAACTCTAAGAGGCCGAATAAAGATTTGAAGCTTGTCTCGCCCTCAGCATCAACAAGTATGGCAATCTCTGGCAACAGGTTTGCCTTGCTAGACATGGACATGGATGTAACAAACGAAAGCCATGTTGAAAGTCACAGATCTCCAAATGAAAGCCCAACTAGCGCTTCTGAGGCTGATCAGCAGAACAATACTAACGTCAGTACTGATGTAAATGTCACAGCCAACAACCCACAACATAACGCAAACAATACCAACGACCAACTTCACGGTACCCCAAAGCCACCGCAAATAGTTGTGAGTGTTACTGACCTTACTGATCTATTTGAACTCATTATGGAGGTCACTAATTTAGATAACGTGGCAGTGAAAGTCAACCAAGGAGAAACGGCCAGAATAGGAACGGCAACGAACCTGCCCAGCGCCGTCTACATAGTTTAAAAGCGCAACAAGAGCTACTTAAGCCAATAGAAAATATCAGGCAGCAGCATCCAGCTGGCGTCCAATCATTATTGGAACAACAGCAACAGCAATTTTTGAAATGGCAACAACAGCTGCAACAACAGCAGCAGCAGCAATTCCTCTTGTGGCTTCAGAAGCAGCAACGGAAACAGCAACAACAAAACAAGCAAAATAGTGAACCACTAGAGCGGCTGGAAAAAATGGTCCATGAAATTGCCAGCATGATAAAGCAATGGATAGGGGATAGATCGACTCCCCAGCTTCATAGCAACGCCTCAGCCTCCCAATGAACCCACTCAGGATCCTTATCTGGAATGTTAATGGCATCGCAGGAAAAGCCAGTGCACAACAACAATGTCGACATTCTCCTTTCAAGTGAAATTAGACTAAATCAAGGAGAAACAGGCAAAATACACGGGTACACCTTCTATCCAGCTTACAAGCCATCACGTCACAGTCACGATGGAGGAGCGGCGGTATTCGTGAGGAGTACTCCCCACCATTTTCTACGAAGAGTAATTGAAACGAGCACCATACAAATGTCTTCAATAAAAGTTGCCACAGGTTTGGGAGACATGGAATACAGCGCCATATACTGCCCACCAAGAAATAGAATTGAAGAAAGGCATTTTAGTGACATACTCGCTTCTTGCGGCCAAAGGTATCTGGTTGGTGGAGACTGGAATGCGCGACATTGGCTGTGGGGAGATACCTACAACTCACCCAGGGGCCGAGAACTAGCCGAAGCCATTACAGCCGCAGGAGCTAATATTCTCGCAACAGGATCACCAACTAGATACCCATATGTGTCTAGTCACACACCTAGTTGCATTGATTTCGCATAATACCATGGGATACTGGATTCTCAAATAAATATCGGCCAAAGCTGGGATCTAGACTCTGACCATATAGCCCTTGTTGTAAATTTGCAAACAGATGGTTCTTATGTCAGGTCAAACCCTCTATTAATTACTAACCGTACTTGCTCGTTTCAACCAAATCCGACCTTGGACTCTGGAGTAGATATTGAGAATGCAGTAGATTTTTAACTGAAAATATACATAACGCTGCTGCTGCCACAACTCCACCCATCACCGAGTCACGTCCCATTCGATATGGCATTGTTCTCACGAGGGAGGCTAAGGAGCTGATCAGAACAAAGAGATGCCTTCGAAGAAGAGCAATTCGATCACAAGATCCTTGGGACCGAATATTGTGGAACCGAGCAGCAAAACAGCTACGTAACCTCCTAAGGGAACTCAGAAGTGATTTCTTCGAGCAAAAACTAGCTTCCATGGATTACACCGTTAATGCGAACTACTCTCTATGGAAATATATAAAATCACTCATACGACAACCCTTTAGACAGGTGTCCGATGTCCGATGTCCGATGTCCTTGTGGCGAACATGCTAAAAACGAAAGGGAACAGGCTAATGCTTTCGGATATCATCTTGAGGCTCGATTCACTCCTTATGAATTTGCTACGATAGAGAAGACCAGGGAGACCCATCAGACTCTGCAGACGCCCCTGCAGATGTCCCTGACTATTGAGCCTATAAGGATTGAAGAAATAACTGACGCAATCCAGCTATTGCCGAAAAATAAAGCTCCGGGTATCGATAGGATCTCTAATGCTATGCTGAAAGACCTGTCTACAAGAGCGCTTCTGTATATAGTGCTAATTTTTAATGCTATTATCCGGCTCCAAGTGTTTCCAAAGCAATTGGAAACTAGCAGCGATTATGATGATTCTCAAGCCAGGCAAACCAGAAGCTGATCCTGAGTCGTATCGGCCAATAAGTCTCTTACCCTCCCTGTCTAAACTATGGGAGAGGACTATTGCCAATCGGATTACTGCCATTACAAGCCAATGCAATATCTTGCCGGATCACCGATTCGGATTTCGAGAGGGACACGTCACTGTGGAACAGGTGCACAGACTGCTGAACCATATCATGCAGGCTTTTGACTACCTAGAGTTCTCAAACGCTGTCTTCATTGACATGCAGCAAGCCTTCGATAAGGTGTGGCACGATGGATTACTGTGCAAAATAAAAAACCTTTAACCTGCACCGTACTATGGCCCTCTAAGGTCATATTTGGAAGTACGAGAGTTCAAGGTCAAGGTAAGGGACACATACTCGTCCACCTATACTATGAGAGCAGGAGTGCCACAGGGTAGTGTTCTTGATCCGCTGCTGTACTCGTTGTATACCTCAGATATACCAGCCCTACCTCTCAACATATGGACGATCCCTCTAAGGCTATTATTGCGACATATGCAGATGACATCACAGTCATTTATAACTCCAAAAGTTGCATAGAAGCTAGCAATGGACTTCAGGGGCATCTGGATACTCTCGCAGCTTGGTGCATACGGTGGAATTTAAAGGGTTTCCCGTCAAAAACTATTAACCCATGCTTCAGGTTCTACACTTAATAAAGAAAAACAAAAAAAAAAAAAAAAAAAAAAATGCCCTTTGCAAAATGTTGCTTGCATTTTTTAGGCCGAACGGCAGACGACAAAATTCGTATTTGCCGCTATTTACTGAGTACGATGTCTTTTCTCGGTCGTGCTCTGCAAGGTAAATCTGGTGGTACCCTGACTTTAAGTCTAGGGTGGTAAAAAACTTCGCCTTCCCAAGGATAGAATCATGGAAATGCTGGGCATTAGGTAACAGTCTGGGTTGGTTCGTTCAGAATTTCACAGCAAACGGTTTAATGATCGGCATTATGTTTTTTAGCTCCTTTACGGGCTTGACATAATTTTTTGCCGCACCTGTGTCGATTAGCATTTTTAATGTTCTCCAAGCCAACCGTCGCTCGACGGTTTTCTACGCCTCGCGGCGTTCGAGTCATTAGGTTGACGTTCACTGTATTCAGTGCGCTGCCTAGACTTAGAAGATTAGTCAACCTCCATCGGTTGTGGGGCCTGCGCTTTGTTGTCCCTGTTAGTCTGTTCTTGAGGGTTGCGCTTTGGGAAACTTGAGCTCGCTCCTCCACAGCCTTAGCGTAAGAGTTTGCGAAAATACTTCTCTCAATACTAACCTCTGCCTCTCTGGCCAGAGCCAGCGCAGAAGGAAGGTCTCTGAGTATTTTTTTTACGCCTGAAACAAAGGCATGTAGGGCGTCAACTCGGCGCCCTCTTGCTCGTGCGTCGTGACAATCTTGTTGGTCACTAGTGTGAGCTTTTTACGACTTCGTCGTAGTATTGCATTAAAGGCATGTCTTGCCTGACCATTTCGAATCCCTGCCTCAGTATGCGCAAAGATGTCTTATCCGAGTAGGTACAATCTAGTCTGGCCAATATGGCATCAAAGTTTAACACTGTGTTGTGTGACACAAGCAAGGCTCCAGCTGGGCCTCTGAATTTGTTTCTAATGATGGCGACAGCTTGGTAATTTGCGCTGCTGCCGTTATAAGGCTTGAACAGCTCGTAAGCGTGTATGGCCGAATGCCTCCATGCTACATACTCATCCTGAATGCCTGTGAGCTCAGGGACGGACTTGATTATGTCCAGTGGGATGTCACATTTGACATCAGGCCTAACTGATATTTTTTCGTATGTAATAATTTGAGGTTTTTCCACCTGTAAATTCTGCACCTGAGCAACTAATGAATTAATCTGAGCTTGCAACTGGGATTGCTGTTGCGACAGCGCCTGGCTGACGGCATTGTCAATGAGCGCTTGGATCTTGTTGGTCTGTTTCCCAGCTATCGTTGGTCTGTGTCCCAGCTATCGTCACTGCCGTATTCAACTTTCACGTCCTGCCCAACTCATTGGCTATTGGTTGGCACCACAAAAATATTTTATTGCCCATCGCAAATGATCGGTCGATTAGCTTGGCTGTGCAAGAGATAGAATTTATTAAAGTGGCACTTCATTACTTCGGCCGTGGCTAACAGTCGGCAGCAATGAGGAATAAAGTACCTTTGGGTATGCAATGGAAAATTTTCGACTGACAAAAGAATGCAATGAAAAATTTAACGAACTAAAAGTATGCACTTAATTATATTTTTTTTTTATTTTATTAAGGCTACAATTACTTGGCGATTTATTGCTTTGTTTTCCGATCACGATAAAATTCTTAACTACTCGAACTTACGTGAGTCGCTAATCTGCTCTCATCGAGATCGGTTGTGCCGCGCATAGATAAAGTACAAGTTGATCAATTAAGCAATCTTCGTGTGCTTAAAATAGCACAAATCGGAAATTTCGGACGCTGTCTTGTGCAGTGTCGGCGGGTTGACAACAACAAAACGCAAGTGTAGTGCGATAAGACTGCATTCGTTGCCCGTTTGGGCAAAACATAACCCCTCTCTCCGCGCGCAGCCGCACAAGAGGGGCAATAAACGCCGCGCTTATCAGCTAAGTTTTCTGTTTATAAGCTTAACTTTAAATTTAAAGTTAACAAATATAAACTAAATTAATATGGATAAGAACCTTTTTTCTAACTCTCAGCTTAGTAATAAGCCGATTGATTATGGAAAAATGCGCCAAGTAGCTGGAAAATCACCATTGGAAATCAGGAACGATTTTATTAATAGCCTGTTACGTACTGATACTCAGAGCACCAGCACAATAACAACAAGTTTAACATTTACTAATGCCACTAGTTATTCTATTTACACCACGGCAACTGCTGCAACCAGCAGTGTGAGCCATAGCGGTAGCATGGATAACCATGCAACTAGCTTTACCCAATGCGCATCAGACATTACCTCTCCAACAATCAGTGGAGCTTCTAAAATAGACTTATTAGTTCTTAGTGAAGCTGCTACAAAATTGGTGGCAGCCCAAAAGAATCTGAAAAATAAGAGAAATAAACCATTATCTCCCAATACTAACTCTAAGAGCCCGAATAAAGATTTGAAGCTTGTCTCGCCCTCAGCATCAACAAGTATGGCAATCTCTGGCAACAGGTTTGCCTTGCTAGACATGGACATGGATGTAACAAACGAAAGCCATGTTGAAAGTGCATATGGTTTTGGGCATAGAGTGTAATTTTTCTACTGTACTACGCATTGACAGGAACCAATATGTTCTTTTTAGGTCATTAACGCACTTGTCTGCCGCTAGATGTCCTAACTTCTCGTGTGCTATTCTGATTAATTGCTCTTCCATGCACTTCGGAACATATAGGCCTAACTTGCCATCACTATCTCTGTTGTATATTATTACATCTATCATTTCAAATTCAGTCTCGCGACTTTCCTCTATTATTTCTCTAATTTTTCCTATGTCTTCATCTCGCATCTGCTCAGTTTGTAAGATTAAGTCCACATTATCTGGGGTAACACCAACCACTCCAATTTCTAGTGCTGAGTTTATAATCGGCTGATCTTTATATTCAAAATTATCCTTCTCTTTTGCTCTAATTTCTGTGAATCCATTTTTATTCACGTCTCCAATCTCCAATCTCCGAATGGAGATTGTAGTGCTTTTATATTTTGTGGAACTCTCTATGTTTTCCTCTACTGTCTTTGTTGCTACCATATAAACTACGATGCTCTTATTTCTAATGAGGTCACTAAGCAGATTGGAAATATATCTCTGAAAAATGGCTGGTCCATATTAAAGCCCGAAAGGCATTCTTGAATACTCGTACTGTCCATGAGGGGTTACAAACGCAGTGTACGGGATTGATTTTTCGTCAACTCCAATCTGGTGGTAACCACTTTTAAAATCTATAACGGAAAAACAGCATTTGTTCTTTAAATATTCCAGACAGTCCTCAATTAGCGGCAACGGAAAAGTGTCCTTAATAATTCGCTTGTGCGAACCGCGATAATCAACACACATTCGGAGATCTCCTGACTTCTTTTTCACCAGAACCAAAGGGGAAGCACACGGAGATTCACTAGGTCGAATGACCTTTTTATTAAAAAGATCCCCTACAATTTCTGCTACCTTGTCCCTCTCATAACAAGACAGGCGCCGTGGATTGCAGTAGAATGGTGTTGTGTCCGTTACTCTAATAGTCATGTTGTATTTAGGGGGCACTGTAAAGTCACATTCCCGATGCAGATAATGAGTTCTAATTAGTTCCTTACATTTGTCTGCCCAAGGTTTGCCAAACTTTTCACCCACGATAATGGGATCATTCTCTTCGATTTCAATACTGGCACAAAGGTTACTAAAATCATATTGCTCTTTAAAGTATTGAAGACTACTCTTAACTTGGCTGCCTACCTCTTCATTTAGTAGTTGATTGCTTAAGTTGCTACTAATTTGATGATTACTTAATGTAGGATTGCTTATATTGTTAAACGATAAATGATTGAATTCCTTATCGCTAATAATTTGTTGGTCAATGGTGAACAAAGATGCACATTTCGAATAAGCGGTTTTATTCTTTATTGAATTAAGAGGTAAATGATATTCAGCAATAATACTTTTCTTATGAACTAATTTTACTTCAATGATTTCTAAGGTATCTCTTCCTAATAATACTGGTAGAGTTAATATCTTATCGTCTACAATATTGAGTGAAATAATATAGGTCCTCATAAGAAAATTAATTCGGGATTTCAACTTTCCCCATGGTATTGACTGTATTCAGATTTTAACTTTATATTTTTTTGTATTTATGCCTTATGAATAAAGCTTACGGGGCTCCCCGTATCGAATAAACAACAAACACTTGTGCATCTTTCTTCACCAAACGGAACTCATAATTGTATTAATTGAACAGCTGCTAACTCGTTATTATTCATCTCACCCGTACCCTCTTTGCTTTGCACTGCTGCAATTGTTGCTGTGGTACTGCGCTTAGGACAGCGCGCATACTGATGATCCATATTCCAGCACTTAAGGCACGCCGCATCTGGCCTCTTCGGCTGCACTTCTTCATCATATGACCAAAGCCACGACAATTATAGCAAAGTAACTCACTGGTTCTTTACTGTTGACTTGCTGCATTACTTCCCGTTGCTCGACCTCTTGGCGTTTCGCTGCTACGACTAGGCACATTAGCTGATGGTTTTCGCAATTTCTCGCATACAATCATCTTGTCACGCAGCTCATTCAAGGAACGGCAATATAACATGGCTGCTGCTGCTAAAGTCCTGTCCTGCAGGCCGTTCACAATAAATTTGATGACGTCGCTTGTGGCCATGTCTGATTGCGCTGCTACGCTGCATATTGCAACATAGTACTGCAATGCGCTTTCGCCTCTTCCGATCTTACGCGCCTCCAACTGCTTCCCTATATCCCATGTAGTCACTTTTTGCTCGAAAACTTCCAGCAGTTCGCAACGTACGTCCTCCCAGGTCAATGGAGCTACATGGTCTATGTACGCCTTAGCGGAACCAGATAGCAATTTTTTCGCTAATATCCACCACTTAACATCTGGTGTGTTGTACAGGGTCATTACGTCTTCGAAGTCGCGCACCCATTGCACGATCGAATAGCCATCATCACCAAAAAAGCTGCGCACTTAAGTATCAATATGACCGAAATCAAGGCGCTCCTTTGGCGCAAGCTGCAAATCAGCCACCTTTTTTTCAGTTTTCGATATAGCTAACTGTAACTCGGCTATACGTTTTCTGCTTTCCAATAATTTCGCCATCTCTTGCAATTGCCGAATTTCGTGACCTTCTGATGTTTGCAGCGCGCTTTGTGGTGAAATACTTTCAGCCGTTAAGGTTGATGTATGTTTTTCGAAATTGCGTCACTATGGTTGTCTCTTTCTTTCTCACGTACGGTCGCCTCGACTACCTTTGGCACCATGTTTCCCAGAATTATAGCGTCTTCTGCATCGTCACCATCTGAGGTTTTGTTACCTCCCTCAAACAAATCTAGCATCCAATCTCCTCGTGCGGCTCCGCCTCTCTCCACGGAATCGTCCATGATTGCTTTTAGGGCTGAGCGCAATTGCTGAATTGAGACGCTTTCTCCTAGCTCAACTCTGTGGGCGCCCAATAGGGAAATAAATTCGCTATTTGATTTCAAATGTTTTATTAGGACCCTACTTTAGTACAAAAGATTTAAAAATTGTCTTAACTCCTGTTTTTCTTTTTTATCTGTCACTGGTATTGTAACAATATACTAGCTGCGTACTTGTTGCCATTCTCTGTACGAGGTAATGGACCGATTGTGGCTGTTAAAACAGTTTCATATGCAGTGTTTGTTTGTATGTGTATTCGGTAATATCATTGGGGCTTTAGTATGTAAAATGGTCGATGAGACGAACCAAGAAAATAAACACAGTTCCACCACATATAGCTTACGATAAAAATGTCGCCTGTGTTGTAACCGACAAAAGCTTGCGTTGTAATGTACCAACTAAAGCTTTAGCTAGTGTGCTTGACGAAAGTGTAGCTTTTGTAAGTTTGTACCGCTCACATAACTCCACATGGGACCTTTATAAGGCCACCCCCAACTTCGCTGTCTCCACTTGTCGCAATCCCCGGTAAGCCAAGACGCTCACGTGTGACGGACACTCAAAACCTTACTCTAAGGGCATCTCCAAAGAGAAGGAGGTATGCGAACATAATAATATTTTTTCAGATCGGGAAAAATAATATAGTGTTGTTTTATAGAGCTTGATTATAGTCGACCGTCCTCATACGATAACTTGCTAGTCCTCCATAGGACAACTAGGACAAAAATATGTGTTGCCCCAGCCAAACAGCCCTAGGTTATGGGCTAATATTCTGAGTGTCATTTCATAAAGCACGTCTGCAGTGCCAATTGGAGCATCCGACGGGTACAGAAGATATTGACGCTCATGGCGGTCTCATCAACCGAATCCGGGTCCCCACCGCAAACCCAATGCAAAACAAAAAAAACTACCGACTTAAATGATTAGCTAAAATTTCTAAATTTATTGGGTGCAGTGCCATATGAGTTGAGTGCCCTAGCATTAAATAAGAAATATCGACATTTTTATTCCATTTTTTTTGTATATATACGAAAGCAAGTCAGTACAAAGCATGTCAGCAGTGCTCTCAAGCTAAAAAAAAAAACGTTGCAACAAAAGAAAAATGAAAATATAACTTAAAAAAATTTGCTGTATAAATAAATAGTACAAAGAAAAATCATAAAAATAATATGCATAATTAACAACTTTTTAATGCTCACGTGATGAAAGAAAGTTTTCTCATTGCGTCTTCGTATCTGCATACAGACATACATTCATACAGCTTTTAGTTAGGTAATAGTTAGCACTAACCAAGCAACATCTAGACTGGACATCAGTGCAGGAAAGGTGGCACAAAAAGTATCGGTGGCATCTGGTCCAAGCTCGCGAGTATGGGAGTAGAAGATATACAGTTGATGTATTTTTGAACCGCTTACTCTACAGGAAAGTGCTTAGCGTACACTCTTCCATATGATTTGTGCGATGATGTTAAGGGATCGCTTAAATGTGTGTGTGTGCAAATTATTAATTAATGTATGTCCTGCGATGTAACACAATGTTATCATGGGTAAGTTGCGTTGATCCCGAGCTGCTGTAGTACGTATATGCCCTTACAGAATACCCCGTACTTAAATATAAAGTATGCAGCACTTTGTTGCATACAATAACAATAATATAGTAAACGAGCCCAGAGCCACATTATGTATTGGCTCGGTCTCATATTACGCAGCGCGGTTCACTAGCCTCACTAGCTGACCGTTTATGCTTATGCTGCATATCCCACGCTCCGTCTGAGCGCATTCCGTGAGCAATATACATATATGCTCACTAATACAGGCATATGCGAGCTACTCACTCTCCCTCTCTTTGTAGCTGTTAACGAATAACAGCATAAGTATATATGTATATCCATAGGCTAAGCGAACATGATAACAAGTGAATAAATGCATTCTGAACAAAGATACAAAACAGCACTGACGTGCTGGTTTATTTTTCATTGACAATAAGTGCTCTTTTTACATGGCGACCGTGACAAGTGTCACGAACATGTTAAAAATTAATAGTAAAATGCTCACCATAAAGTAGACACACACACAGAAAATAATAACTACAACCTGCTTTGAGTTGGACTGGAGCTGAAAAAAAAAAAAACAAAAATATACTGAGTGAGTACAGGGCATGAGCTCTAAGGCAAAAAATAAGCCAAGACGCAGTGGCATTAAGGAGCGAATCAGACGGAGAAAGTCTGAAATCGTAAGACTCCTTTATAAATGCAAAAATCCCCTCCCATGGGACACTGCAGTGAAACTAAATGACGAACTGGAACATCTCGATTCGTTGTTAAAATCAAAGAGCGAGCCCTGTCCCTCAGATATAAATATAAAACAACTAACAAAGAATCATCGTCCACCGCCAAGACAGATACCAGCACGTCCACGCAGATGCCCACCAGATTGTGAGGGCCCCCTTCACAGCCCCCATTGCGAGGGCACCTGCCGCACTAAGGAAGCAGAGACAACCAACGCATGAGAGGCAAACCGCCGCTTATGCCTACGAGGGAATTCTAAGCAACTAAGACGAGTTGCATGAGAGACAAACCGCCGCTTATGCCTACGAGGGAATACTAAGCAACTAAGACGAGTTGCATGAGAGGCACACCGCCCCTTATGCCTACGTGGGAAAAAGAAGAAGAAGACCCTATAACAACAGTACCGACAGCGCCCAACATATTAAATTAAATAGTAATAAATAAAACTTAAAAATTGTAATGCCCGACGACAATTGAGTCGACCGGCAAGACGTTTGGCCCGTACAGCCATTCGAATCAATAGGTAGGAAAAATACAGATTGTAAAAAAAAAAAAATTTTTTTAAGATGCGTTTTAAGCAGAAAACAAACAAACAACAACTTGTCTTGTAAAAGTAAACGAAAACAAATTTAACATTACGCATTTGTAAATTTTTTTTAAGATAATTCCTAAAAACTCAAATGAACGATACAAACAACAACTTGTCTTGTAAAGTAAACGAAAACAAATTTAACATTACGCAATTGTAAATTTTTTTTAAGATAATTCCTTTTTACTTTTATGTATGATCCCATACAATATATGAATATTAATATCAAAAAGAGGAAATTAAAAAGTTATAATTCGTTCAGCTTGTCTCATTAGGTAATTCAAAATTATGATCAAGAATTAGCATGATCGAGGACAAGATTAACAAAGTATATAACGACTATACAGACTTTCGTATGCGAGCCATACAAATTTTGCAAAGGCATAGAGAATTCATATCAGTATATGAGTTCGAATCCGAATATATAGAAACATTCGGCACAGTGACAAGTCCATTCTATTCATGTTCTAAAATGGAGTGCGAAATAATCTTGTCTACACTACCCTACGTCAAAATAAAAACAATTATTGACGAGCATCCGATTCTAGGGCAGACAACAATTGTCTTAGTACGTCTGCATAGGTAGTAGTCAAATCAAAAAGCAAGAGTATTTGTATAGGAACATGGGGGGAAACAATCAAAGGCAGATGATAACACTGCCAATGTTGTTAACGTAGTAGAAGTCGTAGACACCACTCCCCATGTGCAGTTAACAAACATACTGCTAATAATACTCATTTTAATAGCTTCAGTAAATCTCCTTCTGGAGATTTATCTTCATCATAAAAAATCACTGAGGAAGCGTTACATGAGTCGAGCCAACGACTTAGACAAGGTCTAAGCCACTGCTCTAATAAAATATTTAAGTAGCGGAAGTTTACATGGAGCCGGTCACAAATAGTAGAAAAGATAAAGCGGTATAGAGAAAATTTCGATAAATCATACAAGTGCCTTAATAAAAGCGCACCAGTTTTAAGACCCACCATAATTAAACATACTGAGATCCTTGTATATGAGTACAATGAAATCAGGAGTCTAGTTACCGAGTGTCAAAATAAACTGACAAGTTTACACAGAGTCCAAACTTTAGACGTTTTACAGCGTTAAGGGATAATCTGGTAAACTTAAATAAAAAATATGATCTCCAGCTTTATCTACCATCGGTGTTAAATACACCGGCAACATTTGATAAGTCACTACTGACAAACGACCAAATAGAAGATACAAAATTAGTAAACATGGCACAAACAGTTATAGAATTTATCAAGCTAGCCACATCTCTGATACCAGAGTTTGACGGTAAGCCGGAAAATCTACAAAGTTTTCTAGATTCTTTGAATCTATTAGAAACCTTAAAAGGCACACATGAGCTAACGGCCATAAGCCTTATAAAAACAAAGCTAAAAGGCCATGCGAGAAATTTGATAAGTAATGAGCAGACAATTGCTGCAATCATTACGCAACTATCAAATGCAGTAAAAGGAGAATCGGTAGAAGTTGTATCTGCTAAGCTTCTTAATTTGCAACAGAAAAATAAAACGGCTAACCAATACACCCAAGAGGTGGAAAAACTGACAAAGGCCCTTGAAGGCGCCTATCTCAGTGAAGGTCTAAGCCAATCACTTGCAAACAAATACAGCACTACAACAGCTGTAAAAGCTATGACCCAAAATTGTTCGATAAGGTAAAACTTATTATGTAGGTAGGCACATTCACAAATATGAATGATGCCGTATCCAAATTTGTCAATAGCTGCACGGAGATAACAGGTCAAAGTAACACTGTCCTGTATTATCGACGAGGTGCAAACAATAATAATAGAAGAGGCCGAGGTTATAATCGTGGCAGAAATTACGACCACAACAATTATAACCGAGGCGGTAACAACAATAACAATAATTACAATAACCGTGGAGGAAGACGAGGCCAAAATTGAGGAAGAGGCCGAGGTAACTCCAACCAAGGTTATAATAGTTACAATGTGAGAATGGCGCAAAATACGCCGGAAAACTCCCAGAACCCTTTAGGAAACAACCAGTAAATGTAAAGGTTCATTCCATCAATTACAGTCTTAATACATTTGTCACTTTTTATAATCATTCAACTGGAATTTAAACTCACATTCCTAACAGATAATGATGCAGATATCTCACTTTTAAAAATAAATTAAGATAATTTCAAAATTCAAGAAGAAAAAATTATAAACATCCAAGGCATAGGCCAAGGTGTAATAAAATCTCAAGGAACAACTTCAATAGAACTTCAATCCACAAAATATATTATTCCACACGAATTTCATTTAGTAGATTCGGATTTTTCAATACCGTGTGATGGAATAATAGGCATTGATTTTATTAAAAAATTCAATTGTCAATTAGATTTCAAACCAAGTGAAGACTGGTTTATAATTAGACCTCAAAATTTAAATTATCCAATTCATGTTCCGATAACATATAGTGCTGGCAACAACACAGTTCTCTTGCCAGCCAGATCCCAAGTAATTCGAAAAATAGACATTAATACAGTAAATGATTATATATTTGTTCCTAATCAAGAAATACATTATGGAATTTATGTTGCAAATACAATAGCAGCATCCAAACATGCATACATTCGCCTTCTACACACAACTAATTTCGACCAATTGGTTAAAGTAAACAAAATTTAATATGAAAATTTAACAGATTACGACATTCATAGCACTAGTCCAGAAAATAGAAGCGAACAAGTACTTTCAATAATATAGTGTTGTTTTATAGAGCTTGATTATAGTCGACCGTCCTCATACGATAACTTGCTAGTCCTCGATAGGACAACTAGGACAAAAATATGTGTTGCCCCAGCCAAACAGCCCTAGGTTATGGGCTAATATTCTGAGCGCCATTTCATAAAGCACGTCTGCAGTGCCAATTGGAGCATCCGACGGGTACAGAAGATATTGACGCTCATGGCGGTCTCATCAACCGAATCCGGGTCCCCATCGCAAACCCAGTGCAAAACAAAAAAAACTACCGACTTAAATGATTAGCTAAAATTTTTAAATTTATTGGGTGCAGTGCCATATGAGTTGAGTGCCCTAGCATTAAATAAGAAATATCGACATTTTTATTCCATTTTTTTTGTATATATACGAAAGCAAGTCAGTACAAAGCAAGTCAGCAGTGCTCTCAAGCTAAAAAAAAAACGTTGCAACAAAAGAAAAATGAAAATATAACTTAAAAAAATTTGCTGTATAAATAAATAGTACAAAGAAAAATCATAAAAATAATATGTATAATTAACAACTTTTTAATGCTCACGTGATGAAAGAAAGTTTTCTCATTGCGTCTTCGTATCTGCATACAGACATACATTCATACAGCTTTTAGTTAGGTAATAGTTAGCACTAACCAAACAACATCTAGACTGGACATCAGTGCAGGAAAGGTGGCACAAAAAGTATCGGTGGCATCTGGTCCAAGCTCGCGAGTATGGGAGTAGAAGATATACAGTTGATGTATTTTTGAACCGCTTACTCTACAGGAAAGTGCTTAGCGTACACTCTTCCATATGATTTGTGCGATGATGTTTAGGGATCGCTTAAATGTGTGTGTGTGCAAATTATTAATTAATGTATGTCCTGCGATGTAACACAATGTTATCATGGGTAAGTTGCGTTGATCCCGAGCTGCTGTAGTGCGTATATGCCCTTACAGAATACCCCGTACTTAAATATAAAGTATGCAGCACTTTGTTGCATACAATAACAATAATATAGTAAACGAGCCCAGAGCCACATTATGTATTGGCTCGGTCTCATATTACGCAGCGCGGTTCACTAGCCTCACTAGCTGACCGTTTATGCTTATGCTGCATATCCCACGCTCCGTCTGAGCGCATTCCGTGAGCAATATACATATATGCTCACTAATACAGGCATATGCGAGCTACTCACTCTCCCTCTCTTTGTAGCTGCTAACGAATAACAGCATAAGTATATATGTATATCCATAGGCTAAGCGAACATGATAACAAGTGAATAAATGCATTCTGAACAAAGATACAAAACAACACTGACGTGCTGGTTTATTTTTCATTGACAATAAGTGCTCTTTTTACATGGCGACCGTGACAAGTGTCACGAACATGTTAAAAAGTAATAGTAAAATGCTCACCATAAAGTAGACACACACACAGAAAATAATAACTACAACCTGCTTTGAGTTGGACTGGAGCTTAAAAAAAAAAAAACAAAAATATACTGAGTGAGTACAGGGCATGAGCTCTAAGGCAAAAAATAAGCCAAGACGCAGTGGCATTAAGGAGCGAATCAGACGGAGAAAGTCTGAAATCGTAAGACTCCTTTATAAATGCAAAAATCCCCTCCCATGGGACACTGCAGTGAAACTAAATGACGAACTCGAACATCTCGATTCGTTGTTAAAATCAAAGAGCGAGCCCTGTCCCTCAGATATAAATATAAAACAACTAACAAAGAATCATCGTCCACCGCCAAGACAGATACCAGCACGTCCACGCAGATGCCCACCAGATTGTGAGGGCCCCCTTCACAGCCCCCATTGCGAGGGCACCTGCCGCACTAAGGAAGCAGAGACAACCAACGCATGAGAGGCAAACCGCCGCTTATGCCTACGAGGGAATTCTAAGCAACTAAGACGAGTTGCATGAGAGACAAACCGCCGCTTATGCCTACGAGGGAATACTAAGCAACTAAGACGAGTTGCATGAGAGGCAAACCGCCGCTTATGCCTACGAGGGAATACTAAGCAACTAAGACGAGTTGCATGAGAGGCAAACCGCCGCTTATGCCTACGAGGGAATACTAAGCAACTAAGACGAGTTGCATGAGAGGCACAGCGCCCCTTATGCCTACGTGGGAAAAAGAAGAAGAAGACCCTATAACAACAGTACCGGCAGCGCCCAACATATTAAATTAAATAGTAATAAATAAAACTTAAAAATTGTAATGCCCGACGACAATTGAGTCGACCGGCAAGACGTTTGGCCCGTACAGCCATTCGAATCAATAGGTAGGAAAAATACAGATTGTAAAAAAAAAAAATTTTTTTAAGATGCGTTTTAAGCAGAAAACAAACAAACAACAACTTGTCTTGTAAAAGTAAACGAAAACAAATTTAACATTACGCATTTGTAAATTTTTTTTAAGATAATTCCTAAAAACTCAAATGAACGATACAAACAACAACTTGTCTTGTAAAGTAAACGAAAACAAATTTAACAATACGCATTTGTAAATTTTTTTTAAGATAATTCCTAAAACCTCAAGTGAACGATACAAACAACAACTTGTCTTGTAAAGTAAACGAAAACAAATTTAACATTACGCATTTGTAAATTTTTGTTTAAGATAATTCCTTTTTACTTTTATGTATGATCCCATACAATATATGAATATTAATATCAAAAAGAGGAAATTAAAAAGTTATAATTCGTTCAGCTTGTCTCATTACGTAATTCAAAATTATGATCAAGAATTAGCATGATCGAGGACAAGATTAACAAAGTATATAACGACTATACAGACTTTCGTATGCGAGCCATACAAATTTTGCAAAGGCATAGAGAATTCATATCAGTATATGAGTTCGAATCCGAATATATAGAAACATTCGGCACAGTGACAAGTCCATTCTATTCATGTTCTAAAATGGAGTGCGAAATAATCTTGTCTACACTACCCTACGTCAAAATAAAAACAATTATTGACGAGCATCCGATTCTAGGGCAGACAACAATTGTCTTAGTACGTCTGCATAGGTAGTAGTCAAATCAAAAAGCAAGAGTATTTATATAGGAACATGGGGGGAAACAATCAAAGGCAGATGATAACACTGCCAATGTTGTTAACGTAGTAGAAGTCGTAGACACCACTCCCCATGTGCAGTTAACAAACATACTGCTAATAATACTCATTTTAATAGCTTCAGTAAATCTCCTTCTGGAGATTTATCTTCATCATAAAAAATCACTGAGGAAGCGTTACATGAGTCGAGCCAACGACTTAGACAAGGTCTAAGCCACTGCTCTAATAAAATATTTAAGTAGCGGAAGTTTACATGGAGCCGGTCACAAATAGTAGAAAAGATAAAGCGGTATAGAGAAAATTTCGATAAATCATACAAGTGCCTTAATAAAAGCGCACCAGTTTTAAGACCCACCATAATTAAACATACTGAGATCCTTGTATATGAGTACAATGAAATCAGGAGTCTAGTTACCGAGTGTCAAAATAAACTGACAAGTTTACACAGAGTCCAAACTTTAGACATTTTACAGCGTTAAGGGATAATCTGGTAAACTTAAATAAAAAATATGATCTCCAGCTTTATCTACCATCGGTGTTAAATACACCGGCAACATTTGATAAGTCACTACTGACAAACGACCAAATAGAAGATACAAAATTAGTAAACATGGCACAAACAGTTGTAGAATTTATCAAGCTAGCCACATCTCTGATACCAGAGTTTGACGGTAAGCCGGAAAATCTACAAAGTTTTCTAGATTCTTTGAATCTATTAGAAACCTTAAAAGGCACACATGAGCTAACGGCCATAAGCCTTATAAAAACAAAGCTAAAAGGCCATGCGAGAAATTTGATAAGTAATGAGCAGACAATTGCTGCAATCATTACGCAACTATCAAATGCAGTAAAAGGAGAATCGGTAGAAGTTGTATCTGCTAAGCTTCTTAATTTGCAACAGAAAAATAAAACGGCTAACCAATACACCCAAGAGGTGGAAAAACTGACAAAGGCCCTTGAAGGCGCCTATCTCAGTGAAGGTCTAAGCCAATCACTTGCAAACAAATACAGCACTACAACAGCTGTAAAAGCTATGACCCAAAATTGTTCGATAAGGTAAAACTTATTATGTAGGTAGGCACATTCACAAATATGAATGATGCCGTATCCAAATTTGTCAATAGCTGCACGGAGATAACAGGTCAAAGTAACACTGTCCTGTATTATCGACGAGGTGCAAACAATAATAATAGAAGAGGCCGAGGTTATAATCGTGGCAGAAATTACGACCACAACAATTATAACCGAGGCGGTAACAACAATAACAATAATTACAATAACCGTGGAGGAAGACGAGGCCAAAATTGAGGAAGAGGCCGAGGTAACTCCAACCAAGGTTATAATAGTTACAATGTGAGAATGGCGCAAAATACGCCGGAAAACTCCCAGAACCCTTTAGGAAACAACCAGTAAATGTAAAGGTTCATTCCATCAATTACAGTCTTAATACATTTGTCACTTTTTATAATCATTCAACTGGAATTTAAACTCACATTCCTAACAGATAATGATGCAGATATCTCACTTTTAAAAATAAATTAAGATAATTTCAAAATTCAAGAAGAAAAAATTATAAACATCCAAGGCATAGGCCAAGGTGTAATAAAATCTCAAGGAACAACTTCAATAGAACTTCAATCCACAAAATATATTATTCCACACGAATTTCATTTAGTAGATTCGGATTTTTCAATACCGTGTGATGGAATAATAGGCATTGATTTTATTAAAAAATTCAATTGTCAATTAGATTTCAAACCAAGTGAAGACTGGTTTATAATTAGACCTCAAAATTTAAATTATCCAATTCATGTTCCGATAACATATAGTGCTGGCAACAACACAGTTCTCTTGCCAGCCAGATCCCAAGTAATTCGAAAAATAGACATTAATACAGTAAATGATTATATATTTGTTCCTAATCAAGAAATACATTATGGAATTTATGTTGCAAATACAATAGCAGCATCCAAACATGCATACATTCGCCTTCTACACACAACTAATTTCGACCAATTGGTTAAAGTAAACAAAATTTAATATGAAAATTTAATAGATTACGACATTCATAGCACTACTCCAGAAAATAGAAGCGAACAAGTACTTTCAATAATATAGTGTTGTTTTATAGAGCTTGATTATAGTCGACCGTCCTCATACGATAACTTGCTAGTCCTCGATAGGACAACTAGGACAAAAATATGTGTTGCCCCAGCCAAACAGCCCTAGGTTATGGGCTAATATTCTGAGCGCCATTTCATAAAGCACGTCTGCAGTGCCAATTGGAGCATCCGACGGGTACAGAAGATATTGACGCTCATGGCGGTCTCATCAACCGAATCCGGGTCCCCATCGCAAACCCAGTGCAAAACAAAAAAAACTACCGACTTAAATGATTAGCTAAAATTTCTAAATTTATTGGGTGCAGTGCCATATGAGTTGAGTGCCCTAGCATTAAATAAGAAATATCGACATTTTTATTCCATTTTTTTTGTATATATACGAAAGCAAGTCAGTACAAAGCAAGTCAGCAGTGCTCTCAAGCTAAAAAAAAAACGTTGCAACAAAAGAAAAATGAAAATATAACTTAAAAAAATTTGCTGTATAAATAAATAGTACAAAGAAAAATCATAAAAATAATATGTATAATTAACAACTTTTTAATGCTCACGTGATGAAAGAAAGTTTTCTCATTGCGTCTTCGTATCTGCATACAGACATACATTCATACAGCTTTTAGTTAGGTAATAGTTAGCACTAACCAAACAACATCTAGACTGGACATCAGTGCAGGAAAGGTGGCACAAAAAGTATCGGTGGCATCTGGTCCAAGCTCGCGAGTATGGGAGTAGAAGATATACAGTTGATGTATTTTTGAACCGCTTACTCTACAGGAAAGTGCTTAGCGTACACTCTTCCATATGATTTGTGCGATGATGTTTAGGGATCGCTTAAATGTGTGTGTGTGCAAATTATTAATTAATGTATGTCCTGCGATGTAACACAATGTTATCATGGGTAAGTTGCGTTGATCCCGAGCTGCTGTAGTGCGTATATGCCCTTACAGAATACCCCGTACTTAAATATAAAGTATGCAGCACTTTGTTGCATACAATAACAATAATATAGTAAACGAGCCCAGAGCCACATTATGTATTGGCTCGGTCTCATATTACGCAGCGCGGTTCACTAGCCTCACTAGCTGACCGTTTATGCTTATGCTGCATATCCCACGCTCCGTCTGAGCGCATTCCGTGAGCAATATACATGTATGCTCACTAATACAGGCATATGCGAGCTACTCACTCTCCCTCTCTTTGTAGCTGTTAACGAATAACAGCATAAGTATATATGTATATCCATAGGCTAAGCGAACATGATAACAAGTGAATAAATGCATTCTGAACAAAGATACAAAACAACACTGACGTGCTGGCTTATTTTTCATTGACAATAAGTGCTCTTTTTACATGGCGACCGTGACAAGTGTCACGAACATGTTAAAAAGTAATAGTAAAATGCTCACCATAAAGTAGACACACACACAGAAAATAATAACTACAACCTGCTTTGAGTTGGACTGGAGCTGAAAAAAAAAAAAACAAAAATATACTGAGTGAGTACAGGGCATGAGCTCTAAGGCAAAAAATAAGCCAAGACGCAGTGGCATTAAGGAGCGAATCAGACGGAGAAAGTCTGAAATCGTAAGACTCCTTTATAAATGCAAAAATCCCCTCCCATGGGACACTGCAGTGAAACTAAATGACGAACTCGAACATCTCGATTCGTTGTTAAAATCAAAGAGCGAGCCCTGTCCCTCAGATATAAATATAAAACAACTAACAAAGAATCATCGTCCACCGCCAAGACAGATACCAGCACGTCCACGCAGATGCCCACCAGATTGTGAGGGCCCCCTTCACAGCCCCCATTGCGAGGGCACATGCCGCACTAAGGAAGCAGAGACAACCAACGCATGAGAGGCAAACCGCCGCTTATGCCTACGAGGGAATTCTAAGCAACTAAGACGAGTTGCATGAGAGGCAAACCGCCGCTTATGCCTACGAGGGAATACTAAGCAACTAAGACGAGTTGCATGAGAGGCAAACCGCCGCTTATGCCTACGAGGGAATACTAAGCAACTAAGACGAGTTGCATGAGAGGCAAACCGCCGCTTATGCCTACGAGGGAATACTAAGCAACTAAGACGAGTTGCATGAGAGGCACAGCGCCCCTTATGCCTACGTGGGAAAAAGAAGAAGAAGACCCTATAACAACAGTACCGGCAGCGCCCAACATATTAAATTAAATAGTAATAAATAAAACTTAAAAATTGTAATGCCCGACGACAATTGAGTCGACCGGCAAGACGTTTGGCCCGTACAGCCATTCGAATCAATAGGTAGGAAAAATACAGATTGTAAAAAAAAAAAATTTTTTTAAGATGCGTTTTAAGCAGAAAACAAACAAACAACAACTTGTCTTGTAAAAGTAAACGAAAACAAATTTAACATTACGCATTTGTAAATTTTTTTTAAGATAATTCCTAAAAACTCAAATGAACGATACAAACAACAACTTGTCTTGTAAAGTAAACGAAAACAAATTTAACAATACGCATTTGTAAATTTTTTTTAAGATAATTCCTAAAACCTCAAGTGAACGATACAAACAACAACTTGTCTTGTAAAGTAAACGAAAACAAATTTAACATTACGCATTTGTAAATTTTTGTTTAAGATAATTCCTTTTTACTTTTATGTATGATCCCATACAATATATGAATATTAATATCAAAAAGAGGAAATTAAAAAGTTATAATTCGTTCAGCTTGTCTCATTACGTAATTCAAAATTATGATCAAGAATTAGCATGATCGAGGACAAGATTAACAAAGTATATAACGACTATACAGACTTTCGTATGCGAGCCATACAAATTTTGCAAAGGCATAGAGAATTCATATCAGTATATGAGTTCGAATCCGAATATATAGAAACATTCGGCACAGTGACAAGTCCATTCTATTCATGTTCTAAAATGGAGTGCGAAATAATCTTGTCTACACTACCCTACGTCAAAATAAAAACAATTATTGACGAGCATCCGATTCTAGGGCAGACAACAATTGTCTTAGTACGTCTGCATAGGTAGTAGTCAAATCAAAAAGCAAGAGTATTTGTATAGGAACATGGGGGGAAACAATCAAAGGCAGATGATAACACTGCCAATGTTGTTAACGTAGTAGAAGTCGTAGACACCACTCCCCATGTGCAGTTAACAAACATACTGCTAATAATACTCATTTTAATAGCTTCAGTAAATCTCCTTCTGGAGATTTATCTTCATCATAAAAAATCACTGAGGAAGCGTTACATGAGTCGAGCCAACGACTTAGACAAGGTCTAAGCCACTGCTCTAATAAAATATTTAAGTAGCGGAAGTTTACATGGAGCCGGTCACAAATAGTAGAAAAGATAAAGCGGTATAGAGAAAATTTCGATAAATCATACAAGTGCCTTAATAAAAGCGCACCAGTTTTAAGACCCACCATAATTAAACATACTGAGATCCTTGTATATGTGTACAATGAAATCAGGAGTCTAGTTACCGAGTGTCAAAATAAACTGACAAGTTTACACAGAGTCCAAACTTTAGACATTTTACAGCGTTAAGGGATAATCTGGTAAACTTAAATAAAAAATATGATCTCCAGCTTTATCTACCATCGGTGTTAAATACACCGGCAACATTTGATAAGTCACTACTGACAAACGACCAAATAGAAGATACAAAATTAGTAAACATGGCACAAACAGTTGTAGAATTTATCAAGCTAGCCACATCTCTGATACCAGAGTTTGACGGTAAGCCGGAAAATCTACAAAGTTTTCTAGATTCTTTGAATCTATTAGAAACCTTAAAAGGCACACATGAGCTAACGGCCATAAGCCTTATAAAAACAAAGCTAAAAGGCCATGCGAGAAATTTGATAAGTAATGAGCAGACAATTGCTGCAATCATTACGCAACTATCAAATGCAGTAAAAGGAGAATCGGTAGAAGTTGTATCTGCTAAGCTTCTTAATTTGCAACAGAAAAATAAAACGGCTAACCAATACACCCAAGAGGCGGAAAAACTGACAAAGGCCCTTGAAGGCGCCTATCTCAGTGAAGGTCTAAGCCAATCACTTGCAAACAAATACAGCACTACAACAGCTGTAAAAGCTATGACCCAAAATTGTTCGATAAGGTAAAACTTATTATGCAGGTAGGCACATTCACAAATATGAATGATGCCGTATCCAAATTTGTCAATAGCTGCACGGAGATAACAGGTCAAAGTAACACTGTCCTGTATTATCGACGAGGTGCAAACAATAATAATAGAGGAGGCCGAGGTTATAATCGTGGCAGAAATTACGACCACAACAATTATAACCGAGGCGGTAACAACAATAACAATAATTACAATAACCGTGGAGGAAGACGAGGCCAAAATTGAGGAAGAGGCCGAGGTAACTCCAACCAAGGTTATAATAGTTACAATGTGAGAATGGCGCAAAATACGCCGGAAAACTCCCAGAACCCTTTAGGAAACAACCAGTAAATGTAAAGGTTCATTCCATCAATTACAGTCTTAATACATTTGTCACTTTTTATAATCATTCAACTGAAATTTAAACTCACATTCCTAACAGATAATGATGCAGATATCTCACTTTTAAAAATAAATTAAGATAATTTCAAAATTCAAGAAGAAAAAATTATAAACATCCAAGGGATAGGCCAAGGTGTAATAAAATCTCAAGGAACAACTTCAATAGAACTTCAATATACAAAATATATTATTCCACACGAATTTCATTTAGTAGATTCGGATTTTTCAATACCGTGTGATGGAATAATAGGTATTGATTTTATTAAAAAATTCAATTGTCAATTAGATTTCAAACCAAGTGAAGACTGGTTTATAGTTAGACCTCAAAATTTAAATTATCCAATTCATGTTCCCATAACATATAGTGCTGGCAACAACACAGTTCTCTTGCCAGACAGATCCCAAGTAATTCGAAAAATAGACATTAATACAGTAAATGATTATATATTTGTTCCTAATCAAGAAATACATTATGGAATTTATGTTGCAAATACAATAGCAGCATCCAAACATGCATACATTCGCCTTCTACACACAACTAATTTCGACCAATTGGTTAAAGTAAACAAAATGTAATATGCAAATTTAACAGATTACGACATTCATAGCACTACTCCAGAAAATAGAAGCGAACAAGTACTTTCAATAATATAGTGTTGTTTTATAGAGCTTGATTATAGTCGACCGTCCTCATACGATAACTTGCTAGTCCTCGATAGGACAACTAGGACAAAAATATGTGTTGCCCCTGTAACGAACACGACGGCTACGCTGGGCGCGTCTTGCCTAACACTCGTGTTGTGCATTGGGAGCGTACTCCGTCTACGGGTTCCGACCGTGCTCAGGGAAGTGGCGTGGGTTCTTTTGCTCCCTAACACACTCGACGCGTCAAGTATAATAAAGAAAAAAAAGGTAGACAGAGTTAAGGTAGGACGGAATACCACGATATATAAGGAGCGACTACGATCTGCAAGCAGAATATATCATATAGAGCCGAGGAGCTAAGATGTTGGCTACCCTCGGTCTTCACCCACCCTGCCTGTAGCTGCATCTGCGATTGTCGTTGCAACTACCCTTATGTATGCGATACTATTTACCTAAGGTGCCCAAAAAGGAATTAAGATTTCATTTTATCATATAAGTGTATTCAAAGAAGGTTTAAACTCATGATCGTACTTCATTATAAATTACGTGAGAAGAACAACGTTTTTCTATTTTTTTTTTTATAAAACTAAACTCAATCTGGGCAAAAACACACATGAATGAGATTACACTTCGAAACTAATATGAAGTTAAATCACTGCTGATCTGAATGATCCACAAAAGTTATTTGTAATTACGAAGGCTGATTAGGAGTACACCCGCTGACTATAACCGCGATTCAAACAATACGTACAATTCGATATGTTGGCTTATTATCTTTTGTTCTTTCACACAGTACTCACTACTTTAGTATGATCCAACGATGTCAGCAGGCCTATTGACGACGATGATGTGCTGTGGGCTCTTAATTTGAACTATGTAACGTAGAAATATAGTAGTCAGCGACATATACATGCTAAATCAGGATCGAAAGACAATGTCAGCGATATAAAACGGAAAGAATTGCAATTTAAATTTCATGTGTACTTATGCCCTTCGCTTATACCTACGGCCAGTATGCCGTTTAACAATTATATCAGATGTTGTAAATCCGAGTGAGGGTTCGCGCTGGTTCGCTATCCGCCAGATCTGCGCTCAAGAATGTCCGGGAATCAATGGGTCGAACACGTGGTCACGTTGGTCTGCCTGTGCGTGCAGCACGAACTATTGGTTAGCGAGGTTCAAAGCTTATCTGCAGAAAATGAGACGATGCTGAAATCTTGGTCCGCCCTTAGGAAATTCGCTCCCTGCTACCAGTGTAGATTGTCGCTTTTTGGTGCTTTGGGGCCTTGGCTTTGGCTTCGATAAGGACTACGCGTTATGCGTAATTTTTCTTTTTGGCACGCAATAACGCAGCCCCGCGCTTTAGCCTGCACCTTCCTACGACTACCATACACAGGAAAGGCACCCCACGACTCCAGTAACGATCCTTTAGTGAATATTTGTCAGTGTCCGAATTCTGAAAATTTTCTTTATTCCGGTGAAATGTTATAGCCAAGCTCTTGGGAGCGCATGATGTCTATATTACCCCTTTTCTTTCTGGGCACCTTGGACCTTTTTTCCTTCCCTTTTATTTAATTATTATTTTTTTTTTTTTTTTTTAAGCTTGAGTGCCGATACACGTGGGTTTATTACGCCCACGTGAAAAATTGAATTTTATAATTTTTAAAGCAATCTAAACCGACTGTACTCGTTGGCGATTAAAATGGAAAAGAATGACGCCTCGCCAAAACTAAAAGAAGCAATTTAGCATTCACCCAAGACACGATATTTTCATTCGCAACGGCGTCATTAACATAGGTCATGGTCACTCTGGTTATGTTATTAACCTCCGCTGATCATATGTAATTGCATAAATGTTATGGTGCAGTGCTGCCTATTCAAGCTGATTGCGATCAGCTGATCATGCCAAGGCAATGTATGTTTATGTTTACAGAAATAAAACTCATCACCCCATCACAACGCAGGTTTAATCGAAAGGATTAACTAATACTGAGATAAAAGCTGAAAAAGGGGTGATTACTTACATTCCCAAATGTCTTTAGCATGGTAATGACCAAGTTCTTTTCCCTTGAGGTCTTCTAACAAATATATACAATTACCAATTTTTCGTTTGATACGTGCCTTAGTTCCAACTGGTGCAAGTTTTGCGTTGAAATGCTTAGCCAAATTGCTTAAAACGAAGTTGCGTTTTATTACTATTTGACCGACTTCAAAAGAACGAGGGCGTGTGCGTAAGTTATACGTTCGCAAATTCTTTTCATATGCCTTATCCATGTGTTTTTGAATATTAGAACGTATTAAGGGAAATTCGTCTGCTCGATCGAGTTTTAATTGCCCTTCATTCAGCATGTTCAGGCTTTTGAGCAACTTGTAATCATTGCCGTGCTTAATCATATTTTGCCCAAACACAACGAAGTATGGAGAAGTCCCAATAGATTGGTGTATGGTGTTTCGTAACGAACTATTTATACTGCTAATGTATACATCCCATAGGCTTTGGCCGGACCGAATATATGTGCGCAAAGCAGCATTAATCGAACGATTAACTCTTTCCACCGCGTTTGCCTGTGGCGAGTATACACCGGTACACATATGCTGTATGCCGTACTTCGACAAGAGTGAGGAGAATTCCAGGCTTTTAAATTGAGTGCCATTGTCACTCACTATTATCTCGGGTACTCCAAAACAGTCAAAAATATCTTCTTGCAGTATATCTACCACTACTTTGGCATTGAGCCTTTTTATGGGCTTGAGAAATGTGAACTTTGAGTAGTGATCCAGAATGACGAATATACCAATGTTTCGTTTTTTTGATGGTGGGTACGGACCAACAAAGTCGACATATAACCTTTGGAAAGGCCTTTCGCTGACCACTTGGTTTCCCATGGTTGGTTTGAGGCATCGATTAGGAACTTTCGACGTTTGACAGAACTCGCAGTGGCGTATGTACTCGCGTACGTCAACCACCATGTTCGGCCAGTACAAATGTCTGCGAATACATTCCAAACATTTGGCCATCCCACAATGCGCGGATGTTGGTTGATCATGTGCTGCTTTCATAACATTTAAGCGTAATTCAGATGGCACAAATAATTTCCAACCCTCCATGTTCTCATCTACACTACTAGCTGAGGGTTCATTTCGGAAATATATATAATCATCTACCACTCGAAAATCTGGCAAGTTGGAACGAATAATATTATTTCTTAGCCGGCAGTATTCGTTGGATCGAAATGCCTCCGAAGACAAGTCGATTTCAGGGTATACCTCTAGGTCCACCGCAGCTACTTCGTCTGCTGGCTCAAAGGCACGGGAAAGCGTGTCTGCGACCACATTCTCACTACCCTTGCGATGTTCGATAGAAAAATTATATCCTTGCAATTTGAATGACCATCTAGCTAGTCTACCACAGATCTTTTTGGTTCATTAGCCAACGTAAACTTGCATGATCAGTCACGACTTTAAAATCGTGTCCTTCGATGTACATGCGAAATTTTCTTACAGCCAATACAACGGAAAGACATTCGAGTTCCGTAACGGAATAATTTCGCTGCGCTTTATTTAGTTTTTTCGACATGTATGCGATGGGTCGCTCGATTCCTGACTCATCACATTGGGCTAACAGACCGCCCACGCCATGCATGGAAGCGTCGCATTGGACTATAAACGGCTTCTCATAGTTTGCGTTTATCAAGAACGGTGCTGAGGATAATTTTCTTTTGATTTCTTCAAACGAAATTTGAGCATTATCATTCCAAGCAAATGACGTGCCCTTTAGCAATTCTGTTAGGTGAAAGATAATCGACGAATACTGAGGGATAAACCGTTGATACCAACCGGTCATTCCTAGGAATCGTCTCAGCTGTCTTTTTGTTGACGGCACTGGAAAATCTGCAACTGCTTGAACTTTAGCCGGATTAGGCTGCAAGGTGCCTTCACCTACGATGTAACCAAGATATTCGACTTTTGTTAGACAAAAATTACTTTTACGGATATTAATGGTCAAACCTGCCCTACGCAATCGTGTTGCGATCTCAGCCAAATGAATTAAATGTTCATCAAAACTTTGCGATAGTACAAGTAAATCATCCAAATAAACCATAACATGACCTTTCATGTCGTAAGGAATTACTTGATCCATTAATCGGCTCATGGTCTGCGGTGCATTGCACAATCCGAATGGCATCCGCTTAAATTGATATAGCGGCCTGTTCGGGATAGTGAATGCGGTTTTTGCCCGCGATGATTCATCCAAGCAGATTTGCCAAAAGGCATCTTTTAAATCGATTTTCGACACACAATGTACAGGAGGAAGTCTACTTATCAAGCCATCTAAATTTGGTATAGGATAAGCATCCTTACTGGTCACTTCATTTACCTTGCGGCAGTCTAAACAAAATCTGACTTTTCCAGGCTTAACAATCAATATCGCGGGAGATGACCATGCGGAATATGGAGCTTCTTCAATGACTTCAAGCTTGATCATCCTATCTACTTCTTCGCACAACAATTTTTCCCTTGCTGGTGATAACGGATAAAACCTCTGTTTTATGTATGTATCGATGATATGTTCTACAAGAGTAGTCTTTCCTAGACCATCAATTTCAAATGAAGGAAAGGAAGTGATTACTGATTGTAAGCGTTTCTTTTGGGCTAGTGTTAACGACAACTGATTCGACTCCACTTCTTCGAAATCCACTGAGTTCAATGTATTCGAATGATGTACTGAAATGCCAAACGCTCTCCAGAAATCTATCCCACAGAGAACGTTTTCCTTGATAGACGGGACAATTAAGAATTCGAAATTATTTGCAATGGAGTTATAAACGATAGGAATTGAAATGGAACCTACAACATGTTGTTTTTGTCCGTCGGCGGTTCTCACATCGCCTTTTATTTTGTTAAAGTCAATTTTCGAATCGAGAATTTTATTCGCTAAGCTCCCTCCAATCACGCTTTTCGTAGCCCCACTATCTAGCAAGGCTAAGTAATGCTGATTGAATATTTCTAAATTCGTGAACGGTCGCACATCGTTTGATCGATGATCAATCGCTGAAATACGATGCTTATTTAGCGAGCGTCGCTGAGTCCATAGGTTTCTTAGTCTCTCTGACGAACGAGGCTTAAATTCAACTTTGGGTTCTGAAGCGAAATAGTTGCTCTACGGTCTAAATATTCGTGTAAACGGACGTGGTAAGGTTTAAGTTTTGTCTGACACGGTTTTGATAAGTCTGGTGTGAAGGTCGAATCAGGTGTTAAGGTATCTTTATTAAAGTCTGGATCCGAGGCTATTGACGACGGACATTCGCGTTTAAGAGACGACGAAAGTCCTCCGGAGAGTTTTCCGAAACAGGGTTACACTTTCTACAAGTGGGTTTGTAAGTGTCAACGGCACCACAGCCGTAACAAAATACACGACGCACTTTTAAACATTCTTGATATCTGTGTCCCTTTTCCTCGCAGTTCCAGCAAATCAATTTATCCGGAGAATGTATAGCATTTAAGTCCCCAGTTTCTACCAGATTCTGCGTAAGATCCGTCATTGTGGTATCTTCATGGACTACCTCGTTGACTACTCGTTGTGGTTTAATTGGTCGAGAAATTGGCTTGGAAAGGTAATTCGAATAGAACGCTTCATGCTTGTGACATTCTTTGCGTAATGTCGCAAGACTCGGAGTATTTACATGAAGTAGTTCGTGTCTCAATTCTGGTTTTAGGTTGCGCTTGACATTGATCACTAACTCTGAGTCTGACATTGGTTCCCGTAACGCATCTGACAAGGCAAGAATCGTATCTAAAAATTCATCAAAACTTTCGGACCCTCGTTGTTTGCGTCTTCTAACCATGTCTTTTATGTCTTCGTCTGATCTGTGGTCTTTATATCTTTCTCGCAAGCATGTGCACAAATTGAACCAGCCTGTTTGGTCAGTCGTACGGTGATATCTCCAAAAAAATGTCAAAGCTGGTCCGGTAAACAGCAAATTGGCAAACTGATATAACAACCTAAAATTGCCATTTAAACATTGTGAAGTCAAGCAATTTATGCGATATATAAAGTCGTCGACTGAGATATCACTAGCCACGCCTGAAAATCTGACATCCCAATTGGATATGACACTCGATATTTTGTCGGGCCTATCGACTGCGTATTCACGTCTCGCATCAGACTGAACACTAGCATTCGGTAATCTCGAAGCGTTGTTCGATCGCGGTGCATCACGTGGAAAATCATTTTCCCATTCTAATTGGGGTTCCTCACGTGGCTCCTGATACAAGTTTAAATTTCTAACTGCGGCATTTAATTCTTCGGACAAATAGGACGCCATTTCAGCCTTATGGGCTTCCAATGTCTTACTGATAAGCAACTGCACACGCTGTTCTGACAAACCAAGCGATTCCTTAGAAGGTTGGGTGTTTCGCGATCCCGCTTGCTCCCGAGAGTTGGTCGGCCCACTAGGACGACCTCTGGCGGCTTTAGGAGTATTTCGAGCATTATTTTGGGTAATAGTTCGGGACCGAGGAACGGCCCCCGTGTTTGTAGGTCTTTGTGAAGCTACTGCATTCAAGTCACTGCTATCTTCGTATAATTCCCGACTACAAACTCGTTTGCAAGTGGGACATGTCTCATTGCTTCTTAACCATTGATTTAGGCAATTTCGATGAAATTTATGAGCACATGGAGTTTCTACAGTGTCTGCATCACCAATCGATGATTCATTGCAGATAGTACACACTGCAGGTGCTTCGCTGAGAGTTAAATTTTCCTGACTACGAACGACAGCCATCATCAATAAATCGATTATATTGAATTGATCCCGAAAGGATTTTAAGTTTTAGATATATACGAGAAGCGCTAATGAGCGATAATTATGAAAATCGGAAACGGATTTAAGGCAGAAAGAAAAGGTTTAAGGCACTTCGATGCTAATACAACAATATTATAACATTTTATAACATGGGACTTATCCTTAGGTAAATACATCGCATAATCTAAATCTCTATGTTTGATATATCTTCTTACGAAAAGCAAGCAAACTATTTTACTAAATCTGTGTTGAGTTGTCTGAACTAAGTTGAAGAGGGACGAGTCGAAATAACCCAACCAGAACAATTCTCAATTCAACTAGAACAAACGGAATGTTATTATGCCCTACCAACCTTCTATCACTTGGTAGAGAACCGACTCGAAATCAGATCTAAAAGTCCTAAATGAATCAAAAGTGGCGAAAACATAATAAGATTTCTAGTGGAACAGTATAACTGATCCACTAAATAAATCGCTCGACTATTTACTTCCTGGTCTGGCTCCAACAAAAGACATCAGAATACCAGCAGTTCCAAGAGAGGATAAATGTCGTCACGGAAACTAAAATTATTTGGATGGTATATTGTGATAAGGATAGGAAGAAGGGTGAAAGCTAGTATGGATTTAACTTAGGATCGTCCACATTGGCTCGTGACAAATCATGTAACGAACAATGCTATCGGCTCTCTCCTAAGTTCTTGTGGGCCAATTCCGGATCTCGGGGGTGAGAAGCGGAAGAGCAGAAGTTCGGGCCCCACGTTGGGCGCCATTTTTTCTTATTATTTTCTTGTGTAACGAACACGACGGCTACGCTGGGCGCGTCTTGCCTAACACTCGTGTTGTGCATTGGGAGCGTACTCCGTCGACGGGTTCCGACCGTGCTCAGGGAAGTGGCGTGGGTTCTTTTGCTCCCTAACACACTCGACGCGTCAAGTATAATAAAGAAAAAAAAGGTAGACAGAGTTAAGGTAGGACGGAATACCACGATATATAAGGAGCGACTACGATCTGCAAGCAGAATATATCATATAGAGCCGAGGAGCTAAGATGTTGGCTACCCTCGGTCTTCACCCACCCTGCCTGTAGCTGCATCTGCGATTGTCGTTGCAACTACCCTTATGTATGCGATACTATTTACCTAAGGTGCCCAAAAAGGAATTAAGATTTCATTTTATCATATAAGTGTATTCAAAGAAGGTTTAAACTCATGATCGTACTTCATTATACATTACGTGAGAAGAACAACGTTTTTCTATTTTTTTTTTTTTATAAAACTAAACTCAATCTGGGCAAAAACACACATGAATGAGATTACACTTCGAAACTAATATGAAGTTAAATCACTGCTGATCTGAATGATCCACAAAAGTTATTTGTAATTACGAAGGCTGATTAGGAGTACACCCGCTGACTATAACCGCGATTCAAACAATACGTACAATTCGATATGTTGGCTTATTATCTTTTGTTCTTTCACACAGTACTCACTACTTTAGTATGATCCAACGATGTCAGCAGGCCTGTTGACGACGATGATGTGCTGTGGGCTCTTAATTTGAACTATGTAACGTAGAAATATAGTAGTCAGCGACATATACATGCTAAATCAGGATCGAAAGACAATGTCAGCGATATAAAACGGAAAGAATTGCAATTTAAATTTCATGTGTACTTATGCCCTTCGCTTATACCTACGGCCAGTATGCCGTTTAACAATTATATCAGATGTTGTAAATCCGAGTGAGGGTGCGCGCTGGTTCGCTATCCGCCAGATCTGCGCTCAAGAATGTCCGGGAATCAATGGGTCGAACACGTGGTCACGTTGGTCTGCCTGTGCGTGCAGCACGAACTATTGGTTAGCGAGGTTCAAAGCTTATCTGCAGAAAATGAGACGATGCTGAAATCTTGGTCCGCCCTTAGGAAATTCGCTCCCTGCTACCAGTGTAGATTGTCGCTTTTTGGTGCTTTGGGGCCTTGGCTTTGGCTCCGATAAGGACTACGCCTTATGCGTAATTTTTCTTTTTGGCACGCAATAACGCAGCCCCGCGCTTTAGCCTGCACCTTCCTACGACTACCACACACAGGAAAGGCACCCCACGACTCCAGTAACGATCCTTTAGTGAATATTTGTCAGTGTCCGAATTCTGAAAATTTTCTTTATTCCGGTGAAATGTTATAGCCAAGCTCTTGGGAGCGCATGATGTCTATATTACCCCTTTTCTTTCTGGGCACCTTGGACCTTTTTTCCTTCCCTTTTATTTAATTATTATTTTTTTTTTTTTTTTAAGCTTGAGTGCCGATACACGTGGGTTTATTACGCCCACGTGAAAAATTGAATTTTATAATTTTTAAAGCAATCTAAACCGACTGTACTCGTTGGCGATTAAAATGGAAAAGAATGACGCCTCGCCAAAACTAAAAGAAGCAATTTAGCATTCACCCAAGACACGATATTTTCATTCGCAACGGCGTCATTAACATAGGTCATGGTCACTCTGGTTATGTTATTAACCTCCGCTGATCATATGTAATTGCATAAATGTTATGGTGCAGTGCTGCCTATTCAAGCTGATTGCGATCAGCTGATCATGCCAATGGCAATGTATGTTTATGTTTACAGAAATAAAACTCATCACCCCATCACACCCCAGCCAAACAGCCCTAGGTTATGGGCTAATATTCTGAGCGCCATTTCATAAAGCACGTCTGCAGTGCCAATTGGAGCATCCGACGGGTACAGAAGATATTGACGCTCATGGCGGTCTCATCAACCGAATCCGTGTCCCCATCGCAAACCCAGTGCAAAACAAAAAAAACTACCGACTTAAATGATTAGCTAAAATTTCTAAATTTATTGGGTGCAGTGCCATATGAGTTGAGTGCCCTAGCATTAAATAAGAAATATCGACATTTTTATTCCATTTTTTTTGTATATATACGAAAGCAAGTCAGTACAAAGCAAGTCAGCAGTGCTCTCAAGCTAAAAAAAAAAACGTTGCAACAAAAGAAAAATGAAAATATAACTTAAAAAAATTTGCTGTATAAATAAATAGTACAAAGAAAAATCATAAAAATAATATGCATAATTAACAACTTTTTAATGCTCACGTGATGAAAGAAAGTTTTCTCATTGCGTCTTCGTATCTACATACAGACATACATTCATACAGCTTTTAGTTAGGTAATAGTTAGCACTAACCAAACAACATCTAGACTGGACATCAGTGCAGGAAAGGTGGCACAAAAAGTATCGGTGGCATCTGGTCCAAGCTCGCGAGTATGGGAGTAGAAGATATACAGTTGATGTATTTTTGAACCGCTTACTCTACAGGAAAGTGCTTAGCGTACACTCTTCCATATGATTTGTGCGATGATGTTTAGGGATCGCTTAAATGTGTGTGTGTGCAAATTATTAATTAATGTATGTCCTGCGATGTAACACAATGTTATCATGGGTAAGTTGCGTTGATCCCGAGCTGCTGTAGTGCGTATATGCCCTTACAGAATACCCCGTACTTAAATATAAAGTATGCAGCACTTTGTTGCATACAATAACAATAATATAGTAAACGAGCCCAGAGCCACATTATGTATTGGCTCGGTCTCATATTACGCAGCGCGGTTCACTAGCCTCACTAGCTGACCGTTTATGCTTATGCTGCATATCCCACGCTCCGTCTGAGCGCATTCCGTGAGCAATATACATATATGCTCACTAATACAGGCATATGCGAGCTACTCACTCTCCCTCTCTTTGTAGCTGTTAACGAATAACAGCATAAGTATATATGTATATCCATAGGCTAAGCGAACATGATAACAAGTGAATAAATGCATTCTGAACAAAGATACAAAACAGCACTGACGTGCTGGTTTATTTTTCATTGACAATAAGTGCTCTTTTTACATGGCGACCGTGACAAGTGTCACGAACATGTTAAAAATTAATAGTAAAATGCTCACCATAAAGTAGACACACACACAGAAAATAATAACTACAACCTGCTTTGAGTTGGACTGGAGCTGAAAAAAAAAAAAAACAAAAATATACTGAGTGAGTACAGGGCATGAGCTCTAAGGCAAAAAATAAGCCAAGACGCAGTGGCATTAAGGAGCGAATCAGACGGAGAAAGTCTGAAATCGTAAGACTCCTTTATAAATGCAAAAATCCCCTCCCATGGGACACTGCAGTGAAGCTAAATGACGAACTCGAACATCTCGATTCGTTGTTATAATCAAAGAGCGAGCCCTGTCCCTCAGATATAAATATAAAACAACTAACAAAGAATCATCGTCCACCGCCAAGACAGATACCAGCACGTCCACGCAGATGCCCACCAGATTGTGAGGGCCCCCTTCACAGCCCCCATTGCGAGGGCACCTGCCGCACTAAGGAAGCAGAGACAACCAACGCATGAGAGGCAAACCGCCGCTTATGTCTACGAGGGAATTCTAAGCAACTAAGACGAGTTGCATGAGAGGCAAACCGCCGCTTATGCCTACGAGGGAATACTAAGCAACTAAGACGAGTTGCATGAGAGGCAAACCGCCGCTTATGCCTACGAGGGAATACTAAGCAACTAAGACGAGTTGCATGAGAGGCAAGCCGCCGCTTATGCCTACGAGGGAATACTAAGCAACTAAGACGAGTTGCATGAGAGGCACACCGCCCCTTATGCCTACGTGGGAAAAAGAAGAAGAAGACCCTATAACAACAGTACCGGCAGCGCCCAACATATTAAATTAAATAGTAATAAATAAAACTTAAAAATTGTAATGCCCGACGACAATTGAGTCGACCGGCAAGACGTTTGGCCCGTACAGCCATTCGAATCAATAGGTAGGAAAAATACAGATTGTAAAAAAAAAAAAAAATTTTAAGATGCGTTTTAAGCAGAAAACAAACAAACAACAACTTGTCTTGTAAAAGTAAACGAAAACAAATTTAACATTACGCATTTGTAAATTTTTTTTAAGATAATTCCTAAAAACTCAAATGAACGATACAAACAACAACTTGTCTTGTAAAGTAAACGAAAACAAATTAAACATTACGCATTTGTAAATTTTTTTTAAGATAATTCCTAAAACCTCAAGTGAACGATACAAACAACAACTTGTCTTGTAAAGTAAACGAAAACAAATTTAACATTACGCATTTGTAAATTTTTTTTTAAGATAATTCCTTTTTACTTTTATGTATGATCCCATACAATATATGAATATTAATATCAAAAAGAGGAAATTAAAAAGTTATAATTCGTTCAGCTTGTCTCATTAGGTAATTCAAAATTATGATCAAGAATTAGCATGATCGAGGACAAGATTAACAAAGTATATAACGACTATACAGACTTTCGTATGCGAGCCATACAAATTATGCAAAGGCATAGAGAATTCATATCAGTATATGAGTTCGAATACGAATATATAGAAACATTCGGCACAGTGGCAAGTCCATTCTATTCATGTTCTAAAATGGAGTGCGAAATAATCTTGTCTACACTACCCTACGTCAAAATAAAAACAATTATTGACGAGCATCCGATTCTAGGGCAGACAACAACAATTGTCTTAGTACGTCTGCATAGGTAGTGGTCAAATCAAAAAGCAAGAGTATTTATATAGGAACATGGGGGGAAACAATCAAAGGCAGATGATAACACTGCCAATGTTGTTAACGTAGTAGAAGTCGTAGACACCACTCCCCATGTGCAGTTAACAAACATACTGCTAATAATACTCATTGTAATAGCTTCAGTAAATCTCCTTCTGGAGATTTATCTTCATCATAAAAAATCACTGAGGAAGCGTTACATGAGTCGAGCCAACGACTTAGACAAGGTCTAAGCCACTGCTCTAATAAAATATTTAAGTAGCGGAAGTTTACATGGAGCCGGTCACAAATAGTAGAAAAGATAAAGCGGTATAGAGAAAATTTCGATAAATCATACAAGTGCCTTAATAAAGGCGCACCAGTTTTAAGACCCACCATAATTAAACATACTGAGATCCTTGTATATGAGTACAATGAAATCAGGAGTCTAGTTACCGAGTGTCAAAATAAACTGACAAGTTTACACAGAGTCCAAACTTTAGACGTTTTACAGCGTTAAGGGATAATCTGGTAAACTTAAATAAAAAATATGATCTCCAGCTTTATCTACCATCGGTGTTAAATACACCGGCAACATTTGATAAGTCACTACTGACAAACGACCAAATAGAAGATACAAAATTAGTAAACATGGCACAAACAGTTATAGAATTTATCAAGCTAGCCACATCTCTGATACCAGAGTTTGACGGTAAGCCGGAAAATCTACAAAGTTTTCTAGATTCTTTGAATCTATTAGAAACCTTAAAAGGCACACATGAGCTAACGGCCATAAGCCTTATAAAAACAAAGCTAAAAGGCCATGCGAGAAATTTGATAAGTAATGAGCAGACAATTGCTGCAATCATTACGCAACTATCAAATGCAGTAAAAGGAGAATCGGTAGAAGTTGTATCTGCTAAGCTTCTTAATTTGCAACAGAAAAATAAAACGGCTAACCAATACACCCAAGAGGTGGAAAAACTGACAAAGGCCCTTGAAGGCGCCTATCTCAGTGAAGGTCTAAGCCAATCACTTGCAAACAAATACAGCACTACAACAGCTGTAAAAGCTATGACCCAAAATTGTTCGATAAGGTAAAACTTATTATGCAGGTAGGCACATTCACAAATATGAATGATGCCGTATCCAAATTTGTCAATAGCTGCACGGAGATAACAGGTCATAGTAACACTGTCCTGTATTATCGACGAGGTGCAAACAATAATAATAGAGGAGGCCGAGGTTATAATCGTGGCAGAAATTACGACCACAACAATTATAACCGAGGCGGTAACAACAATAACAATAATTACAATAACCGTGGAGGAAGACGAGGCCAAAATTGAGGAAGAGGCCGAGGTAACTCCAACCAAGGTTATAATAGTTACAATGTGAGAATGGCGCAAAATACGCCGGAAAACTCCCAGAACCCTTTAGGAAACAACCAGTAAATGTAAAGGTTCATTCCATCAATTACAGTCTTAATACATTTGTCACTTTTTATAATCATTCAACTGAAAATAAACTCACATTCCTAACAGATAATGATGCAGATATCTCACTTCTAAAAATAAATTAAGATAATTTCAAAATTCAAGAAGAAAAAATTATAAACATCCAAGGCATAGGCCAAGGTGTAATAAAATCTCAAGGAACAACTTCAATAGAACTTCAATCCACAAAATATATTATTCCACACGAATTTCATTTAGTAGATTCGGATTTTTCAATACCGTGTGATGGAATAATAGGCATTGATTTTATTAAAAAATTCAATTGTCAATTAGATTTCAAACCAAGTGAAGACTGGTTTATAATTAGACCTCAAAATTTAAATTATCCAATTCATGTTCCGATAACATATAGTGCTGGCAACAACACAGTTCTCTTGCCAGCCAGATCCCAAGTAATTCGAAAAATAGACATTAATACAGTAAATGATTATATATTTGTTCCTAATCAAGAAATACATTATGGAATTTATGTTGCAAATACAATAGCAGCATCCAAACATGCATACATTCGCCTTCTACACACAACTAATTTCGACCAATTGGTTAAAGTAAACAAAATTTAATATGAAAATTTAACAGATTACGACATTCATAGCACTACTCCAGAAAATAGAAGCGAACAAGTACTTTCAAAATTAAAGAAAAATTTTCCAGAACAATTCAAAAGTCAACTAACAGAATTATGCACCAAGTATAGTGATGTGTTCGGACTGGAAACCGGACCAATAGCGACAAATAATTTCTATAAACAAACATTAAGACTTAGAGATGATGAACCCATTTATATTAAAAACTACAGAAGCACGCATAGCCACGTTTAAGAAACTCAAAAACAAGTAGAGAAATTAATAAACGACAAAATCGTAGAATCGTCTGTATCCGAGTATAACAGCCCACTCTTGTTAGTTCCGAAAAAATCATTACCAAATTCGGAAGAAAAGAAATGGCGATTAGTAATTGACTATCGCCAAATCAACAAAAAACTACTTTCTGATAAATTCCCGCTTCCCAGAATTGATGATATTCTAGACCAACTGGGCAGAGCTAAATACTTTTCAAGCCTTGACTTAATGTCAGGTTTCCACCAAATTGAACTTGAAGAAAATTCAAGAAATATAACATCTTTTTCAACGAGCAATGGCTCATATCGCTTCACGCGATTACCATTTGGTCTTAAATTAGCACCAAATTCATTTCAGAGAATGATGACTATATCATTCTCGGGTTTAGAACCCTCCCAGGCATTCCTTTATATGGATGACTTAATGGTGATAGGATGTTCCGAAAAACACATGATTAAAAACTTAACAGATGTTTTTAATGTATGTAGGAAATATAACCTAAAGTTGCATCCAGAAAAATGTTCATTTTTCATGCATGAAGTGACATTTTTAGGTCACAAATGCACTGACAAAGGAGTTTTGCCAGATGACAAGAAGTTTGACGTCATCAAAAATTATCCTGTCCCTCATGATGCGGACAGCGCGAGTCGAATTGTAGCATTATGCAATTATTATCGTCGATTTATAAAAAACTTCGCCGATTATTCACGGCACATACCTAGATTATGTAAAGAGAATGTTCCTTTTGAATGGTCAAGTGAATGCCAAAACGCATTCCAATACCTTAAAGAAAAGCTTATGCACCCCACATTATTACAATATCCTGATTTTCGCAAAGAATTTTGCATTATAACAGATGCCAGTAAACAAGCTTGCGGAGCAGTTCTAACTCAGAACCGTGACGGAATTCAGCTCCCAATAGCTTATGCATCTCGTTCATTTACCAAAGGGGAAAGCAATAAGAGCACAACAGAACAAGAGTTAGCGGCAATTCATTGGGCAATTACCCATTTTAGACCATATATTTATGGCAAACATTTTACTATTAAAACGGATCACAGACCATTGACATATCTTTTTTCTACGACTAACTCGCATGCGGCTAGAGCTTGAAGAATACGACTTCACAGTAGAATACCTAAAGGGGAAAGATAATTTCATAGCAGACGCACTTTCGCGTATTAATATACAAGAACTCAAAGATATGCAACATAAGGTCCTGAAAGTCACTACCAGGCGACAAAGTAGACAAAATAAAAACTGTACAGTAGAAAATTATGAACTTCTGCCAAGGCAAAGTCAAAAAAAAGGTATCCAAGCCCAACGTACATGAAGTCATTACGAATGATGAAGTACGAAAAGTAGTGACCTTGCGCATAACAGAATCTAAATATTTATTTAAACATGGAAATAAAATTATCGCAAGAATTGAAGTTAGCGATTTATATACCAATGGAATTCTCGACCTAGGTCAATTCTTCCAAAGGCTCGAAAAAGAGGCCGGTATATTAAAAATCAGCCAACTCAAAGTGGCACCGAGCGAAAAGATCTTTGAATCATTTTATATAGATTCTTTTAAAAATATGGGCAATGAAATATTAAAATCTTTAAGAGTAGCGCTACTCCAGCCGGTGACCCAAATAACAGATGAAAAAGAGATACAACAAATATTGTCTACATACCATGACGACCCAATTCAAGGAGGTCATAGCGGCATAACAAGAACGTTAGCGAAAATAAAAAGACACTACTACTGGAAAAATATGACACGTCATATAAAAGAGTACGTACGTAGATGTCAAAAATGCCAAATGTCTAAAACAAAGACGCACACAAAAACTCCTCTGACTCTCACAGAAACACCTGTGAATGCTTTCGACATAGTGATAGTGGATACAGTTGGTCCGCTACCCAAATCGGAAAATGGTAATGAATACACATTAATATGCGACCTTATAAAATATTTAGTAGCAAATAATGTCGCAAAAGCTATATTCGACAATTTCATACTCAAGTTTGGTCCAATGATCTCGGACATGGGAACAGAGTCTAAAAACTAGATTTTAACTGATTTATGCAAGTATTTGAAGATCAAGAATCCCACCTCTACTGCATATCATCATCAAACATTAGGGACAATAGAACGAAGTCATCGAACTTTTAATGAATACATTCGCTCATACATCTCTGCAGACAAATCTGATTGGGATGTCTGGTTTCAATATTTCATGCACATTCACAAATGCTTCAACACGACACCATCAGCAACGCATGAGTATTGTCCATACGAACTAGTATTTGGCAGACTACCGAAACAGTTCATAGATTTAAACAAAACTAATTACATAGATCCTATTTATAATTTAGATGACTATTCTAAAGAAATAAAGTTTAGATTAGAAATAGCATACAAAAGATAGCATATGTTAGAAAAAGCCAAGGCTTATAGGAAATTAGCATATGACGAAAAAACAAAAAACTTTGAATTAAAAAAAAAAAATTCGAACTTCAAACAAATATAAAATAAAAATATATGACGCCCTGATCAACCAAATGAAAAAAAAATTTTCTTTACAAATAAACGAATTATAAATTTTTATACCTTAAATAATTTTGTATTTTTATACTCCAACATTTAAAACTTCTTATTATATAAAAAATAAAAAAAAAAATTTCAATTTTTTTTTACAAAAAAAAAAAAGAAAACCTCAATAATTAAGTTCATAAAATCGATCGATAAAACCTCAAATGAACGATACAAACAACAACTTGTCTTGTAAAAGTAAACGAAAACAAATTTAACATTACGCATTTGTAAATTTTATAAGATAATTCCTTTTTAATTTTATGTATGATCCCATACTATATATGAATATTAATATTAAGAAGAGGAAATTAAAAAGTTATAATTCGTTCAGTTGGAATATAAAGAAATAAGTGCTCCGCTTGTCTCATTAGGTAATTCAAAATTATGATCAAGAACTAGCATGACAAGATTAACAAAGTATATAACGACTATACAGACTTTCGTATGCGAGCCATACAAATTTTGCAAAGGCATAGAGAATTCATATCAGTATATGAGCTCGAATCCGAATATATAGAAACATTCGGCACAGTGACAAGTCCACTCTATTTATGTTCTAAAATAGAGTACGGAATAATCTTGTCTACACTACCCTACGTCAAAATAAAAACAATTATTGACAAGCATCCGAATCTAGGGCAGACAAAAATTGTCTTAGTACGTCTGCATAGGTAGTAGTCAAATCAAAAAGCAAGAGTATTTATATAGGAATATGGAGGGAAAACAATCAAAGGCAGATGATAACACTGCCAATGTAGTTAACGTAGTAGAAGTCGTAGACACCACTCCCCATGTGCAGTTCACAAACATACTGCTAAAATTACTCATTGTAATAGCTTTAGTAAACATCCTTCTGAAGATTTATCTTCTTCATAAAAAATCACTGAGGAAGCGTTACATGAGTCGAGCCAACGACTTAGACAAGGTCTAAGCCACTGCTCTAATAAAATATTTAAGTAGCGGAAGTTTACATGGACTGGTCCCAAATAGTAGAAAAGATAAAGCAGCATAGAGAAAATTTCGATAAATCATACAAGTGCCTTAATAAAAGCGCACCAGTTTTAAGACCCACCATAATTAAACATACTGAGATCCTTGTATATAAGTACAATGAAATCAGGAGTCTAGTTACCGAATGTCAAAAAAAACTGACAAGTTTGCACAGAGTCCAAACTTCAGACGTTTTACTCGGTCTAAGGGATAATCTGGTAAACTTAAATAAAAAGTATGATCTCCAGCTTTATCTACCATCGGTGTTAAATACACCGGTAACATTTGATAAGTCACTACTGACAAACGACCAAATAGAAGATACAAAATTAGTAAACATGGCACAAACAGTTGTAGAATTTATCAAGCTAGCCACATCTCTGATACCAGAGTTTGACGGTAAGCCGGCAAATCTACAAAGTTTTCTAGATTCTTTGAATCTATTAGAAACCTTAAAAGGCACACATGAGCTAACGGCCATAAGCCTTATAAAAACAAAGCTAAAAGGCCATGCGAGAAATTTAATAATTGCCGCAATCATTACGCAACTATCAAATGCAGTAAAAGGAGAATCGGTAGAAGTTGTATCTGCTAAGCTTCTTAATTTGCAACAGAATAATATAACGGCTAACCAATACACCCAAGAGGTGGAAAAACTGGCAAAGGCCCTTGAAGGCGCCTTTATCAGTGAAGGTCTAAGTCAATCACTAGCAAACAAATACAGCACTACAACAGCTGTAAAAGCTATGACCCAAAATTGTTCAATTGATAAGGTAAAACGTATCATACAGGCAGGCACATTCATAAATATGAAATGCACGGAGATAACAGGTCAAAGTAACACTGTCCTGTATTATCGACGAGGTGCAAACAATAATAATAGAGGAGGCCGAGGTTATAATCGTGGCAGAAATTACAACCACAACAATTCTAACCGAGGCGGTAACAACAATAACAATAATTACAATAACCGTGGAGGAAGACGAGGCCAAAATAGAGGAAGAGGCCGAGGTAACTCCAACCAACGTTATAATAGTAACAATGTGAAAATGGCGCAAAATAAAAAAAGGTTCATTTCATCAATTACAGTCTTAATATATTTGACACTTTTTATAATCATTCAACTGAAAATAAACTCACATTCCTAATAGAGACTGGTGCAGATATCTCACTTTAAAAAATAAATTCAGACGATTTCAAATTTCCAGAAGAAAAAATTATAAGCATCCAAGGCATAGGCCAAGGTGTAATAAAATCTCAAGAAACAACTTATTTAAGAACTTCAATCAATTCAATTGTCAATTAGATTTCAAACCAAGTGAAGACTGGCTTATAATTAGACCTCAAAATTTAAATTACCCAATTCATGTTCCGATAACATATAGTGCTGGCAACAATACAGTTCTCTTGCCAGCCAGATCCCAAGTAATTCGAAAAATATACATTAATACAGTAAATGATTATATATTTGTTCCTAATCAAGAAATACATTATGGAATTTATGTTGCAAATACAATAGCAGTATCCAAACATGTATATATTCGCCTTCTACACACAACTAATTTGGACCAATTGGTCAAAGTAAACAAAATCTAATATGAAAATTTAACAGATTACGACATTCATAGCACTACTCCAGAAAATAGAAGCGAACAAGTACTTTAAAAATTTAAGAAAAATTTTCCAGAACAATTCAAAAGTCAACTAGCAGAATTATGCACCAAGTATAGTGATGTGTTCGGACTGGAAACCGAACCAATAGCGACAAATAATTTCTATAAACAAACATTAAGACTTAAAGATGATGAACCCACTTATATTAAAAACTACAGAAGCCCGCATAGCCACGTTAAAGAAATTCAAAAACAAGTAGGGAAATTAATAAACGACAAAATCGTAGAACCGTCTGTATGCGAGTATAACAGCCCACTCTTGTTAGTTCCGAAAAAATCATTACCAAATTCGGAAGAAAAAAAATGGCGATTAGTAATTGACTATCGCCAAATCAACAAAAAACTACTTTCTGATAAATTCCCGCTCCCCAGAATTGATGATATTCTAGACCAACTGGGCAGAGCTAAATACTTTTCATGCCTTGACTTAATGTTAGGTTTCCACCAAATTGAACTTGAAGAAAGTTTAAGAAATATAACATCTTTTTCAACGAGCAATGGCTCATATCGCTTCACACGATTACCATTTGGTCTTAAAATAGCACCAAATTCATTTCAGAGAATGATGACTATAGCATTCTCGGGTTTAGAACCCTCCCAGGCATTCCTTTATATGGATGACTTAATGGTGATAGGATGTTCCGAAAAACACATGATTAAAAACTTAACAGATGTTTTTAATGTATGTAGGAAATATAACCTAAAGTTGCATCCAGAAAAATGTTCATTTTTCATGCATGAAGTATCATTTTTAGGTCACAAATGCACTGACAAAGGAGTATTGCCAGATGACAAGAAGTTCGACGTCATCAAAAATTATCCTGTCCCTCATAAAGCGGACAGCGCGAGACGATTTGTAGCATTTTAAAATTTTAATCGTCGATTTATAAAAAACTTCGCCGATTATTCACGGCACATAACTAGATTATGTTAAAAGAATGTTCCTTTTGAATGGTCAAGTGAATGCCAAAACGCATTCCAATACCTTAAAGAAAAGCTTATCCACCCCACATTATTCCAATTTCCTGATTTTCGCAAAGAATATTGCATTATAACAGATGCCAGTAAACAAGCGGAGCAGTTCTAACTCAGAACCGTGACGGAATTCAGCTCCCAATAGCTTATGCATCTCGTTCATTTACCAAAGGGGAAAGCAATAAGAGCACAACAGAACAAGAGTTAGCGGCAATTCATTGGGCAATTACCCATTTTAGACCATATATTTATGGCAAACATTTTACTATTAAAACGGATCACAGACCATTGACATATCTTTTTTCTACGACTAACTCGCATGCGGCTAGAGCTTGAAGAATACGACTTCACAGTAGAATACCTAAAGGGGAAAGATAATTTCATAGCAGACGCACTTTCGCGTATTAATATACAAGAACTCAAAGATATGCAACATAAGGTCCTGAAAGTCACTACCAGGCGACAAAGTAGACAAAATAAAAACTGTACAGTAGAAAATTATGAACTTCTGCCAAGGCAAAGTCAAAAAAAAGGTATCCAAGCCCAACGTACATGAAATCATTACGAATGATGAAGTACGAAAAGTAGTGACCTTGCGCATAACAGAATCTAAATATTTATTTAAACATGGAAATAAAATTATCGCAAGAATTGAAGTTAGCGATTTATATACCAATGGAATTCTCGACCTAGGTCAATTCTTCCAAAGGCTCGAAAAAGAGGCCGGTATATTAAAAATCAGCCAACTCAAAGTGGCACCGAGCGAAAAGATCTTTGAATCATTTTATATAGATTCTTTTAAAAATATGGGCAATGAAATATTAAAATCTTTAAGAGTAGCGCTACTCCAGCCGGTGACCCAAATAACAGATGAAAAAGAGATACAACAAATATTGTCTACATACCATGACGACCCAATTCAAGGAGGTCATAGCGGCATAACAAGAACGTTAGCGAAAATAAAAAGACACTACTACTGGAAAAATATGACACGTCATATAAAAGAGTACGTACGTAGATGTCAAAAATGCCAAATGTCTAAAACAAAGACGCACACAAAAACTCCTCTGACTCTCACAGAAACACCTGTGAATGCTTTCGACATAGTGATAGTGGATACAGTTGGTCCGCTACCCAAATCGGAAAATGGTAATGAATACACATTAATATGCGACCTTATAAAATATTTAGTAGCAAATAATGTCGCAAAAGCTATATTCGACAATTTCATACTCAAGTTTGGTCCAATGATCTCGGACATGGGAACAGAGTCTAAAAACTAGATTTTAACTGATTTATGCAAGTATTTGAAGATCAAGAATCCCACCTCTACTGCATATCATCATCAAACATTAGGGACAATAGAACGAAGTCATCGAACTTTTAATGAATACATTCGCTCATACATCTCTGCAGACAAATCTGATTGGGATGTCTGGTTTCAATATTTCATGCACATTCACAAATGCTTCAACACGACACCATCAGCAACGCATGAGTATTGTCCATACGAACTAGTATTTGGCAGACTACCGAAACAGTTCATAGATTTAAACAAAACTAATTACATAGATCCTATTTATAATTTAGATGACTATTCTAAAGAAATAAAGTTTAGATTAGAAATAGCATACAAAAGATAGCATATGTTAGAAAAAGCCAAGGCTTATAGGAAATTAGCATATGACGAAAAAACAAAAAACTTTGAATTAAAAAAAAAAAATTCGAACTTCAAACAAATATAAAATAAAAATATATGACGCCCTGATCAACCAAATGAAAAAAAATTTTCTTTACAAATAAACGAATTATAAATTTTTATACCTTAAATAATTTTGTATTTTTATACTCCAACATTTAAAACTTCTTATTATATAAAAAATAAAAAAAAAAATTTCAATTTTTTTTTACAAAAAAAAAAAGAAAACCTCAATAATTAAGTTCATAAAATCGATCGATAAAACCTCAAATGAACGATACAAACAACAACTTGTCTTGTAAAAGTAAACGAAAACAAATTTAACATTACGCATTTGTAAATTTTATAAGATAATTCCTTTTTAATTTTATGTATGATCCCATACTATATATGAATATTAATATTAAGAAGAGGAAATTAAAAAGTTATAATTCGTTCAGTTGGAATATAAAGAAATAAGTGCTCCGCTTGTCTCATTAGGTAATTCAAAATTATGATCAAGAACTAGCATGACAAGATTAACAAAGTATATAACGACTATACAGACTTTCGTATGCGAGCCATACAAATTTTGCAAAGGCATAGAGAATTCATATCAGTATATGAGCTCGAATCCGAATATATAGAAACATTCGGCACAGTGACAAGTCCACTCTATTTATGTTCTAAAATAGAGTACGGAATAATCTTGTCTACACTACCCTACGTCAAAATAAAAACAATTATTGACAAGCATCCGAATCTAGGGCAGACAAAAATTGTCTTAGTACGTCTGCATAGGTAGTAGTCAAATCAAAAAGCAAGAGTATTTATATAGGAATATGGGGGGAAAACAATCAAAGGCAGATGATAACACTGCCAATGTAGTTAACGTAGTAGAAGTCGTAGACACCACTCCCCATGTGCAGTTCACAAACATACTGCTAAAATTACTCATTGTAATAGCTTTAGTAAACATCCTTCTGAAGATTTATCTTCTTCATAAAAAATCACTGAGGAAGCGTTACATGAGTCGAGCCAACGACTTAGACAAGGTCTAAGCCACTGCTCTAATAAAATATTTAAGTAGCGGAAGTTTACATGGACTGGTCCCAAATAGTAGAAAAGATAAAGCAGCATAGAGAAAATTTCGATAAATCATACAAGTGCCTTAATAAAAGTGCACCAGTTTTAAGACCCACCATAATTAAACATACTGAGATCCTTGTATATAAGTACAATGAAATCAGGAGTCTAGTTACCGAATGTCAAAAAAAACTGACAAGTTTGCACAGAGTCCAAACTTCAGACGTTTTACTCGGTCTAAGGGATAATCTGGTAAACTTAAATAAAAAGTATGATCTCCAGCTTTATCTATCATCGGTGTTAAATACACCGGTAACATTTGATAAGTCACTACTGACAAACGACCAAATAGAAGATACAAAATTAGTAAACATGGCACAAACAGTTGTAGAATTTATCAAGCTAGCCACATCTCTGATACCAGAGTTTGACGGTAAGCCGGCAAATCTACAAAGTTTTCTAGATTCTTTGAATCTATTAGAAATCTTAAATGGCACACATGAGCTAACGGCCTTAAGCCTTATAAAAACAAAGCTAAAAGGCCATGCGAGAAATTTAATAATTGCCGCAATCATTACGCAACTATCAAATGCAGTAAAAGGAGAATCGGTAGAAGTTGTATCTGCTAAGCTTCTTAGTGGTCTAATGTTTCAATTTTTGTGTGGGAAGCAAGATTACATAGAGAAAGAGATGGAGTACGTTGGTGTCGCTTGCGCAAGATTGGAAGGGGGGTGGAAGGGGTGTTATGTTTCCATTGTGTGTGTGTGTGTTTTTTTTTGTATTCTGTTTATTTGCACATATATAAATATATAAATAATAAATAATTTATGCTTAGGATGTAGATAGTACGTGATGATTAGGTGGCGTGGATTGCCTGCGGAACGGCCGCAAAGCATTGCTTCAGAGGCATGTTGTTGCCACCTTAACTTCCTCCGCTCTCCATCTATTGCACTCAACTGTCCTGAGTTTCAGCATCACTTCTGCTGCTAAAGTGTAGGTAGCTTCCCATTTTTGTTTATTATTTATTAATTTTAAAAAGCTCGGACCGAGGTCCCGCCATCAAAATATTTTAAATATGGATAGGTCGCCAAAACCATTACTATTTTTTTAAATACTGAATGTATCTTCTACTGTATCGAAGTTCCGATACTTGAAAAACTTCTATTGAAGTATTCCGAATATGACAGTTCCAGGTCCAAAACTTGCAGCGATTACTAAAATTTTCTTCGCAACAGACGGGCTAAATAAATTAACTCACTCTCGAGATTAGCATCTGCAATTTCAGCATTTTCCTCTTCCATGTTCATTGTTGACATAATTATTTGAGATACTTGGGTTAGTAATTTTTATGAAAACTCAACTCTCCTGAGTTCCAACATCACTTCTGCTGCAAAAGTGTAGGTAGCTTCCCATTTTTGTGCGGTCTTCAACTTGTTCCTGACCAAGTTGTCCACCGTGATAGGTCTCCTCAAGCTGTCCTCCAGGCCCTGCCTGTTCGCTGAGAACCTTCCACATTCAAAGATGATGTGGTTGGCGCCCTCTGCGATTTCACTGCCGCACCAAGAACACTCGTCTGTGTTATCGTGGCCGAATCGCTTCAAGTAGCTCCTGAAGCATCCGTGGCCAGATAGGCTGCGTTAAGTAAAAATTAGTATTTCCATACTTGCGGTTTATCCAGGCTTCCACGTTTGGGATAAGCCTATATGTCCAGCGTCCTTTAGATGAGCGATCCCAACGTGCTTGCATCGTTCCATGCTTTGCATCCTTGCTGCTGTGCGGACCATCCCTGCGATAACCAGCGCTGCTTCGTCTGATACCGTCCGAAATGCGCAGCTGACCCGTGGAGCGCTTAGGCGATATATATAATTAATGTTTTTAAATATTTATGTTGGCTTGGTCGAGGTTCGGGCTTGTTTAAATAAACAGTTGAAAAATATTTTATTTAATATTTTGCTTTAAATAAAATAAGCAATATAAGTATTAAATTAGATTGTTTTAATCTATTAATTTTAAATAAACTCGGACCGAGGTCCCGCCATCAAAATATTTTAAATATGGATAGGTCGCCAAAACCATTACTAATTTTTTAAATACTGAATGTATCTTCTACTGTTTCGAAGTTCCAATACTTGAAAAACTTCTGTTGAAGTATTCCGAATATGACAGTTCCAGGTCCAAAACTTGCAGCGATTACTAAAATTTTCTTCGCAACAGACATACTAAATAAATTAACTCACTCTCGAGATTAGCATCTGCAATTTCAGCATTTTCCTCTTCCATGTTCATTGTTGACATAAGTAATTGAGAAACTTGGGTCACCCCCGCTACAGAGGCAGCAACACGATAGTAATTTTTATGAATGTCTTTATGATCACCCACTAAGCTCGCCAAATAATCAATTTGAATGTCCTTAACGTTGAACAAAGCGGTATGTGTGGTCAATTGCTTTCGCAGGTCTGTGCCTGAAAGGGACTCAGGGCAACGTGTACCACATTCATTTGCGAATTTCTCTAGGATAGGACACTCACGAATATTTTCTTTTCTTAGTGGCCACGGGCTTGGCACACTAAAATATATCTTTAGTGCAGAAGCTGGTTTATTTATTGTGTGTTTGCCATATTCGAGTATATTGGCTATGCAATACCGATCGCATGGTGTAATAAGCACTGGAAATGTTCGGTTTTTTTGGCACGAATAATCACCCTGGTGATGTTTTTCATTTTTGCTGAGGTGCCTTCATACAGGTCAGAATAAGCTCTATCGTCGATAGCCCCAATTGCATGAGCAGTTCTGTAGCTCTTAAGAGTAAGACTCTCAAGTTCGCTAACTCTGCTCTGATATAACGAGGTTAATAGTGATATGTTGAATTTCTAGTTTAGCTCATTCAAAGCTTTAGCTGGTAGATCCTGAACAAAATCTTTTCTTTTTCTAAATATTTTATGCTATTGTCGCAATATTTTATGATCTGTGCTTTTAATATTCTCGCACATGTACTATTTTTACCAAGCATGTTAGAGTTGTCGCTGCAGTAGGCTTCATAAAACGAATATTATATAATCAAACTCAGCAACATAACGAATTCCAGACTTAACAGAATCATAATATTTAGGGGAAATAACATATTTTATTACTATCAAAAGGCGACTTAGATAACGCATAATTGCTGTTATCATATCATGCTGTACTTCCGTGTGCTTCATTGCTTCTAAATTTTTAAACAATATAATTAGGTGATCATACAATATTGTCCTAGTAATGGCGACGTCATTAAGGACAGGCATTATTTTATTTCGCAATATTTTTTGCAGCACTTCGTGCAGAGGTTAATATATCTCGGTTGCCTGTTTTATGGATATTACTTCATTAATTTTTAATATGATTCTGAGTTGTTGTCTTCGGTAAGTAGGCTTTACATCCATTGCAGCACACAAAATCCAAAGCCCTCTTTTTGAGTTTTCCCTTAATTGACGTGAAACTCTAAAAGTTCCTTCATAGTAAGTAGCATCCTTGTCTTTCCGTAATCCCTCAAGCAATTTCATTCATTGCTGTTTGTCTTTTGATAAACTGCTGATCTCTCTTACTGGTTCCATTCTATATTTAATCTCTATGTGGCGTGCAAATTTTGTTTGCAATGTTTTACAAAATATGTTAAGGTGCCGTCTACATTGTTTCTGACTTTTAGTAATTGGCACAGTCATTTTTCTAACATCATCTAACGGTGCCATTGGTTTGCGAGAAAAACATGTACTATTTATAAATGACGATGATTTATCTGGATAGTATGTGATGTCTGAAACAGTTGACTCCATCAATTATTAGATATTAGTGTTTAAAAAAGTTAAGTCTACTGTGCGATAAAAACAAATAATTAAAAATGGTTAGAAATTTATTACGTACACCTATTCAGATGTTGTGTAAATAATATTTGCAAAGAAGTAAAGTTTGATTCTCTCCGGGCTAACAAATATTTTATATTAAAAGCTGAAAGAGTTTTTCATGAATATATTTTATGACAAAATTGTGGAAGTGTCTGCCCACTTCATCTTATGTAATGCATATCCTTACTTTTATAACAACTGTTGAAAATTTGTGCCGAGGTATTCAAAAAATTAAATATATCTAAACCGTATAGCCTATATAGAAACCTGACTTGAAATAAAAAAAAAATATTTTGTAGAGTTATAGAATAGATATAACATAAACTTGAACATAGTACTGCGTACGCTTAAAATATTAATAAAATACGGAAAGGTCTATCCCGACTCTTATGTCCATGCGGATAAGGAATATACACATTGGGTCAAAAATGTCACTTTCTGTTCAAAAATTTCGAATTTCGGGCGTAGGTCTTATGTTTTAATTTTTGTGTGGGAAGCAAGATTACATAGAGGAGGAGGGGGAGTACGTTGGTGTCGCTTGCGCAAGGTAGGGAGAGGGGGTGGAAGGGTGTTACGTTTCCATTGTGTGTGTGTCTGTGTTTTTTTTTTGTATTCTGTTTATTTGCACAAATATAAATATATAAATAATAAATAATTTATGCTTTATGATGTAGATAGTAGATAGGGGGGTACGTGATGATTAGGTGGCGTGGATTGCGGAACGGCCGCAAAGCATTGCTTCACAGGCATGTTGTTGCTACCTAAACTTCCTCCGCTCTCCATCTATTGCGCTCAACTCTCCTGAGTTCCAGCATCACTCCTGCTGCAAAAGTATAGGTAGCTTCCCATTTTTGTGCGGTCTTCAACATGTTCCTGACCAAGTTGTCCACCGTGATAGGTCTCCTCAAGCTGTCCTCCAGGCCCTCCCTGTTCGCTGAGAACCTTCCACATTCAAAGATGATGTGGTTGGAGTCCTCTGCGATTCCACTGCCGCACCAAGAACACTCGTCTGTGTTATCGTGGCCGAATCTCTTCAAGTAGCTCCTGAAGCGTCCGTGGCCAGATAGGCTGCGTTAAGTAAAAATAAGTATTCCATACTTGCGGTTTATCCAGGCTTCCAAGTTTGGGATAAGCCTATGTGTTCAGCGTCCTTTAGATGAGCGATCCCAACGTGCTTGCATCGTTCCATGCTTTGCATCCTTGCTGCTGTGCGCACCATCCCTGCGATAACCAGCGCTGATACCGTCCGGAATGCGCAGCTGACCCGTAGAGCGCTTAGGCGATATATAGAATTTATGCTCCGGCTATAGCTTGGAACAGCCATTGGTCTGCTTTAGATGGGGGACACGTACATTATTACCGCTTTGTTTACTGTCATGAGAAGACCGTGTCTCTTCTGTTTTGGACCTCGTGTGTTCAGCATAATCCTGGATAGCGCTTGACAGGATTCTGCTGCTTTTTTGTGCACGTACTCCAAGTGCTCTCTAAAAGACAACCTCGTGTCTAGCATAACTTCCAGGTACTTTAATGTTTTATGGGCAGCCAGCCCGAGTCCAGCAGCTGCCATCCATTGGTCCACACGATCAATGCTGTGGTTGCACGATTCCTCTACGTCCTTTAATTCCTTGCTGACGACTACAAAGGTCACATCGTCCGCGAAGCCGACGATACTTGTATCGATCGGAAGTTCCAGTCGGAGGATGTCATCGTACATGATGTTCCAGAGGAGGGGTCCTAGAACTAAGCCTTGGGGCACCCCAGCGGACACTTGGTGTGTAGTGGGGCCATCTGCGGGTGTCGTATTGCATCAGTCTGTCTCTAAAATAGCTGCGTATCATCTCCTGAGAGTAATATGGGACGCGGTATGTTGATAGTTCTTCCAATGTTTTGTCCCACCTTGCTGTGTTAAAGGCGTTCCATCTTGATCCTTGAATGGCGTTTGTTGCTATGCCGACGACTTTTTCCAAAGCGTCAATTGTCGACTTTGCCTTGGTGAAGCCAAAGTGGATTTGGGACAAACCTCCATTTTTCTCGACAGCAGCTTCCAGCCTGCTGCAAATTAGCTCCTTCAGCACTTTGCCTAACGTGTCTAGGAGGCAAATCGGCCTGTATGACGATGGCTTGCCTAGCTTCGGTAACAAGACCAGTGCTTGGCGTTTCCATATTGAGGGGAAAGTTCTCTCCCTTAGGTACGTGTTGAAGAGCTGTATGAACTGCACGGGCTGTAGGCGCATGGCCAATTTCAGCGCTCGGTTGGGAATTCCATCCGGACCCGGCGTCTTACTGGGCTTGAGGCTTCTGGCGATCGTCAACACCTCATCGACTGAAATTTCGTCGATTTGCACTGGAGTGGCTGCTCCTTGACTCGGTGAGGGCTCTATGTCGGGTCTGATTGGGAATAGCGTTTCCACAATCCGCTTCAGCTCACCTGGGTCGTGAGGCTGCATTTGCTTTCCGGCGTAGAGTCTCGTTATAACAGTTTTATACGCCTTGCCCCAAGGATCGTATTCGCATAGTCGCATAGCTCCAGGAAGCATTCTCGCTTGCTATCTCGAATGGCCTTCTTTAGCAGTCTTCAGGCCCTCTGATATCCTAGTTGGTCTTCGCCGTAGTTGGGTCTACCTCGGTATCGCTGGTATCTCCTTCTGGCTTGGATGCAGTTCCGCCGTGCTTCCGCAATATTCTCGTTACACCAGTATGTGGGTACATGGTGGCGCCGAAACGTTTTCCGATTTTTTATGCTTTCATCTGACACGTGTCAATTGAATTGCCCTTTGGGAGGCTCTATTCTCTGCGTTGCAGGCTGGACTGATTTCGAAAACGCCTCGCGGTCGAAGGTATCCAAGCGGTAGGCTTTACGACTTGAGCTTCTGGATCTGGCTGCAGTTCTTTCACCAATAGTGCATAATATAGCGGAGTGGTCGCTTGCGGTATATACGTCACTTTATTTCCATTTCGTTGCGCCGAAAAGTGACGAGCTTGCGAAAGTGAGATCGATTATCGATCCGATACCGCCCCGACTAAAGGTGTTTTCCGACCCGGGGTTTAACAAGCCAATATTCAGAACTGCCAAGCTTTCCAATAGGGCACGACCTCTTGCGTTGGTTGCTTGGCTGCCCCATTTCACTGCCTAGGCGTTGAAGTCACCAGCAATTATGACCTTCCGCCCCCTTGCGTCGTCTATAAATGCGTCTAATGCAGCTTGAAACTCGCTAAGCTGCATGCTCGGGCTAGGTAGCAGCTGTGTATCCACAGGCTGCCATATCGTGCGCGTACAAACCCAGTGAAGGGCTTTGTGTTCTCCAATGACGTCGAAGGCTCGCCACATATCCAGAGAGCAGTTTTTACGCCCTGATCCACGGTCCATAATCTCGGGCAGTTGGTGTCTATATGGTGGGGTTCGCTGATAATGGCAATATCGATGCGCATTTCTCTAACAGTCTGCTCTAAAAGGGCTTGAGCAGCTATGCAGTGGTTAAGATTTAATTGAAGTAATCTTATCATTTAATTTTACTTACTGCCCCGCGGCACGCCGGACATTTAAAGCTGCCTGTAGCGTGGTCCGTAGATTTTTCGCCTTTTCGTGTGCAAAGGCTACATTTTGGTGACTTGGAGCAGCTCTTTGCTACGTGGCCTATATCCCCACATCAGAAGCAAGCGCCTTTCAGATCGTCTCCGTTGGGGCAGTATGCCGCAATTTGCCCGAAGCCCTGGCATTTAAAGCACCGCTTTGGTTGGTATATTGCACGTATACGGCAGACCACCCAACCGATCCTCACCTTGGCCTTCTCGACAAGCGTCCTGGCTGTTGGCGCTGAGAGAGTAATATTGGCCCTTTGCTGGCCGCCAAATGCTAGTCGCAGCGATTTGATCGCTTTGATCAACAGGAAGTCGTCATTTAAGGCGCAGTTTGGCCGCTGGTTCACTAGTGCAGATTAGCTGGTTGTGAGCTGCGCTAGCCAACACAACTAACAGCTGTTAGAGTGAATCCAACCAACTTCACAAATAGCTTCGCGCGACGGCTACTAAACTTGAGTGATATACTCACAATAGCGCAAAAAACACGCCAAGGAGACGCCTCCATTCCCCTCGCCTGGATCGTGGAACAGTAGACGCCACCACCAGGAACGCTCTGCACGGGCTTCGCAGTGAGTACCGCCACGCACCTTTTGGTGTATAAGGTGCACAAACTTCACTATAATTTTCTCAGAAAAACCACCGATTTGTTTATTTTTCGAGCGGAGCAGTTACAAACGCGTCCGCACTCTATCAAACGTCTTGTGTGTGTGTGTGGGCGTGTTTTTATTTATTTATTTTTTTTTGCTTACGGCACGGAGGTGAAAATCTTCGTAAGATACTGATGGCCCGGACCAACCGTATGCACGATTTGCTGACACCGTCAGCACCTACGTACTAATCTCACCCCCACTCACACACCACATTCCCCGCGGGATCACCGCAAAGTATTACTTCGCGGGGATGGGTAGCCTATTTTAGGCAGTATCCATTAGTCGTCGCTCCTTTTCGCATCGTCTCAGATCCCTCTGGATGCCTATTATGCCTATTATCCTTCCAGCATGAACGCTACCAGTCCCTCCGGTGGAGGTACAGAGCTCACTACCTCTCTGTACCTCGAGCATTGGTACAGCACGTGTTCCGGGTCTTCGTCCAGAATTGGGCAGTTCGGGCACTCTGGGGAGTCCTCATGCCTGAACCTATAGAGATACTTCCTATACCCGCCGTGTCCAGTGAAAAACTGTCTTAGGTGGAAGTTCATTTCGCCATTCCGTCTCCTAATCCATTGTCCATCTCCCTTGTTCGCCGTGTTCCATCTCTCCTGCCAAGTTGCCATTGATGTTCCTCTCTCCGACCGGATGACGCCCATTAAGACAGCGTCTCCCGTGGCTATTCGGGCCATGTATATTTTCTCCATTTCGTTGGCCAGTATATCTTCTGGCGGCATTCCTGCCAATACTGTGGCTGCCTCGTCCGACACCGTCCGAAATCCAGAAATGGTGTCCAGAGCACTGAGCCTATAGGGGATTGACATCTTCCTTCGGAGTCCTTTCTGGCTTGCAACCGCTGAAGCCCACATCGGTGCAGCATAGAGCAACACGGAGGCTACAACTCTCGCGAGGAGCAGGCGTCTACCTGCTTTAGGTCCTCCTATGTTGGGTAGCATCCTCGAAAGGGTAGCCTGTATTTTGGCTGCTTTCTGGCTAACGTAATCTACGTGCGGTCGAAAGCTAAGCCTGTTGTCTTTGACTCAATACTAACGCTGTCTACCTGAAATCTAGCAAGCTCGACTATTTTGCGGATTGTGATGAGGACTGCCCCTGTTTTATGGCCTGCAAGCTCCAGGCTAGCGCCACGCATCCAGCTGGCCACGATCCTTATGGCTGCATTCGCAGCCGCTTCCATGTCTCCTATTTCTTTGCCCACCAATACTAGAGCTAGGTCATCCGTGAATCCTATGCATCACTGGGGCAATTACACTCTGAGCACCTCGTCGTACATTATGTTCCACAGGAGTGGTCCCAGCACCGACCCCTGTGGGACCCCTGCTGAGACCGTGTAACTCCTAGCACCGTCATCCGTATCATAACTCAATACCCGATTGGAGAGGTAGTTGGATATTATACGGAAAGGGAGGACGGTCTCCCTATTCGGTCCAAGGCTTCCAGTATACGAGACCAGCTTGCTGAGTTAAAGGCATTGCGGATGTCCAACGTAATCACCGCGCAATACTCCTTGTCTCCCCACCTCCATCTGGTTCCCTCTATTGCTTTAGCGGCAACATCTACCACAGCATTAATTGCATCGACCGTAGACATTGCCTTGCGAAATCCATATGGCTGTTTGGACAGTGCCTCTTTCTCTTCGATGACACTAAGTAGTCGGTCATACACAATCCTTTCCAGTACGTTTCCCGCCGTGTCCAGTAGGCAGATTGGCCTGTATCCCGAGGGTTAGTCTATTGGCTTGTCCCCTTTCGGTAGAAGGATTAGTTTCTGTCGCTTTCATCTCTTAGGGAAAACACAATCCTGTAGACATCTAGTATATGTCTCGGCGAAGCCGTCTGGTTTTGTTAGCATTGCTAACTTTAGCGCCTTGTTTGGCACCCCATCTGGTCATGGAGCCTTTTTGTCGCCTAGTTTTTTGCTTGCCGCTAACACGTCGTCTGCCCACACCTGCTGCACTATCTCCGTGCTCAGTGAGCGGTTGGCTACTTCCAGTCGTGGGTGTTGGGGGAACAGTGTCTCCACTATAGTGGCAAGTGCGGTAGGGCAGGTCACCTGGGTTGTTCCCTGGCTGCGGATCTTCTTCGTGACGATCTTGTATGCCGTGCCCCACGGGTTAACATCGGCCTAATCGCATATTTTCTGGAAGCAGCTAGATTTGCTTCGTTTAATGCTTCTCTTGAGGTTTCGCTTGGCTGCCCGCAGGAGTTCCAGCCTAGATGCAAGGTCTGGGTGGCCTCGGGCACGCTGAGAGCGCCTTCTAGCACGCAGGCAGGCTCTCCTTAGGTCGCTGATTTGCTCATTCCACCAGTAGCAAGGTGCTCCTCTTCTGTTTGGCATCCTCCTTGGCATGGATAAGTCGCATGGATAAGTCGCACGCGTTCGAGATGTTTCCCATGAGCTGCCGCGCCATGTCGTCTGCTAACTCCGTGGCCCAAGTCCATTGAGCATGACGTAGGGAGTCCGTGAAGGTTTCCTCGTCTAGGCTGTTGTCCATCCATTTGGGGCCAGTGTGTGTGTGTGTGTTTTTTTTGTATTCAGTTTATTTATGCTTAGTTATTTAGCTTAGGTGATAGTTGGGGTATTGTTTAGGTAGCGTGGATTGCCTGCGGAACGGCCGCGAAGCATTGCTTCACAGGCATGTTCTTGCTACCTAAATGCGGAATGCGCAGCTGACCCGTAGAGCGCTTAGGCGATATATAGAGTGTACGCCCCGGCTGTAGCTGGGAACAGCCATAGCTCTGATCCATATGGGGACGCGTACATTATTACCGCTCGGTTTACGGTCATAAGGAGACGGAGTCTCTGCTGTTTCGGTCCCCGTGTGTTCAGCATAATCCTGGATAGCGCTCGACAGGACTCTACTGCTTTCTAGTGCACGTACTCCAAGTGCTCTTTGAACGACATTCTTGTGTCTAGCATGACACCCAGGTACCTTAACGCCCTTGCTGATTCTATTGTCGCACTGCCGACTCTTATGTGCGCTGTTTCCACTCTTTTTCGACTTCTGACTAACACCGCTTCTGTTTTATGAGCAGCCAGCTCGAGTCCAGCTGCTGCCAGCCATTGGTGCATACGGTCAATACTGTGTTTGCACGATTCCTCTATGTCCTTCAATTCCTTGCCGACGACTACAAGGGCCACGTCGTCCGCGAAGCCGATGATACTTGTATCGATCGGGAGTTCCAGGCGGAGGATGCCATCGTACATGATGTTCCAGAGGAGGGGTCCTAGAACTGAGCCTTGAGGCACTCCAGCGGACACTTGATGTGTAGTGGGGCCGTCTGCGGTGTCGTATTGCAGCAGTCTTCCAGTGAAGTAGCTGCGTATCGTCTCCTGAAGATAGTATGGGACGCGGAACGTTGACAATGCGTCAACGCGTTGTAACATCCAGCGTGACGATGAGGCAGGACTTTTTTGTGCCGCTTTTCCATCTCGATCCTTGGCTGGGGTTTGTTGCTATGCCGACCACTTTCTCCAGAGCGTCTATTGTAGACTTTGCCTTGGTGAAACCAAATTGGCTTTGGGACATGCCACCATTGTTGTCGACAGCTACCTGAAGCCTGTTGCAGATTAGCTTCTCCAGCACTTTGCCTTACGTGTCCAGGAGGCAAATCGGCCTGTATGACGATGGGTCGTCTGGCGGCTTACCAGGCTTCGGTAATAAAACTAGCGTTTGGAGTTTCCATATTGTGGGGAAAGTTCTCTCCATTAGGCACATGTTAAAAAGCTGCACGAACTGCGCGGGCTGCAAGGATATGGCTAGTTTCAGTGCTCGGTTGGGGATTCCGTCCGGACCCGGTGCCTTACTGGGCTTTAGGCTTCTGGCGATCGTCAGCACCTCTTCGACTGAGACTTCGTCGATGGCTCGATGGTATGGCTTGCGTATGTAATACGTCGGGTCTGATTGCGAATAGCGTTTCCACAATCAACTTCAGTTCACTTGGGTCAAAAGTCTGCGCTTGTTTGCCGGCGTAGAGTCTTTTAACGACAGTTTTGTACGCCTTGCCCCAAGGATCATATTCGGCTGAGTCCCATAGCTCCAGGAAACATTCTCGTTTGCTATCTTTATGGACTCTTTTATCATTTTTCTGGCACTCTGATACCTTAGCTGCTATTCGGCATAGTTGGGTCTACCTCGGGGTCGCTGGTATCTCCTCCTGGCTTGGTGCAGTTCCGCCGAGCTTCGGCAATATTTTCGTTCCACCAGTACGTGGTTACATGGTGGCGCCGAAACTTTTTCCGGGCTTGCATGCTCTCGTCACAAACACGCGATAGCTGGCATGCCATATGGGAGGCTTTTCTCTCTGCGTTGCCGGCAGTGACAAGCGAGTGGACTGCATTCAAAAACGCCACGGGGTCGAAAGTATCCAGGCGGTAAGCTTTCCGACTTAGGCTTCTAGTGCTGGCTGCAGTTCCTTCACCAATCGTGCATATTATTGCGGAGTGGTTGCTTGCGGTGTATAAGTCGCTTTGTTGCCATTTTGTTGCGCTAAAAAGTGACGAGCTTGCGAAGGTAAGATTCCAGCTGTATATCCACAGGCTGCCGTATTGTGCGCGTACAAACCCACTAAAGGACTTTGTTTTTGTCAGCGATGTCGATGCAGTTGGTTTATCGGTGGTGGGGTTCGCTGATAATGGCAATATCAATGCGCATCTCCCTTACAGTCTGCTCCAAGATGGCTTGAGCAGCTATGCAGTGGTTAAGGTTTATTTGAAGTAACCTTAACATTTCACTTTGCGTACTGCCTCGCGATACGCCGGACATTTAAAGCCTCCTGTAGCGTGGTCCGTTGATTTTTCTCCTTTCCGTATGCAAAGGCTACATTTTGGTGACTTGGAGCAGCTCTTTGCTTCGTGACCTCTGTCCCCGCATCTGAAGCATGCGCCTTTCATATCGTCTCCGCTGGTGCATTTCGCTGCAATGTGCCCAAAACCCTGACACTTAAAGCATCGCTTTGGTTGGTCTATTGCACGAATACGGCATACAACCCATCCGATCCTCACTTTGGCCTTCTCGACAAGCGTCCTGGCTTTTGGCGCTGGGAGAGTAACTGTGGCCCTTTGCTGGCCGCCAAATGCTGGTCGCAGCGATTTGATCGTTTCAATCGGCAAGGAGTCGTCTTGTAAGGCACTTTTAATCGCTACGAACACTTCCTCCTTAGTCGCCAGCTCATCCAGGTCCTTGATCTCCACCTGGGACGACTCGGTCAGCGTTCTTACTACCGCCCGGTCACCCAATGCCTTTCCCACAGCTTCTTGAAGCTCATCTGCGGAGTGCTCCGGCTTCCTATTGAGGCGCAGCAGAAGATCGCCCTTCGCGGTCTTGCGAATGCCATGCACATCGCCACTTAGGTGCTTGAGGGCCGGGTCGCTCTTCACAAGCCTGAGCATATCAGCAATGTGCAGTCACCCACTCCGTGGACTGTAATGGCGGCGGCTCTGGGACGCTTCTGCGTTCGCTTACGTTCTCTGGGTTTTCATTATGGCCAGCTAAGTTGGAGTTTGCAGGGGCTGTCTTTTGGTGCGTGAGCACCGCCTGCTTCGCTGGGTTTTGACCCTGGCGTTTAGCTTTCTTGGAGGGAGTTCTGCGCTGCTCTGGCACGCCATCCCTCGGCCGTTTCGGCGTCCATGCCTCTTTTTGGCCCGCGAGCTTCGTTGGGCGCGTCTTAAGCACGTTCAGCCCCGCGCGTGTGTTTCAGCGATTTGGGAAATTCAACACACAACAGTGGGTAATTAGAGAAAAATGTTTTTATGAAACTTATTTGCTAATCATTTGATGGGGCTCAAACTCATTTTCAAAAAAATTTCTTCAAATTCATTTTAGGAATTTGTCGTCATTTTTAGGAAAATCCATTGATCGTTGGTGGAAATGGGGGTCAAAGATTTGATAGGTGACGTTTCACGCTGAAATTAATTTTCAAGATCTCTTAGAAAAATAATTTAAGTTGTGCTTCACATTTTTCGGAGAATTAAAGCATCCTCGGTAAAAAGTGTGATTCTAAGAATTTTGTGAAGTTTTAAGTTATGTCCAATTTGCTTCAAACTTATTTTCAGAGCTTCACCTACATAAAAACTTAATAAATAGGCATATCTGCGATTTGGGAAATTCCACACACAACAGTGGGTAATTGGCGAAAAATGTTTTTATGAAACTTATTTGCTTACTGTTCGATCGGCCTCAAACTCATTTTCAAAGAAATTTCTTCAAATTCATTTCAGGGAATTTTCGCCATTTTTAGGAAAATCTATTGCTGGTTGGTGGAAAAGGGGGTAACAGATTTGATAGGTGCCGTTTTGCACTGAAATCAATTTGAAAAATCTCTAAGAAAAATAATTTAATACGTGCTTCACATTTTTCGGAGAATTAAAGCATCCTCGCTAAAAAAGAGCAATTCTAAGAATCTTTGTGAAATTTTAAGTTATGTCCAATTTGCTTCAAACTTATTTTCAGAGCTTCACCTACTTAAAAACTTAATAAATAGGTATATCTGCGATCCGGGAAATTCCACACACAACAGTGGGTAATTGGCGAAAAATGTTTTTATGAAACTTATTTGCTTAACATTCGATCGGCCTCAAACTCATCTTCAAAGAAATTTCTTTAAATAAATTTTAGGGATTTGTCGTCATTTTTAAGAAAATCCATTGCTCGTTGGTGGAAATGTGGGTCAAAAGCTTGAAAGGTGACGTTTCGCTCTGAAATTTATTTTTTACTATCTATAAGAAAAATAATTTATGACGAGCTTCACATTTTTCGGACAATTAATGCATCCTCGGCTAAAAGTGTGATTCTAAGATTTTTGTTGTGAAATTTTAAGCTATGTCGGATTTGCTTCAAACTTATTTTTAGAGCTCTATATGCAGAAGAACTTAATATACACGAGTTTCAGCGTGTTGGAAAATTCAGCACACAACTGTTGGTCATTAGAGAAAAATGTTTTTATGAAACTTATTTGCTTTTCATTCGATGGGCCTCAAACTATTGCCATTCTCAGGAAAATCCATTACTCGTTGGCGGAAATGGCGGTCAAAGATTTGATAGGTGACGTCTCGCGCTGAAATTAATTTTTAAAATCTCGTAGAAAAGTAATTTAAGACGTGCTTCACATTTTTCGGAGAATTAAAGCATCCTCGCTAAAAACAGCGATTCTAAGAATTTTTTTGAAGTTTTAAGTTATGTCCAATTTGCTTCAAACTCATTTTCAGAGCTTCACCTACATAAAAACTTAATAAATAGGTATATCAACGATTTGGGTAAAACCCACCCATAACTGTGGGTAATTAGCGGAAAATGTTTTTATGAAACTTATGTGCTTACCGTTCGATCGGCCGCAAACTCATTTTCAACGAAATGGGAAAATCTATTGCTCGTTGGTGGTAATGGGGGTCAAAAATTTGATATGTGACGTTTCTCGCTAAAATTAATTTTCAAGGATCTATAAGTAAATAATCTAAGTTGTGCTTCACTTTTTTCGGATAATTACATACTCCGTAAAAGGTGTGATTCTAAAAACTTTTTATGAAATTTTTATATCCGATTTGCTTCAAACTTATTTTCAAAGCTCTACCTGCAGAAGAACTTAATATATACGTGTTTCAGCGATTTGGGAAATTCCACACACAACTGTGGGTAATTAGAGAAAAATGTTTTTATGAAACTTATTTGCTTATCATTTGATGGGGCTCAAACTCATTTTCAAAAAAATTTCTTCAAATTCATTTTAGGAATTTGTCGTCATTTTTAGGAAAATCCATTGATCGTTGGTGGAAATGGGGGTCAAAGATTTTATAGGTGACGTTTCGCGCTGAAATTAATTTTTAAAATCTCTTAGAAAAATAATTTAAGTTGTGCTTCACATTTTTCGGAGAAAAAAGTGTGATTCTAAGAAATTTTTGTGAAGTTTTAAATATAGTACGATTTTGTTCAAGCTTATTTTCAGAGCTTCACCTGCATAAAAACTTAATAAATAGGTATATCAGCGAATTGGAGAAATTCCACACATAATAGTTTGCAATTGGGGAGAAATGTTTTTGTGAAACTTATTTGCTTATCATTCGATGGGCCTCAAACCATTGCCATTTTCAGGAAAATCCATTGTTCGTTGGCGGAAATGGCGATCAAAGATTTGATAGGTGTCGTTTCGCGATGAAATTAATTTTTAAAATCTCTTAGAAAAGTAATTAAAGACGTGCTTCACATTTTTCGGAGAATTATAGCATCCTCGCTAAAAAAGTGCGATTGTAAGAATTTTTTGTGAAGTTTTAAGTTATGTCCAATTTGCTTCAAACTTATTTTCAGAGCTTCACCTACATAAAAACTTTATAAATAGGTATATCAGCGAATTGGAGAAATTCCACACACAACAGTGGGCAATTGGCGAAAAATGTTTTTATGAAACTTATTTGCTTAACATTCGATCGGCCTGAAACTGATTTTTAAAGAAATTTCTTCAAATTCACTTTGGTGATTTTTCGCCACTTTTAGGAAAACCCATTGCTCGTTGGTGGAAATGGGGATCACAGACTTGATAGGTGCCGTTTTGTACTGAAATTAATTTTCAAGATCTCTAAGAAAAATAATTTAAGTTGTGCTTCATATTTTTCGGAGAATTAAAGCATCCTCGCTAACAAAGCCCGAATCTTGCTTCAAACTAATTTTCAGAGCTTCACCTACATAAAAACTTAATAAATAGGTATATCAGCGATTTGGGCAAAATCCACCTACAACTGTGGGTAATTAGCGGAAAATGTTTTTATGAAACTTATTTGCTTACCATTCGATCGGCCTCAAACTCATTTTCAACGAAATGTCTTTAAATTCATTATAGAGATTTGTCGCCTTTTTTGGGAAAATCTATTATTCGTTAGTGGAAACGGGTGTCAAAAATTTGATAGGTGACGTTTCGCGCTAAAATAAATTTTCAAGGATCTATAAGAAAAATCATTAAAAAAGTGCTTCACATTTTTCGGATAATTAAAGCATCCTCGGTAAAAAGTGTGATTCTAAGAACTTTTTGTGAAATTTTAAGTTATGTCCGATTTGCTTCAAACTTATTTTCAGAGCTCTACATGCAGAAGAACTCAATATATAAATTAGTGCATTAATGTCTACAACTTTGGGTTTACCGGTTGCATGTAAAGATGCATATAAAAAATGAGTTAACTAACGGGAGTCTTCAAGGGACGATACGTCGCGCTTTTATTGTTTCCTAACTTAGACTAAAAATTACAATCTTTATCAATCTAAGCAATGCCTGCAGAGCCGCCGTCGCTGCCCCAGAGCCGCCGTTGCTGCTGTAGAACCGCTGCCGCCGCTCTCGCAAAAGTGCAGCGTTAGCGGATGACCGTCGCGGCCGGTGACATAGTTGCGACATATCCGTCGCCACATGACTCTGGTCATTGGCTTCCCCAGAACGCTGGGTCAGCACATACCAATAGTCAGTGGTTAACTACTCCCCCTCTCGAGGATCGACCGTCCTCGGTCGCATTTAAGTTTTTCAATATCTTCGAGATCTTCCGGGAGTTTCGACGCTTGATTGTCAGCCTATGGAGCCAGTAGACTCCAGCCCCCACAGCATAGGCCAACAGCATTATGCCGAAGGAAATCGCCAATGTATTTCCGACTGCAATACTGTCTCTGACCTCCTTGATGTAGTTAAGGTTGTTTTCCTTGTGCGCAACTGATGCTCTTGGAACGCTTGCAGAATGTGGCAGTCGCAGTTTGTGAGCAATTGTCGTGGAGTTGGAGCACAGAACCGTTGTGGGCGACTGGGAAAATTGTTATCTTTCTGCATTGCTTACTTATTATAGGGAATTCGATTATCAAACTTATTACATTATCCTTACGCTCTACCTTAATATTAGATACTTTCAATATGTCAGTGATAGGGGTCCCTGTGATTTGGTCAGTGAGAATATTCATAAGACCAGAAAAATTTATTATTGTTGGGTCCATTACGTTAATTTTTCTAGGGTTAAAATAAGCATAAGGTTCCCTATTTTTGTTATTATCATTCTATTGCGTGTGCTTAAGGTTTCAAAGAGGTGGCCAGTGTCGGCCTGCTTTTCTTTTGAGGACTTAATAATTCTGTTAACGGTGTCGGTCAGTTGATTGATCTTTTCCTGCATCCTGGAATTTATAGAAATTTGTCTGTTGCTTGCAGTGACCAGCTGCATCTGAGTCAGTTCTGTTTTCCTGAAGTCGTTTGCGTCCGGGGTGCCCGCTACAACCTTAAGGGCTGTTCCCAAGAAGTCAAGGCTTCTTACCTTGCGATGGTGCACATCGAGAGCGGACAACATGTCCAGTACATGTCCAGTGTCAATTTCCAGCAATTTCCTCATATGGGATTGTGGAAACATTCCCGTCAGCTTCATGGTCTCCTCAGTCATTGTCCTATAGTCCGTGAGATTGGTAGTGTGACGTATCCGTAACTGTCCCAAAGTAGAATGTCCCCGTCCATAATCGGTATGTAGTCCGCGTCCGAGTAGTCCGTCACCCGAGCCGTTGTCATGGACATGATTGAAAGTATGGTGAACGTAATCCTAAAATGTTGAAACTACTGTTATCGGAATGGTAATGAAAAAAACTGTGCTTTCAATTCAACGGAGGTTGTCCTTGTGGACCACCTTCCCCCCAATGAGGACCGTTGTCCCCAAGTCCGCTTCAACCTTTTTTTCAATGCACAAAGGCGATAGCTTGTTGCCTAGTCTGCGGTTCGTCTTTACCAGGACCTTTTCTCCTACCTCGAAGACTCTGTTCCGACGCATATTATTAACCCTAGCGTTCTGCTGGATTTGGGCCCTTTCTATCCTGCCTCTAACCTCGTGGGTGGATTCCGGAAGCGAGTCAAGCAGGATGTCCTTAGGCTTCTTCTCAACCACTGAGTGCATGGAATTGTTATACTCGATAGTGGCCTGCAGGATAAGCTCGACTGTGTCAACTATACCCCTTTGGAGCTTTAAGCACCTAGCTATCTCCAGAAGAGTGCTGTGAAAGCGCTCTACCTGACCGTTGGACGTGCTGTGAAGGGGAGGCGCATTTATCACGCTTACGCCGTAGTTATTCAATAGCAGAGACCTGATAGTCTCTGACTTGAATGCGAGCTCATTGTCGCAATACACTTGCTTAGCCGAAGGGAAAATATTCATTAAGACCAGCAGAGGTGGTCTCGTGTCTTCTATCGTTCGAGACGCGATAGGCTGGACTACCGCAAACTTCGAGAACTTGTCAACACAAGTAAGGAAGAACTTTTTGTCCGTGGAGAAAATGTCAATGTGCAACATTTCTCCAGTCTGTGAGGGAAGTGGCGTCTGGCCGAGTTCCTGCTTCTTTGGATGTCTGTCGTATTTTGCTTTCGTGCAAATTCTACAATTAAGCACCACTTCATTAGCTAATTTGGTCATTTTAGGGAAATAGTACTCCTTCATGACCTATTTTACATTCTCCTAAACCGCCCTATGGGCTCGGTTGTGTTCCCTAGTGATGATTTCTCTTCTATCACTGACGTCGAACACGTCGGCCACGAAGTTTTTGCAATACCAATACTTCGTAGTCGCAAAGGCTCTTACCAACTCGTGCTGGAAACTGGACAAGATTGGGAGAGTACAGTGAAACGCATTAACCACGTTTGGGTTAATGATGGCCTTTATCGTTTCGATGAGGGCGACCGTATCGGTAAAGTTTATCAAATGGCGGGTTTTCTCGCCGAAAAGTATGAAATTTCTTTTTAAAGGAAAGCGAGATTCCTCTAATACAACCTGGTTTCGGAAGCAGTTTAAGGGCTTCTCCGTCGAATCGATTGTGTAAGACAGGGACAATTCACTGTGAATCGTGGCCGCGTCAGATTCTGGTTCATCGCGGCTACCCTGCAGGGCGTTCACGTTCTGGCGCGACAGCGCGTCCGCTACATGATTCTCTTTACCAGGCATATAGAAAAGCTTAGCCCCTGTTTCATCAATGCGCGCTTTCCAGCGCTTTATTTTTGCATTGGGATTGCTCTCGGATACCGAGAACCTGAGAGGCTGGTGATCAGTGAAGATATTTATGTCCGTAACCCCGTAAAGGATGTGCCGTAACTTACCCAATGCCCAGACGATGGCAAGAACTCCCGCTCGTTGGTAGCGAAGTTTGCTTCCCTATCTTTTAAGGACCGGGATATCATAGTAATGGGGCGACCATTTTGCGACAAGACAGCACCTATGCCATAGGCTGAAGCGTCTGTGGTCAAGTCAAATGGTTTTTTATAGTCCGGGTACATCAGTATGACGTCTTCCGACGCTAATATGTTCCTAAGCTTCTGGAACGCGTTGCGTTGAGCATCGTTGAATTGTATAGGGACCTTTCCAGACCTGTACTTGCTTATGGATCCGTTTTCCCCTTTCAGGATGTGGGAAATTGGTTTTGCTATTGCTGCAAAATCTTTGATAAAGCAGCGGTAATAGCTTGCCAGCCCCAAAAAGGATCTTGCTTCAAACACTGTGGTCGGCTCAGCATATTCCCGAATGGCCTTTACCTTTTCTGGATCTGACTTTGCACCGTCTTTAGTCACTATGAAGCCGAGGTACTCGACGCTTTCTTTAAAAAACTGTGACTTCTCGTGCGCCACGCGCATGTTCGCATTTAAAAGGCTCCCTAAGAGAGAGTTCTCAGTTGAGAGTGATTGACGTGTTTTACTTGTGCTCCAGGATTTTTATATAGTTTTGCGCTCTTATCCTGCTTTTTATTTCAAAATTTTGCATTTTTCGGTGCTTTATTTAAAAAGCTTTTATAAACTGTGCAAAGTGTTATCTGTTGTGCAGCGTGCCTGTTAATTATTACATTTTATAAAACGCGGCGTCAGTTCCGTGTTTGTTGTTATTGGCTGTTTTAAGTCTTTTGCCTTTGTGCTCCCCTGTGCATATACTTGTTTGTGCGAGTGTTCGCTGCATACTTTCTGCTTGTGCATCGCGCTCTCACAAATTTCTTTCTATTGCTTTTTGCACCAAACAATTTGTTTGTGTACGAATAATTGTTTTTTGAGTGTTTACTTGTGCACCGTTTTCGTTTCGTTTTGCTCTGCGCTCTCGCAAGTTGCTTCCGCATTTAATAATTACATATGTCGTGCTGTAAGAAACCGTACACGTTCAAGCAGGCTGACGATTCTGCACTGCCGCAATTTGTTAATTGCTAGCTGTGTGAGAATATGATGCATGCTAAGTGTGCAGGTCTCACTGGGCGTGATTGCGACAAGATCGCTGCTATTGCCAAGAAGGGCTGCGGTGGCTTGCATTGGTCGTGCCCAGAATGCATCGACAAGCAAATTGATTTCTCCAGAATGTATAATTCTGTGAGAAGTCAATTCTTAAAATTAAATTATGTGGCTAAGCAGCTCTCGAGTAATTTTGACTCGAGCTTCGAGTTGCTTGGCAAATATAAATTTGAGTCCCCAACCAATCGCCGGTTGGAGCCTCAACTTTTGCAATTGCCCTCTACGTCTGTTCAGACACCTACGACTTTCTTGTCCCTTCCTAGCAACTTGGAGGTATGTCCAATGTTGTCTTTATCGCCTTCTCCAAGCGACTGTCCAATTACCCCTGTTTCAACCCCTGTACTAGTCCCAGTAGAGCCCGTACCTGATCCCGTCCCAATTAATCAAACTGCCTCAGCCCCGTCAGCTACTGGCCGCAAAGGTAGACCTGCGCGCAATCTTGCCCAGATTGTTAACAAGAATCATTTTGCCTCGTTAGCTCCTCCAACTCCTGTATTACCTACAGCCCCATCAGCGCCTACTTTAACGGTAGTTGCCCCTCGTAGGCAAGTTTTTGTGTCTCGACTTTCGTCGGACACCACTTCTGAGTCATTGGCAGCCTATATTGCTAGCAAATCTTCTGATAGCGTGTCAATAACTAAATTTAATTTCTCCACCCCTCGTGAAATATCATCATTCAAAATAAATGTTTCACATGATATGTTCCCAATCATTTGTGATCCCAAATTTTGGCCACCACACATGATTGTTCATGAGTTCAAGCCTAAAAAGCGTAACCAGCCTGTCACCCTTCCAGTCCCTTCAATACAGGGTACCATTTCTGCCCAAAAAAACTAGCTTCATCTTCTGACCAAATCTTTATTCATTATCAGAATGTCAGAGGTCTCATTTCAAAGCTTAAAAATCTTTTTATTGCCAGCACTTCCTTCGATTCGGACATAATAGCATTTTCAGAAACATGGTTAAACTCAACCATATCTGATTTTGAGATATTACCGAATAACTTAATTTTGTTTAGAAATGATCGGCCGACTCGAGGTGGTGGGGTGTTAATTGCCGTTAAAGCCACTCTCCAGTTTGAACTATTCTGTTTTCGTACGCCTACTGACGCTGAGATTGTCTCAGTTAAGGTATCTTTTCCTACACGGAATATCTATGTAACATGCTCTTATGTCCCACCTTCTTCTGATATTCAAGTTTATATGAATCATAGTACTTGTATTAAAGAAGTTTCTTCACACGTGCGGGATAATGACCTATTATTGGTGTTGGGTGATTTTAATTTGCCGAACATCTCTTGGTCATTATTCACTGCTGAAAATTATCTAGTGCCCTCAGCACAGCACGATTTTATAGACTGCATGCTTGATCTTTCGTTGTTTCAAGTCAATTCAATTTCTAATCATATGAATAGAACACTTGACCTTGTATTTGTTAACGACTGCCTTATTTCTAATGTGTCTAGGTCCCCTCCTTTATCTCTTCCTAAGGATGTCTATCATCCAACTTTAGAGATTGCAATGCTAAATTGTAATCCTTTCATTTCGTGCTCATCAGCCAATAAGCCCCGCTATTGCTTTCGCAAAGGAAATTATTCTTTGCTGAATCAGCTTATTTATTCAACCGATTGGTCTTTCTTATATGACTCAGTTGAAATGAATACAGCCATTAATTCTTTTTATATCACCCTAAACTCCCTCTTAGATGTGTGTATTCCTAAGTCAATTCCTTCGACTTCTTTATCAAAACCACCCTGGTTTACTCCCAGATTATCACATCACATCACATCACATCTAATACCCAGTCGACATGTCTGACATGGTCCGACTCGTTTTCCGAAAAGACGATGACGTCATCTACATAAACGTAGCAAGATTTTCCAATCTGCTCCCGCAGGACGTCATCTATGGTTCTCTGAAAAATGCTTGCTGCATTCTTCAAACCGAAGGGAAGTCGACAGAATTCGTACTTCCCGCCATTGATCGAAAAGGCCGTCTTCTCACGATCCTGCTCCGCCAGCCTGACTTTAGGTCGAGCGTCGTGAAGTACTTGACTTTACCCAGATTAGCCAGTATCATTGTGATACTTGGCATTGGATATTTGTCAGCAACCGTCTTGAGGTTGAGCTTCCTAAAGTCTATTACGAGACGTTTATTTCTATTGCCTACCTCGTCTGTGCCTTTCTTATCGACCACACACAGTTGATTGTTGTAGGGCGATTTCGACTTTCTAATTATACCGTTTTTTAGTAGTTCGTTGACTTCTGAAACGACAAAATCCTCTACACCCTTAGGGTAGGGGTATAGCTTTAAGTAGACCACATTTTCGTCGGTCGTACGGATCGTGGCCACAACAGCCGTGTTATAAGGCAGCACCTCGTTGGAGTCCGCAAAAGCCTTGTTGTTTCGATGAAGTACTCGCAGGAAATCTGGCTTCACCGCAGGTGGTGCCTCGACTTCCTTATTCTTCGTGTGATTAACGCTCACACATTTGTGTTACTGCAACGCTTCCGAAGTCGCACCAAATATTAACATACCTTTTTTTAGGCATAAAACCGCTCCCACCTGCTTTAGCAGGTCCAGCCCTATGATTCCATCAAAAGTGGATAAAGAATCTAGTAGGAAAAAATATGTGTCGCACCCAAGCATGGATAACTTGCATTTTTCGGCGATGTTGTTGGACCCATGAATGGAGTGGACAACGAAAGGGGACTCGACCGGGACGACGCCTTTAAGGCGTTTGTGCGGTCTGATGTAATTTTTTGACGCACCCGTGTCGATTAAAAATCTCATATCTACCCCCGCTATTCTCCGTCGAATGAACGGTAGCAGGGACCTTCCCCTAAAAAATTAGCGTTATCGCTATCATAATCAGGGCTATGTTCGTCTTGTTGTTCGTCTGACGCCTCTTGTGCCGCGTCGGTGTACCCTGCGCTCTCGGCCTCGCTCGCCTGGACGTGGTCTACCCTTTGCCTCCTTTGGCCTGTCGCGCGTTCCGATCCGGCGGAGCGTTTATTTCCCTGACCTTGGCTGGCGTTAAACTTAGCCGAGCCCTGGGAATTCGAAAAGTTTGTGGGTTGCCTAAACCTGGAAGAAGAAGGGTCGACTTCCATGGGAACTGGGGCATCGGCCCCAGCTCTATTCTGGGCTTTGTCTGTGGATTGGCCGTTCTGCTTCTTGAAATGAGGATTCTTGCCCTGGCCACCCTGAGAGAATTGCTTTTTTTCTTGCTGTTGTTGTTGCTGGCGCCCTTGTGGGCGCTGCTCTGGACGAGATCGCTCTTCCTGCCCCCTAGCAAAACTTGTCGCGAAGGCATATCTCTCGTGATTAGCCTCGACCTCCTGGGCTAGCGCTAGTGCCGTCGGTAGATCCGAGGGGTGAGCCGAAAACAACAAATCGGTTAGACTGCGTTTTAATCCAGAGATAAATACGCGAAGTGCGTCACCCCTGAATTTTTCACACATTCCCGCTGCCAGATTGCTGTCATATGACATATGGGCTTTATTTGTGAGTAACGTGAGTTTCTTTTCAACCTCATCGTAGTACTGTAGAATGGACATGCCGCCCTTTGGATTTAAAACCTCTGTATGAAACCGAACAACACATAAAAGGTTAAGCTAATGGGATTTTTATTTTTCCTTTTTTTTTTTTTTTTTTTAAATAATTCTCATAAATTTTTTCCTCAATCAGAGATAGACACTCCTTTTCTTACTTTAACAAAATTAATTTGTGCGTATTCGAAAAAAAAAAAATTGTTCTTGAAATTTTCTTTTCTCACTTCACAAATCACTTACATGATTCTATTGTTGTGTATTTGTGTATTTTGATGAATTCCACCGCTGCTGTCACAACTGGAGTTTTGAAACCGTTTTATCGCGTTTTTTTTTTTTTTTTTTTTTTTGTATTGGGTTTTTTTGGTCGGGCGCCAATTAGTGCATTAATGTCTGCAACTTTGGGTTTGCCGGTTGCATGTAAAGATGCATATAAAAAATGAGTTAACTAACGGGAGACTTTAAGGGACGATACGTCGCGCTTTTATTGTTTCCTAACTTAGACTAAAAAATACAATCATTATCAATTTAAGCAATGCCTGCAGAGCCGCCGTCGCTGCCCCAGAGCCGCCGTTGCTGCTGTAGAACCGCTGCCGCCGCTCTCGCAAAAGTGCAGCGTTAGCGCCTCGTGTGCGGTGTCGGAAGACCGTTGCGGCCGGTGACATTGCTGCGACATATCCGTCGCCACATGACTCTGGTCATTGGCTTCCCCAGAACGCTGGGTCAGCACATACCAATAGTCAGTGGTTAACTTATACGTGTTTCAGCGATTTGGGAAATTCCACACACAACTGTGGGTAATTAGAGAAAAATATTTTTATGAAACTTATTTGCTTTTCATTTGATGAGGCTCAAACTCAATTTCAAAAGAAATTTCTTCAAATTCATTTAAGGGATTTGTTGTCATTTTTAGGAAAATCAATTGATCGTTGGTGGAAATGGGGGTCAAAGATTTGATAGGTGACGTTTCGCGCTGAAATTCATTTTCAAAATCTCTTAGAAAAATAATTTAAGTTGTGCTTCACATTTTTCGGAGAATTAAAGCATCCTCGGTAAAAAGTGCGATTCTAAGAATTTTTTGTGAAGTTTTAAGTTATGTCCAATTTGCTTCAAACTTACTTTCAGAGCTTCACCTACATAAAAACTTAATAAATAGGTATATCAGCGATTTGGAAAAAATCCACGCACAACTGTGGGTAATTGGCGGAAAATGTTTTAATGTAACTTATTTGCTTACCGTTCGATTGGCCGCAAACTCATTTTCAACGAAATGTCTTTAAATTCATTATAGGCATTTTTCGCCATTTTTGGGAAAATCCATTGCTTGTTGGTGGAAACGGGGGTCAAAAATTTGATAGGTGCGTTTCGCGCTGAAATAAATTTTCAAGGATCCATAAGAAAAATCATTAAAAAAGTGCCTCACATTTTTCGGATTCCACACACAATATTTTGCAATTGGGGAAAAATGTTTTTATAAAACTTATTTGCTTACCATTTGATCGGCCTCAAACTCATTTTCAAAGAAGTTTCTTCAAATTCATTTCAGGGATTTTTCGCCATTTTTAGGGAAATCCATTGCTGGTGGGTAATTGGCGAAAAATGTTTTTATGAAACCTTTTTGCTTACCATTCGATCCGCCTCAAACTCATTTTCAACGAAATGTCTTTAAATTCATTATAGGGATCTTTCGCCATTTTTGGGAAAATCCATTGCTCGTTGGTGGAAACGGTATTCAAAAATTTGATAGGTGACGTTTCGCTCTGAAATTAATTTTCAAGCATCTATAAGAAAAATCATTTATGACGAGCTTCACATTTTTCGGACAATTAGAGCATCCTCGGCTAAAAGTGTGATTCTAAGATTTTTTTTGTGAAATTTTAAGCTATGTCGGATTTGCTTCAAACTTATTTTCAGAGCTCTACATGCAGAAGAACTTAATATACACGTGTTTCAGCGATTTGGGAAATTCCGCACACAACTGTTGGTCATTAGAGAAAAATGTTTTTATGAAACTTATTTGCTTTCATTCGATGGGCCTCAAACCATTGCCGTTTTCAGGAAAATCCATTACTCGTTGGCGGAAATGGCGGTCAAAGATTTGATAGGTGACATTTCGCGATGAAATTAATTTTCAAGATCTCTAAGAAAAGTAATTTAAGACGTACTTCACATTTTTCGGAGAATTTAAGCATCCTCGCTAAAAAAGAGCGATTCTACGAATTTTTTGTGAAGTTTGTAGCATGTACTGTGGTGAAGCTACTCTAGCAATACATATCGGGTAGCAGCGGTGACGGCGGGTGGCAGCCAATCTTCACAAAATAATTCGGGAAGTATTCACCGAGCCCCTCGTGGTTGAGTTAGCATGGCAGGGCGGGATCCTCTTGCTCCCTAGCTCTTTCGGGTGGGGGGGTTCTTTTTGCCATGTCTCGACCTGCATACACAATTTTATTTTAGGATCCCTACAGAATCTAAATTGGAGACCGATACTCCGAAGAAACAAAATCTCAAACAGGCATAACTTAACGAGCACTTAAAGTGCCAATACAATGGTGATAGCTTTCATTAGGGCATATGTATTCCGAAGAGGCGAAGTCTTGGATGTAAGCTGACTCTCGCGTTCGATACCCTCCCAACCATGATCTTCAGCGTTTAAGGTTTTGAAGATCCCAAATAAAACATTCTTCTACTACATTATATCACCATGTCACCAGGAAAGAAAACTTAGCAATTCATAATCAAAATCCGTAATTAATATTTATTAAAAGCATTATTCAATGAAATTGAATCCTTCCGTTGGATAATCTGCATCTTATTACAAGTGGCATTAATGATTCAACAATAATTCAGTAACTAAAACTAGTCAGTTAATATTTTTACAATGGCTCAAAAATTCTTCAAAAATAATTCATTTTATAAACTATTCAGTTAATATTTTTTTTCTTATTGAGCAAAATAAAAGAAAAACCTCAAAATATCGTTAAAGTGCATTTTAATAATTATAAATAAGGCTAGGCAAGAAAAAAAAAATGACATTAGTAAATTGAACTAAAGTGTATTCGGCAAAAGCAAAAAAAATTTTTTATAATAGAGTCAATATAATTGTAGTTGATGGTTAATTGTATGGTCGAAAAAAAATATGGGCAACAGAAGGTTAAGAAGTTTCTTTTTGACACGGCATTTAATAAACTGGGGAGCCAGTTTAGCATTAAAATTGTGTGAGAATTTACTAAGCGCAAAATTTCGACAGAACACCTCCTGTCCTTCACGAAAAGAAACAGGCTTGCTGCGTAAATTATATTGAGCCGCATTGCGCTCATAGGCTTTCCTGATGTTTTTCTGAAGATCTGTCCTTAGCAATGCCAAATGGTCAGACCGCAACAGGGGGACCAGCGGTTCTTCCAATAAGGACAACTCCTTCAATAATTTGTAATCGGTACCATGAGTGATCATATCCACCCCGAATAGGGCACGGTATGGGGAACACCCAATCGATTGGTGCAGAGCAGACCTTAAGGAGCATGAAATCCCTGTAATATGTTCATCCCAATGGGTCTGATCCTGTTTTAAATACGAGCGAATGGCGGCGAGAATTGAGCGGTTAACTCGATCTGCAGCATTGCTCTGCGGTGAATATAGAGTTGTATACAGATGTTCAATGCCAAGTTCGGCTAAGAAGGCATTGAACTCACGAGCTTTGAACTGGGTGCCGTTGTCACTTATTATAGTTTGTGGCACACCAAAACAATGAAAAATTTGTTCAAGAAGAAATTTTTGTATCACAGCTGAGGTGAATTTCTTCAGGGGCTGCAACCAATGATACTTGCTAAAGTGATCTAAGACTATTAACAATCCCACATGACCGCTTTTGCTTCTAGGGTATGGCCCAAGCAGGTCAATATAAAGCCTTTGAAATGGTCTGCAAGTTGGGATGTGAGCACCCATAGGTGGCCGAAGGGTATAATTTGGAGCCTTAGTTTCTTTACATATCTCGCAATTTCGTATGTATTCACGTACATCTTTAACTAATCCTGGCCAGAACAAATGTCTGCGGATTTTCTCAATGGTTTTTTTGCATGCCGGCGTGAGACGACGTTATGCTGTCATGGGCTTGTTTGAGCACATCGACTTTAAGTCGATCAGGCACCCATAGTTTCCATGAAGGACTTTCTGGTGTCGAGTCTCCCCTCGAATGTTCGGTGCGTACATACAAAAACTTATCAACGATTTTGATGTCCGGAAACTGAGTAAAATTTTGGGAAAATTTGTCTTTAATTTGTACATAGTTAGCGTCCATAAATGTATCGGACTCAAGATCTATTACAGGACCCATGTCTAATTGAGCGATTTCATTCTCAGGCAACCGAGACAAAGCGTCGGGAACAATGTGTTCTTTGCCTTTCCGATGGGAGACGGAAAATTTAAATTGTTGCAATCTGAAAACCCATCGTGCCAGTCTACCCGATATATTTTGCTGGCGCATAAGCCATAGCAAACTAGAATGGTCGGTAACCACTTCAAATTCCTGGAGTTCCAAATAACATCGGAACTTCTCGATGGCTAATATGACTGCTAGGCATTCACGCTCGGTAACACTATAGTTTCGCTGCGCACGGCTTAATTTTTTTGACATGAAAGCTATCGGTTGTTCTTCATTAGCTTCAGACATCTGTACTAAAACGGCGCCAATGCCAAAATCACTAGCGTCCCAATGTAAGAAAAATTTCTTCTTAAAGTCAGCATTTTTTAAAACCGGCGAGGATGTTAGCACTGTTTTTAAGTTGTCCATTGCGGTCTGTGCTTCAGGGGTCCACTCAAACTTTTTCTTTGTCGATAATATGTCCGTTATGGGGCAAGTGAGATCGGAAAAGTTGCATATAAACCGACGATACCAACCGCAAACTCCTAGAAATCCTCGAACTTGCTTCAAGTTTTTTGGCGGCGGCCAATTTACAATACAAGCTACTTTTTCCGGATCTGTGCAAATACCTCCGCTACCAATCACGTAACCAAGATAATTGATACTTGTTACACAGAATTGACTTTTCGAAATATTTAAAGTCAAGTTGGCTTTTCTAAACTGCTCAGCAATGCGAACCAATACCGCCAGATGTGAACTGAAATCTTCTGACACAATACACAGATCATCTAAATAACCAAACACGCAATAGCGCAGGTCAGAAGGAATTATCTCGTCCATTAACCGACACATGGTAGAAGGCGCGTTACAAAGGCCAAAGGGCATGACCTTAAACTGATATAGCGGTCTTCCGGGGACCGTAAAAGCAGTGAGAGGCTTTGAATCCTCGGAAAGTTCTATTTGCCAATAGGCGTCTTTCAAATCTAGTTTGGAAATTATTTTCGCCTTAGGTAGCCGCGAAAAAATGCCATCGATGCTCGGCAAAGGATAAGCATCTTTTTATGTGGCGTCATTCAGTCTTCGAGCATCCAGACAAAGGCGCACCTTGTTGGGCTTAAGGACGAGTCGCATAGGCGAGCTCCAAGCGCTTACAGACGGCTCAATAACTCCAAGCTGCAACATGCGATCAATTTCTGCATATAACAACTTTTCTACGGCCAGACTTACAGGATAGAATCTTTGTTTCACTGGACGTGCGTCTCCTATATCTATACGGTGTTGGATCAATGTTGTGCGGCCTAATCTATCAGCAGCGTTGGGGAACAACTGCTTTACTACGTGCAGCTGTTGCGTTTGCTGGCTATCTAAAGGGTATGCAATCGACTCTGTTTCCTGCTCTTTTTCCATTGATTTTAGTTCTACAGAATTTATAATGCTTGGCGCAAGCTCAAAGGCTCTCCAAAAATCATGACCTAAAATTAGATTTTGGTTTATAGAAGGAATCACGTACAGTTTCAAGGACTTGGTAGCCGATTTATACTGTATTTTAACTTCAAGCACTCCGATGACTTTCTGACTATGGCCATCTGCTGTTCTGACATGCGATTTAATAGGCTTAAATTCCGGCATTGCGGTAAAATCTTGTTGCGCAAGCGTAGAACCTATGCAGCTAATATTCGCGCCTGTATCCAATAGACCAAGCTCGGTAAAGGTTAAAAATGACACTTCGGCATAGCTGCGCATATCGGTGGGATTGCAAAAAACTGTCGAAACTAAAAGCTTGCTATGTTGCTTGATTTTTGAATAATAATTTTTCAAGCGCTGCGTTCGCTGAGAAATACGGGGTTTTTCTTCATAAAAATCTTATTTCGGACATGCAAATAATTAGCTAACCGTTCATGATACGGTAAAAATCGTAATTTAATAGTTTTAGCTATTTCTAAATTGTTGGAATGTGACTTTAAAGTCGGTGTAGGGACCAAGCTTTTGCTTCGGTCCACAGATACACAGTTCGTATGGGAATTAATTAGATTTTTGGGGGCATCCGACTGCTGCTGGATGCACCCTTCTGTTGGTTTTCCGAAGCTTTACGGATACAGTTTTGGCACTGGGGCTTATAAATGTTGGGTGCCCCGCATCCGTAACAGAATATACGGCGGTCAGCAAGGCAATTTTCCCACAGATGCCCTTGCTCTTCGCAGTTCCAACATTTAAAGTTGGCATGACATCTACGAATTGCTGCGATGTCAAAGTTTGTATCTTCTGAATTTTCTACCTCCGGTTCAATAAAAGACTCTTCTAGTCCATATACTTGGCGACGGCCAATAGTCCTGGATTTATTCATACCATCAGTGCGACAACTGAGCTCATGAACTAAATTCTCGTTCATTTGGACCAATCTACGTAGATGGCCAACTGAACTTATTGGCTGGTATAGCAGTTTATGTCGGGTTTCGGGTAATAAATTATTTTTTAAAATTTCGATTAACTTCTCCTCGTCAATTTTAATTGCAAATTTATCGATCAGTGACGCTACAGCGTCATGGAACGACACAAATGATTCCCCAGGGTTTTGCTTTCTAGCTCTTACTAGTTCCTTGCTCATAAAATCGGAGCGATAATCTTTGTACTGATGGCGAAGTGCAGTGCAAAATTCAGTCCAGACTATGTGGTCTACCTGCTTGTGGTACCGCCAGTACCAGTCACGGGCTTTGCCTAAAAATAGCACATGTAAGTGCTTACAGAGACCCATAAAGTCGCTGTCTAAAGTTTCATCAGTCAATGTTTTGACTCTATATAGAAATTCTTCTACCCCTAATCCTTCGGTAGACCCATCGAAATTAAGATTCCATTTTTGCATGGTGTCAGCAATTTTTCCATTTCGGAATGACGAACTACTAGGCGACACCGGGATCGGGGTTGGCAACACTCTTGGAAAGGGTGTTGCTTGCATTTGCAGTGATGACATAACGCGAGTGATGGATTGTTCGATCATCTCCTGAATTATCCTATAGTCCACTCCCAGATTTTGGCGGGTATTATTGGACTGAGTGGGTCTTCCTCTTCTTCTTACATCAGGAGCTGGTCGTGCAGGAGCGATTTCAGGTGGATTCGTGCTATTGCTAGCGTCGAGTCCTGATTGTGGTACATCACTAACATCTAATAACCTTGCTGTTGGATTCTCGCCACTCTGGGTCGGGCCAGGATTAAGAGATTTTGCTAGACTGCGCGTTACCGTTCTCCCTATGTTCGTATGCCTACAAGGGGTGCAATAGCAAGACTGTGTATTGTCCATTACTAACTGGCATAGAACACAGTGGTTATCAGCTCTCTCTGACGACGGCTGTACATTTTGTGGGCTGCGTTAAGGCAACATGATTAATTAAGTTTTTCCTGATTCGTGACATGGGTTTGGTAACATAATAGAGTAGAAGTTTTTTTTTTTTTTTTTTTTTTTTTTTTTTTTTTTAATTACGAAATATAATCGCCTCAATGAAAGTAGGTAATTTATCTGGTTTATTGAAACTACTTTAGAAAGCGGTTTGTAACATTCAACATTTTAATCCAGTCAGAAATGTTCGGCAAGGATATGCAAAGCAGCATATGGCCAAGTTCCGGGCAACATTCTAACTATCTTTGATAGTATCGTTAATACAAAACCATTCAATCTAATTTTATAACTTTTGGCTCCACGAAGACTGAAATTTACTTAACCATCCACAAGCTATCAAGTAGCAATCAGTACTGATATCTTATCAAAATATGCAGTATTCTAAAATTGCATATGAAAGTATTTCTACCTAAGCAAACCTAATCTGTTGTTTCTCCAAAATTATAAGAAAGAAAACGAGCAAATGTATGGGACCGATTGTATAGCTGGTGTTAATAACTATAGTCGCGTTTATATATAGGCACTCAACAATATAGTAAGGTCAGATTCTCGGCATAATTCAAGCTCTGAATTGTAAGCATCGTAGTCCTAATTACTATCTTGTATACTACCAGTATCTGCGCATGCGGAAGATAGACTAAACCAGTCACATCGACGTCAGCGTGCGTGGACAATAATATAAAGACTCATTTTTTTTTTTTTTTTTTTTTGATATAGACAACCTCGGGCCCCATGATTGGGCGCCAAAAATTTATGTAGCATGTACTGTGGTGAAGCTACTCTAGCAATACATATCGGGTAGCAGCGGTGACGGCGGGTGGCAGCCAATCTTCACAAAATAATTCGGGAAGTATTCACCGAGCCCCTCGTGGTTGAGTTAGCATGGCAGGGCGGGATCCTCTTGCTCCCTAACTCTTTCGGGTGGGGGGGTTCTTTTTGCCATTTCTCGACCTGCATACACAATTTTATTTTAGGATCCCTACAGAATCTAAATTGGAGACCGATACTCCGAAGAAACAAAATCTCAAACAGGCATAACTTAACGAGCACTTAAAGTGCCAATACAATGGTGATAGCTTTCATTAGGGCATATATATTCCGAAGAGGCGAAGTCTTGGATGTAATCTGACTCTCGCGTTCGATACCCTCCCAACCATGATCTTCAGCGTTTAAGGTTTTGAAGATCCCAAATAAAACATTCTTCTACTACATTATATCACCATGTCACCAGGAAAGAAAACTTAGCAATTCATAATCAAAATCCGTAATTAATATTTATTATAAACAAAAGCATTATTCAATGAAATTGAATCCTTCCGTTGGATAATCTGCATCTTATTACAAGTGGCATTAATGATTCAACAATAATTCAGTAACTAAAACTAGTCAGTTAATATTTTTACAATGGCTCAAAAATTCTTCAAAAATAATTCATTTTATAAACTATTCAGTTAATATTTTTTTTCTTATTGAGCAAAATAAAAGAAAAACCTCAAAATTTCGTTAAAGTGCATTTTAATAATTATAAATAAGGCTAGGCAAGAAAAAAAAATGACATTAGTAAATTGAACTAAAGTGTATTCGGCAAAAGCAAAAAAAATTTTTTATAATAGAGTCAATATAATTGTAGTTGATGGTTAATTGTATGGTCGAAAAAAAATATGGGCAACAGAAGGTTAAGCTCGAAGCGCATGGGCAAATCGGAGCGCAGCGCAACCAGCTCATCAGTGAATACGATATTACATCTTTGTGTACATATATTTGATTCTGTTAAAAATCTTTTCTTTTAGGTTGCTTCTGTTTCAGCTAATAATTGAGCGGGGTGTAGGTAGAATCAAAGATGATAAGCATTCACCAGACTGACACGGTCATAAACATATTGATCGGAGCTAAAGCGTAATGTGAAACAGAAAGTCGAAAAAAAAAACTCAGCAGGTGCGCATGTCAGCTTGGCTGTGCTTATCTGTGCCAAAATAAGAAAATATACTCAAAACAAACGGTACAGACTTACATGTATTCCTCGATGAAAGGCCTTCCAGCGGAGAGTTTGCAGCAAATTTTATTGTTTTTTTCTTTCATTTGTTTTCTTTTGTCTTCTGTGGGGCTTTAAATTGTTTTGATTATATTATTATGGCACAGGAGGGTTTTTAAATTGTGAAAAAATAAAAAATATATAAAAAAAATTCAGAAATGACTTTGGACTCTACCCCAACAAGGAGGGGGATAGATTTATACTATTATTCCTTTCTATATATATAAAGATATGTATATAGATGTAAATTTTTCTTTTTTCCCTGCACTTGCACGCGGTTTTTTTGAGGGCCCTAATAAATGCACTTTGCACAAACTTTTGGAAGTCTCTCACAAGATTTAATTAACAATTTTTTTACTAAAAACATTTAACAGCAAATTTCATGCATCTGCACGCTCCGGCCAACTTAATGGGCGATGTCATCTGAGCTTCTGATCAGCGGCGCGTCAATGGGGCCCAAAAGGCTACTCCCTCTTCCGGATTCCAGACTGTGGAAACGGCGCCTGCCCGTTCTTGCTGGCATGAGCAAGGGAATGGCAGCTGATCCGCAGTTGAGGCTGACGTCTATTTAATGGGGGCAGAAATGACATTGCCGTCCCAAGAAATTACAGTGCCGTCCAATGGGCACACGTGGCGGTTGCCTCAAAATATGTGGGTTTTTATGTCAGAGACGGCGGCGGCAAGATTGATTCCTCCAAAAATTACTTTCGGCAGGCAGCCGAAAACTGGGTAAAACAGTGACCAGATCTTGGCACAAAGAAATATATGCCGGTGAGGTGCTGGTGGCCGGCTGGCGTAGCGAAAGGTTTATCATCAAACGAACAACAAAATTGATATTTCGCCCATCGGCCACTTTTAGGGTTTTCCTTTTCTTTATTTTATTTATTTTTTTATTTTTTTTTGTTTTTTTTGTTCAATTTAGTTGGAATTTAAATTCAACGAATTAAACGACTGATGCTTTTAGTTTAATTTTTTTTTTTGGTGGGGCTATGTCCGAACCGCCGTAGCCAGACCTTCGATGGTCAAGAAATTTTTAAAAAAAGAAGGGTTATATCCGGGACCTACAGGCTTATATAGGGTCTCAGAGCTTTTTTTCTTTCGCGGATTAGATTGAAGATAGCTGCGCTGCCAACGTGCACGCAGGCGGTTTATAGCAGCGGCAGAATCATTCGCAGCTGACCGTGACAGACAAAAGCTGATCGCTATAGCGTCGTTACACAAACGCAAGCTGTTAGGATCGCTTACGCGGTTTAATTCAAAAAGGAAAATTGCGACCATTACAAGTTTTAAGTTAAGTCCAATTTGCTTCAAACTTATTTTCAGAGCTTCACCTACATAAAAACTTAAGAAATAGGTATATCAGCGATTTGGGAAAAATCCACCCACAACTGTGGGTAATTACCGGAAAATGTTTTTTTGAAACTTATTTGTTTACCGTTCGATCGGCCGCAAACTCATTTTCAACGAAATGTCTTTAAATTCATTATAGGGATTTTTCGCCATTTTTGGGAAAATCCATTGCTCGTTGGTGGAAACGGGGGTCAAAAATTTGATAGGTGACGTTTCGGGCTGAAATAAATTTTCAAGGATCTATAAGAAAAATAATTTAAGTTGTGCTTCACATTTTTCGGATAATTAAAGCATACTCGGTAAAAAGTGTGATTCTAAGAAGATTTTATAAAATTTTATGTTATGTATAATTGGTTTTTGAGTGTTTACTTGCTCTATCTTGTGCACCGTTTTCGTTTTGCTCTGCGCTCTCGCAACTTGCATACGCATTCAATAATTATGGCGTGCTGTAAGAAACCGTGCACGTTCAAGCAGGCTGACAATTCTGCACTGCCGCAATTTGATAATTGCTGGCTGTGTGAGAATATGATGCTTGCTAAATGTGCAGGTCTCACTGGGCGTGATTGCGACAAGATCGCTGCTATTGCCAAGAAGGGCTGCGGTGGCTTGCATTGGTCGTGCCTAGAATGCATCGACAAGCAAATTGATTTCTCCAGAATGTATAATTCTGTGAGAAGTCAATTCTTAAAATTAAATTATGTGGCTAAGCAGCTCTCGAGTAATTTTGACTCGAGTTTCGAGTTGCTTGGCAAATATAAATTTGAGTCCCCAACCAATCGCCGGTTGGAGCCTCAACTTTTGCAATTGCCTTCTACGTCTGTTCAGACACCTACGACTTTCTTGTCCCTTCCTAGCAACTTGGAGGTATGTCCAATGTTGTCTTTATCGCCTTCTCCAAGCGACTGTCCAATTACCCCTGTTTCAACCCCTGTACTAGTCCCAGTAGAGCCCGTACCTGATCCCGTCCCAATTAATCAAACTGCCTCAGCCCCGTCAGCTACTGGCCGCAAAGGTAGACCTGCGCGCAATCTTGCCCAGATTGTTAACAAGAATCATTTTGCCTCGTTAGCTCCTCCAACTCCTGTATTACCTACAGCCCCATCAGCGCCTACTTTAACGGTAGTTGCCCCTCGTAGGCAAGTTTTTGTGTCTCGACTTTCGTCGGACACCACTTCTGAGTCATTGGCAGCCTATATTGCTAGCAAATCTTCTGATAGCGTGTCAATAACTAAATTTAATTTCTCCACCCCTCGTGAAATATCATCATTCAAAATAAATGTTTCACATGATATGTTCCCAATCATTTGTGATCCCAAATTTTGGCCACCACACATGATTGTTCATGAGTTCAAGCCTAAAAAGCGTAACCAGCCTGTCACCCTTCCAGTCCCTTCAATACAGGGTACCATTTCTGCCCAAAAAAACTAGCTTCATCTTCTGACCAAATCTTTATTCATTATCAGAATGTCAGAGGTCTCACTTCAAAGCTAAAAAATCTTTTTATTGCCAGCACTTCCTTCGATTCGGACATAATAGCATTTTCAAAAACATGGTTAAACTCAACCATATCTGATTTTGAGATATTACCGAATAACTTTATTTTGTTTAGAAATCATCGGCCGACTCGAGGTGGTGGGGTGTTAATTGCCGTTAAAGCCACTCTCCAGTCTGAACTATTCTATTTTAGTACGCCTACTGACGCTGAGATTGTCTCAGTTAAGGTGTCTTTTCCTACACGGAATATCTATGTAACATGCTCTTATGTCCCACCTTCTTCTGATATTCAAGTTTATATGAATCATAGTACTTGTATTAAAGAAGTTTCTTCACACGTGCGGGATAATGACCTATTATTGGTGTTGGGTGATTTTAATTTGCCGAACATCTCTTGGTCATTATTCACTGCTGAAAATTATCTAGTGCCCTCAGCACAGCACGATTTTATAGACTGCATGCTTGATCTTTCGTTGTTTCAAATCAATTCAATTTCTAATCATATGAATAGAACACTTGACCTTGTATTTGTTAACGACTACCTTATTTCTAATGTGTCTACGTCCCCTCCTTTATCTCTTCCTGAGGATGTCTATCATCCAACTTTAGAGATTACAATGATCAATTCTAATCCTTTCATTTCGTGCTCATCAGCCAATAAGCCCCGCTATTGCTTTCGCAAAGGAAATTATTCTTTGCTGAATCAGCTTATTTATTCAACCGATTGGTCTTTCTTATATGACTCAGTTGATATGAATACAGCCATTAATTTTTTTTATATCACCCTAAACTCCCTCTTAGATGTGTGTATTCCTAAGTCAATTCCTTCGACTACTTTTTCAAAACCACCCTGGTTTACTCCCAGATTATCACATCTAAAATATGTAAAATCCAAATATTTTAAAAAGTTTAAAAAATCTGGTTCGTGTACAGACTTGGCTAAATATTCCATAGCCAAGTCGAACTTCTTTCTTCTTAATTCTCAATGCTATGAGAATTATCTAATTCGTTGTAAAAGGCAATTCGCCTGAAATCCGAGACAGTTTTATAATTTTGTAAACTTGAAGCGTAAATCTCCAAGTTTGCCATCTTCTTTTTTTCTTGGGATGGATAAAGCTAGCAATGACACTGATTCTGCTAACCTCTTTGCTAATTTTTTCCAATCAACTTACTCTTCAGTCTGTTCTAATGCTAATTCTTACCCTTATACTATTTCTTCCGCTAGTTCTATACCTCCCCCCATTATTTCACACTCCTCTCTCCTATTAGCTATAAACTCTTTAAAATCTTCTTACTCTCCTGGGCCGGACAATATTCCCAGTTGTCTACTCAAGGAGTGTAGTTCTTCCCTTTTTTATCCATTGCTAAACCTTTTTAATCTATCCCTTGAAACTTCTGTCTTTCCATCTCTTTGGAAAAAATCTTATATCATTCCTCTTCACAAGAAAGGTGGGAAGTCTGATATACAAAATTACAGGGGCATTGCAAAACTGTCTGCTATTCCTAAATTATTTGAAAAAATAATCACTTCCGATTTGCAGCATTTCTGCAAATCAGTTGTTTCCCCTGTTCAACATGGATTCGTAAAGAATCGGTCAACTACGACCAATCTGCTTGAGTTTACTTCCTTGGTAAATGATGCTTTCCTTTCGAAAATGCAAACTTATGTCATTTACACTGACTTCAGTAAGGCGTTTGACTCTGTGCACCATGACATTTTTTAAATAGGTTTCCCTCTGTCCCTTTTACTTTGGATTAATTCTTATTTAAAAGGTAGGACCCAAAGAGTAATACTGAGGTTGACTTCCTCTAAAAGGGCTCACGTTACTTCTGGTGTTCCTCAAGGTAGTCATCTTGGACCTTTACTCTTTACTCTTTTTATAAATGATCTTCCCTCTGTTATATCACATGCCTGTGTACTCATGTATGCGGACGATGTCAAACTTTTTCTATCATACACTAACCCCCTACATCATTCTAGTCTACAAGACGATTTGAACGCTATGCAACTTTGGTGTTCGGCCAATTAATTGCATCTAAATTGTTCAAAGTGTATGTTTATGACATTTAATCGTACTACACCTTATCTTGTCAGTTATACAATCGACAATATCCCTTTGCAACGTATACTAACAGTTAAGGATCTAGGCGTTATTTTTAATTCAAAATTTTGTTTCAATCTTCACATAGATACCATTGTTAATGAGGCAAAAGGTGTACTTGGATTCATTAAACGATGGTCTAAAGAGTTTAACGATCCTTTTATAACAAAACTTCTGTACATCTCTCTTGTTCGCCCTATCCTTGAATACTGTTCTTGCATCTGGTCTCCACAGTATAACAACAGCCAGGATCGTATTGAATCTGTTCAGAAGCAATTTCTGCTTTTTGCCTTACGAGGTTTAAATTGGGACCCTAATCTTCGGTTGCCGTCCTACTCCAGCAGACTGCTTCTTCTCAACCTTCCGTCGTTAACCAACCGTAGGACAATTCTCGGTGTTGTCCTTCTACATAAGTTGATTATTGGCGACATAGATTCTCCTTTTCTGCTAGGGCGTCTTCAATTCTCTGTTCCGGCTAGACCAACCAGAAATTATCGCCCCTTATTACTATCTACGTGCACAACAGATTACGCTATGCACAATTCTTTTCGCGTGCTATGTAAAAATTATAATAGTTTGCATCACGTTTTCTCTACCGAACTTTTTCTACCCCTAATAAAATCGTTGCTTTCAGGATACCTTCGGGAAGTCGCTGACCATTCCCAGCTATGAGCAGGGGCATAGCTTGCCGGACAGGCTGAAATATTTTCCCCCACCGGGTCGGTGATTTCCCATTACTTTTCTCTTTGTCCTATCTACTTAACACTCTTTATCTAACTTACATTGCTTTACTTTATTAACAATCCTAAAAACCTATTTATTGTATTTTCTTTATTAATATAGCAAATTAAGATAATTTTTAAATTTACTTGAGATCACTTTTTTCCTACTTACAACCTTCTGCTTAGATGTAGGCTCTAAAAGCGTCACTGACAAAATTAGCTGTGAAAAGGGGCACAGCCGGCCGGACTAGCAAATAAAACACCTCCATCGGTCGGTGATGCTATTTAGAAAATTGGATCCTTTAACTAGGCTTTTAGCATATAATTCTATTGTACAATCTTTTGAATAATGAGGAAGACACTCGTTTTGTCGACCATTAATAAATAAATAAATAAATAAATAAATAAATAAATAAATGTCCGATTTGCTTCAAACTTATTTTCAGAGCTCTACATGCAGAAGAACTTAATATATACGTGTTTCAGCAATTTGGGAAATTCCACACACAAATTAGAGAAAAATGTTTTTATAAAACTTATTTGCTTATCATAAGATGGGGCTCAAACTCATTTTCAAAGAAATTTCTTCAAATTCATTTTAGGACTTTCTCGTCATTTTTAGGAAAATCCATTGCTCGTTGGTGGAAATGGGGGTCAAAGATTTTATAGGTGACGTTTCGCGCTGAAATTAATTTTTAAAATCTCTTAGAAAAATAATTTAAGTTGTGCTTCACATTTTTCGGAGAATTAAAGCATCCTCGGTAAAAAGTGTAATTCTAAGGATTTTGTGAAGTTTTAAGTTATGTCCTATTTGGTTCAAACTTATTTTCAGAGCTTCACCTACACAAAAACTTAATGAATAGGTATATGAGCGAATTGGAGAAATTCCACACACAATAGTTTGGAATTGGGGAAAAATGTTTTTGTGAAACTTATTTGCTTACCATTCGATGGGCCTCAAACCATTGCCATTTTCAGGAAAACCCATTGCTCGTTGGCGGAAATGGCGGTCAAAAATTTGATAGGTGACGTTTCGCGCTGAAATAAATTTTCAAGGATCTATAAGAAAAAAAATTTAAGTTGTGCTTCATTTTTTTGCGGATAATTAATGCGAACTCGGTAAAAAGTGTGATTCTAAGAAGTTTTTATGAAATTTTATGTTATGTCCGATTTGCTTCAAACTTATTTTCAGAGCTCTACATGCAGAAGAACTTAATATATACGTGTTTCAGCGATTTGGGAAATTCCACACACAAATTAGAGAAAAATGTTTTAATGAAACTTATTTGCTTATCATTAGATGGGGCACAAACTCATTTTCAAAGAAATTTCTTCAAATTCAGTTTAGGACTTTGTCGTCATTTTTAGGAAAATCCATTGCTCGTTGGTGGAAATGGAGGTCAAAGATTTTATAGGTGACATTTCGCGCTGAAATCCATTTTTAAAATCTCTTAGAAAAATAATTTAAGTTGTGCTTCACATTTTTCGGAGAATTAAAGCATCCTCGGTAAATAGTGTGATTCTAAGGATTTTTTGTGAAGTTTTAAGTTTTGTGCGATTTAGTTCAAGCTTATTTTCAGAGCTTCACCTACATAAAAACTTAATAAATAGGTATATCAGCGAATTGGAGAAATTCCACACACAATAGTTTGCAATTTTGGAAAAATGTTTTTGTGAAACTTATTTGCTTATCATTCGATGGGCCTCAAACCATTGCCATTTTCAGGAAAATCCATTGCTCGTTGGCGGAAATGGCGGTCAAAGATTTGATAGGTGCCGTTTTGCACTGAAATTAAGTTGAAAAATCTCAAAGAAAATAATTTAAGGCGTGGTTCAAATTTTTCTGAGAATTAAAGCATCCTCGCTAAAAAAGAGCGATTCTAAGAATTTTTTGTGAAGTTTTAAGTTATATCCAATTTGCTTCAAACTTATTTTCAGAGCTTCACCCACATAAAAACTTAATAAATAGGTATATCTGCGATTTGGGAAATTCCACACACAGCAGTGGGTAATTGGCGAAAAATGTTTTTATGAAACTTATTGGTCTACCATTCGATCGGCCGCAAACTCATTTTCAACGAAATGTCTTCAAATTCGTTATAGGCATTTTTCGCCATTTTTGGGAAAATCTATTGCTCGTTGGTGGAAATGGGGGTAAAAAATTTGATAGGTGACGTTTCTCGCTGAAATTAATTTTTAAAACTCTTAGAAAAATAATTTAAGTTGTGCTTCACATTTTTCGGAGAATTAAAGCATCCTCGCTAAAAAAGAGCGATTTTAAGAATTTTTGTGAATTTTTAAGTTATGTCCAATTTGCTTTAAACTTATTTTCAGAGCTTCACCTATATAAAAACTTAATAAATAGGTATATCTGCGATTTGGGAAATTCCACACACAACTGTGGGTAATTGGCGAAAAATGTTTTTATGAAACTAATTTGCTTACCAATCGATCGGCCTCAAACTCATCTTCAAAGAAATTTCTTCAAAAAAATTTTAGGGATTTTTCGTCATTTTTAGGAAAATCCATTGCTCGTTGGTGGAAATGGGGGTAAAAAGTTTGATAGGTGACATTTCGCTCTGAAATTAATTTTCAAGCATCTATAAGAAAAATCATTTATGACGAGCTTCACATTTTTCGAACAATTAGAGCATCCTCGGCTAAAAGTGTGATTCTAAGATTTTTTTGTGAAACTTTAAGCTATGTCGGATTTGCTTCAAACTTATTTTCAGAGCTCTACATGCAGAAGAACTTTATATACACGTGTTTCAGCGATTTGGAAAATTCCGTACACAATTGTTGGTGATTAGAGAATAATGTTTTTATGAAACTTATTTGCTTTTCTTTCGATGGGTCTCAAACCATTTCCATTTTCAGGAAAATCCATTGCTCGTTGGCAGAAATGGCGGTCAAAGATTTGATAGGTGACGTTTCGCGATGAAATTTATTTTCAAGATCTCTAATAAAAGTAATTTAAGACGTGCTTCACATTTTTCGGAGAATTATAGCATCCTCACTAAAAAAAGTGCGATTCTAAGAATTTTTTATGAAGTTTTAAGTTATGTCCAATTTGCTTCAAACTTATTTTCAGAGCTTCACCTACAGCATAACTTAATAAATAGGTATATCAGCGATTTGGGAAAAATCCACACACAACTGTGGGTAATTACCGGAAAATGTTTGTATGAAGCTTATTTGCTTACCATTCGATCGGCCCCAAACTCATTTTCAACGAAATGTCTTTAAATTCATTATAGGGATTTTTCGCCATTTTGGGAAAATCCATTGCTCGTTGGTGGAAACGGGGGTCAAAAATTTGATGGGTGACGTTTCGCGCTGAAATAAATTTTCAAGGATCTATAAAAAAAATAATTTAAGTTGTGCTTCACATTTTTCGGATAATTAATGCATACTCGGTAAAAAGTGTGATTCTAAGAAGTTTTTATGAAATTTTATGTTATGTCCGATTAGCTTCAAACTTATTCTCAGACCTCTACATGCAGAATAACTTAATATATACGTGTTTCAGCGATTTAGGAAATTCCATTGCGCGTTGGTGGAAATGGGGGTCAAAAATTTGATAGGTGACGTTTCTCGCTGAAATTAATTTTTAAAAGTCTTAGAAAAATAATTTAATTTGTGCTTCACATTTTTCGGAGAATTAAAGTATCCTCGGTAAATAGTGTGATTCTAAGAATTTTTTGTGAAGTTTTAAGTTTTGTACGATTTAGTTCAAGCTTATTTTCAGAGCTTCACCTACATAAAAACTTAATAAATAGGTATATCAGCGATTTGGGAAAAATCCACGCACAACTGTGGGTAATTGGCGAAAAATGTTTTTATGAAACTTATTTGTTTACCGTTCGATCGGCCGCAAACTCATTTTCAAAGAAATTTCTTCAAATTCATTTCAGGGATTTTTCGCCATTTTTAGGAAAATCCATTGTTGGTTGGTGGAAATGGGGGTCACAGATATGATAGGTGCCGTTTTGAACTGAAATTAAGTTGAAAAATCTCTAAGAAAAATAATTTAATACGTGCTTCACATTTTTCGGAGAATTAAAGCATCCTCGCTAAAAAAGAGCGATTCTAAGAATTTTTGTGAATTTTTAAGTTATGTCCAAATTGCTTTAAACTTATTTTCAGAGCTTCAGGGATTTTTCGGAGAATTAAAGCATCCTCGCTAAAAAAGAGCGATTCTAAGAATTTTTGTGAATTTTTAAGTTATGTCCAATTTGCTTTAAACTTATTTTCAGAGCTTCACCTATATAAAAACTTAATAAATAGGTATATCTGCGATTTGGGAAATTCCACACACAACTGTGGGTAATTGGCGAAAAATGTTTTTATGAAACTAATTTGCTTACCAATCGATCGGCCTCAAACTCATCTTCAAAGAAATTTCTTCAAAAAAATTTTAGGGATTTTTCGTCATTTTTAGGAAAATCCATTGCTCGTTGGTGGAAATGGGGGTAAAAAGTTTGATAGGTGACATTTCGCTCTGAAATTAATTTTCAAGCATCTATAAGAAAAATCATTTATGACGAGCTTCACATTTTTCGAACAATTAGAGCATCCTCGGCTAAAAGTGTGATTCTAAGATTTTTTTGTGAAACTTTAAGCTATGTCGGATTTGCTTCAAACTTATTTTCAGAGCTCTACATGCAGAAGAACTTTATATACACGTGTTTCAGCGATTTGGAAAATTCCGTACACAATTGTTGGTGATTAGAGAATAATGTTTTTATGAAACTTATTTGCTTTTCTTTCGATGGGTCTCAAACCATTTCCATTTTCAGGAAAATCCATTGCTCGTTGGCAGAAATGGCGGTCAAAGATTTGATAGGTGACGTTTCGCGATGAAATTTATTTTCAAGATCTCTAATAAAAGTAATTTAAGACGTGCTTCACATTTTTCGGAGAATTATAGCATCCTCACTAAAAAAAGTGCGATTCTAAGAATTTTTTATGAAGTTTTAAGTTATGTCCAATTTGCTTCAAACTTATTTTCAGAGCTTCACCTATAGCATAACTTAATAAATAGGTATATCAGCGATTTGGGAAAAATCCACACACAACTGTGGGTAATTACCGGAAAATGTTTGTATGAAGCTTATTTGCTTACCATTCGATCGGCCCCAAACTCATTTTCAACGAAATGTCTTTAAATTCATTATAGGGATTTTTCGCCATTTTGGGAAAATCCATTGCTCGTTGGTGGAAACGGGGGTCAAAAATTTGATGGGTGACGTTTCGCGCTGAAATAAATTTTCAAGGATCTATAAAAAAAATAATTTAAGTTGTGCTTCACATTTTTCGGATAATTAATGCATACTCGGTAAAAAGTGTGATTCTAAGAAGTTTTTATGAAATTTTATGTTATGTCCGATTAGCTTCAAACTTATTCTCAGACCTCTACATGCAGAATAACTTAATATATACGTGTTTCAGCGATTTAGGAAATTCCATTGCGCGTTGGTGGAAATGGGGGTCAAAAATTTGATAGGTGACGTTTCTCGCTGAAATTAATTTTTAAAAGTCTTAGAAAAATAATTTAATTTGTGCTTCACATTTTTCGGAGAATTAAAGTATCCTCGGTAAATAGTGTGATTCTAAGAATTTTTTGTGAAGTTTTAAGTTTTGTACGATTTAGTTCAAGCTTATTTTCAGAGCTTCACCTACATAAAAACTTAATAAATAGGTATATCAGCGATTTGGGAAAAATCCACGCACAACTGTGGGTAATTGGCGAAAAATGTTTTTATGAAACTTATTTGTTTACCGTTCGATCGGCCGCAAACTCATTTTCAAAGAAATTTCTTCAAATTCATTTCAGGGATTTTTCGCCATTTTTAGGAAAATCCATTGTTGGTTGGTGGAAATGGGGGTCACAGATATGATAGGTGCCGTTTTGAACTGAAATTAAGTTGAAAAATCTCTAAGAAAAATAATTTAATACGTGCTTCACATTTTTCTGAGAATTAAAGCATCCTCGCTAAAAAAGAGCGATTCTAAGAATTTTTGTGAATTTTTAAGTTATGTCCAAATTGCTTTAAACTTATTTTCAGAGCTTCACCTACATAAAAACTTAATAAATAGGTATATCTGCGATATGGGAAATTCCACACACAACAGTGGGTAATTGGCGAAAAATGTTTTTATGAAACTTATTTGTTTACCGTTCGATCGGCCGCAAACTCATTTACAACGAAATGTCTTTAAATTTATTATAGGCATTTTTCGCCATTTTTGGGAAAATCTATTGCTCGTTGGTGGAAATGGGGGTAAAAAATTTGATAGGTGACGTTTCTCGCTGAAATTAATTTTTAAAACTCTTAGAAAAATAATTTAAGTTGTGCTTCACATTTTTCGGAGAATTAAAGCATCCTCGCTAAAAAAGAGCGATTCTAAGAATTTTTGTGAATTTTTAAGTTATGTCCAATTTGCTTTAAACTTATTTTCAGAGCTTCACCTTCATAAAAGCTTAATAAATAGGTATATCTGCGATTTGGGAAATTCCACACACAACTGTGGGTAATTGGCGAAAAATGTTTTTATAAAACTAATTTGCTTACCATTCGATCGGCCTCAAACTCATATTCAAAGAAATTTCTTCGAATACATTTTAGGGATTTTTCGTCATTTTTAGGAAAATCCATTGCTCGTTGGTGGAAATGGGGGTCAAAAGTTTGAGAGGTGACATTTCGCTCTGAAATTAATTTTCAAGCATCTATAAGAAAAACCATTTATGACGAGCTTCACATTTTTCGGACAATTAAAGCATCCTCGGCTAAAAGTGTGATTCTAAGATTTTTTTTGTGAAATTTTAAGCTGTGTCGGATTTGCTTTAAACTTATTTTCAGAGCTCTACATGCAGAAGAACTTTGTATACACGTGTTTCAGCGATTTGGGAAATTCCGCACACAATTGTTGGTGATGAGAGAATAATGTTTTTATGAAACTTATTTGCTTTTCTTTCGATGGGCCTCAAGCCATTTCCATTTTCAGGAAAATCCATTGCTCGTTGGCGGAAATGGCGGTCAAAGATTTGATAGGTGACGTTTCGCGATGAAATTTATTTTCAAGATCTCTAAGAAAAGTAATTTAAGACGTACTTCACATTTTTCGGAGAATTAAAGCATCCTCGCTAAAAAAGAGCGATTCTAAGAATTTTTTATGAAGTTTTAAGTTATGTCCAATTTGCTTCAAACTTATTTTCAGAGCTTCACCTACAACAGAACTTAATAAATAGGTATATCTGCGATTTGGGAAATTCCACACAGAACTGTGGGTAATTGGCGAAAAATGTTTTTATGAAACTAATTTGCTTACCAATCGATCGGCCTCAAACTCATCTTCAAAGAAATTTCTTCAAATAAATTTTAGGGATTTTTCGTCATTTTTAGGAAAATCCATTGCTCGTTGGTGGAAATGGGGGTAAAAAGTTTGATAGGTGACATTTCGCTCTGAAATTAATTTTCAAGCATCTATAAGAAAAATCATTTATGACGAGCTTCACATTTTTCGAACAATTAGAGCATCCTCGGCTAAAAGTGTGATGCTAAGATTTTTTTGTGAAACTTTAAGCTATGTCGGATTTGCTTCAAACTTATTTTCAGAGCTCTACATGCAGAAGAATTTTATATACACGTGTTTCAGCGATTTGGGAAATTCCGCACACAATTGTTGATGATTAGAGAATAATGTTTTTATGAAACTTATTTGCTTTTCTTTCGATGGGCCTCAAACCATTTCCATTTTCAGGAAAATCCATTGCTCGTTGGCGGAAATGGCGGTCAAAGATTTGATAGGTGACGTTTCGCGATGAAATATATTTTCAAGATCTCTAATAAAAGTAATTTAAGACGTGCTTCACATTTTTCGGAGAATTATAGCATCCTCACTAAAAAAAGTGCGATTCTAAGAATTTTTTATGAAGTTTTAAGTTATGTCCAATTTGCTTCAAACTTATTTTCAGAGCTTCACCTACAGCATAACTTAATAAATAGGTATATCAGCGATTTGGGAAAAATCCACCCACAACTGTGGGTAATTACCGGAAAATGTTTGTATGAAGCTTATTTGCTTACCATTCGATCGGCCCCAAACTCATTTGCAACGAAATGTCTTTAAATTCATTATAGGGATTTTTCGCCATTTTGGGAAAATCCATTGCTCGTTGGTGGAAACGGGGGTCAAAAATTTGATGGGTGACGTTTCGCGCTGAAATAAATTTTCAAGGATCTATAAGAAAAATAATTTAAGTTGTGCTTCACATTTTTCGGATAATTAATGCATACTCGGTAAAAAGTGTGATTCTAAGAAGTTTTTATGAAATTTTATGTTATGTCCGATTAGCTTCAAACTTATTTTCAGACCTCTACGTGCAGAATAACTAAATATATACTTGTTTCAGCGATTTGGGAAATTCCACACACAAAGTAGAGAAAAATGTTTTTATGAAACTTATTTGCTTATCATTAGATAGGGCACAAACTCATTTTCAAAGAAATTTCTTCAAATTCATTTTAGGACTTTGTCGTCATTTTTAGGACGCGCTGAAATTAATTTTTAAAATCTCTTAGAAAAATAATTTAAGTTGTCCTTCACATTTTTCGGAGAATTAAAGCATCCTCGGGAAAAAGTGTGATTCTAAGAATTTTTTGAGAAGTTTTAAGTTTTGTCTGATTTGGTTCAAACTTATTTTCAGAGCTTCACCTACACAAAAACTTAATAAATAGGTATATGAGCGAATTGGAGAAATTCCACACACAATAGTTTGGAATTGGGGAAAAATGTTTTTGTGAAACTTATTTGCTTATCATTCGATGGGCCTCAAACCATTGCCATTTTCAGGAAAATCCATTGCTCGTTGGCGGAAATGGCGGGCAAAGATTTGATAGGTGCCGTTTTGCACTGAAATTAATTTGAAAAATCTCTAAGAAAATAATTTAATACGTGCTTCACATTTTTCTGAGAATTAAAGCATCCTCGCTAAAAAAGGGCGGTTCTAAGAATTTTTTGTGAAGTTTTAAGTTATGTCCAATTTGCTTCAAACTTATTTTCAGAGCTTTTCCTACATAAAAACGTATTAAATAGTTATATCAGCGATTTGGGAAAAGTCCATCCACAACTGTGGGTAATTACCGGAAAATGTTTTTATGAAACTTATTTGCTTACCATTCGATCGGCCTCAAACTCATTTTCAACGAAATGTCTTTAAATTCATTATAGGGATTTTTCGCCATTTTGGGAAAATCCATTGCTCGTTGGTGGAAACGGGGGTCAAAAATTTGATGGGTGACGTTTCGCGCTGAAATAAATTTTCAAGGATCTATAAGAAAAATAATTTAAGTTGTGCTTCACATTTTTCGGATAATTAATGCATACTCGGTAAAAAGTGTGATTCTAAGAAGTTTTTATGAAATTTTATGTTATGTGCGATTAGCTTCAAACTTATTTTCAGACCTCTACATGCAGAATAACTTAATATATACGTGCTTCAGCGATTTGGGAAATTCCATTGCGCGTTGGTGGAAATGGGGGTCAAAAATTTGATAGGTGACGTTTCTCGCTGAAATTAATTTTTAAAAGTCTTAGAAAAATAATTTAATTTGTGCTTCACATTTTTCGGAGAATTAAAGTATCCTCGGTAAATAGTGTGATTCTAAGAATTTTTTGTGAAGTTTTAAGTTTTGTACGATTTAGTTCAAGCTTATTTTCAGAGCTTCACTTACATAAAAACTTAATAAATAAGTATATCAGCGATTTGGGAAAAATCCACGCACAACTGTGGGTAATTGGCGAAAAATGTTTTGATGAAACTTATTTGTTTACCGTTCGATCGGCCGCAAACTCATTTTCAAAGAAATTTCTTCTAATTCATTTCAGGGATTTTTCGCCATTTTTAGGAAAATCCATTGTTGGTTGGTGGAAATGGGGGTCACAGCTATGATAGGTGCCGTTTTGAACTGAAATTAATTTGAAAAATCTCTAAGAAAAATAATTTAATACGTGCCTCACATTTTTCTGAGAATTAAAGCATCCTCGCTAAAAAAGAGCGATTCTAAGAATTTTTGTGAATTTTTAAGTTATGTCCAAATTGCTTTAAACTTATTTTCAGAGCTTCACCTACATAAAAACTTAATAAATAGGTATATCTGCGATATGGGAAATTCCACACACAACAGTGGGTAATTGGCGAAAAATGTTTTTATGAAACTTATTTGTTTACCGTTCGATCGGCCGCAAACTCATTTACAACGAAATGTCTTTAAATTTATTATAGGCATTTTTCGCCATTTTTGGGAAAATCTATTGCTCGTTGGTGGAAATGGGCGTGAAAAATTTGATAGGTGACGTTTCTCGCTGAAATTAATTTTTAAAACTCTTAGAAAAATAATTTAAGTTGTACTTCACATTTTTCGGAGAATTAAAGCATCCTCGCTAAAAAAGAGCGATTCTAAGAATTTTTGTGAATTTTTAAGTTATGTCCAATTTGCTTTAAACTTATTTTCAGAGCTTCACCTTCATAAAAGCTTAATAAATAGGTATATCTGCGATTTGGGAAATTCCACACACAACTGTGGGTAATTGGCGAAAAATGTTTTTATAAAACTAATTTGGTTACCATTCGATCGGCCTCAAACTCATATTCAAAGAAATTTCTTCAAATACATTTTAGGGATTTTTCGTCATTTTTAGGAAAATCCATTGCTCGTTGGTGGAAATGGGGGTCAAAAGTTTGAGAGGTGACATTTCGCTCTGAAATTAATTTTCAAGCATCTATAAGAAAAATCATTTATGACGAGCTTCACATTTTTCGAACAATTAGAGCATCCTCGGCTAAAAGTGTGATTCTAAGATATTTTTTGTGAAATTTTAAGCTATGTCGGATTTGCTTTAAACTTATTTTCAGAGCTCTACATGCAGAAGAACTTTGTATACACGTGTTTCAGCGATTTGGGAAATTCCGCACACAATTGTTGGTGATGAGAGAATAATGTTTTTATGAAACTTATTTGCTTTTCTTTCGATGGGCCTCAAGCCATTTCCATTTTCAGGAAAATCCATTGCTCGTTGGCGGAAATGGCAGTCAAAGATTTGATAGGTGACGTTTCGCGATGAAATTTATTTTCAAGATCTCTAAGAAAAGTAATTTAAGACGTACTTCACATTTTTCGGAGAATTAAAACATCCTCGCTAAAAAAGAGCGATTCTAAGAATTTTTTGTGAAGTTTTAAGTTATGTCCAATTTGCTTCAAACTTATTTTCAGAGCTTCACCTACAGCAGAACTTAATAAATAGGTATATCTGCGATTTGGGAAATTCCACACAGAACTGTGGGTAATTGGCGAAAAATGTTTTTATGAAACTTATTTGCTTATCATTCGATCGGCCTCAAACTCATTTTCAAAGAAATTTCTTCAAATTAATTTCAGGGATTTTTCGTCATTTTTAGGAAAATCCATTGTTGGTTGGTGGAAATGGGGGTCACGGATATGATAGGTGCCGCTTTGAACTGAAATTAATTTGAAAAATCTCTAAGAAAAACAATTTAATACGTGCTTCACATTTTTCGGAGAATTAAAGCATCCTCGCTAAAAAAGAGCGATTCTAAGAATTTTTGTGAATTTTTAAGTTATGTCCAAATTGCTTTAAACTTATTTTCAGAGCTTCACCTACATAAAAACTTAATAAATAGGTATATCTGCGATTTGGGAAATTCCACACAGAACTGTGGGTAATTGGCGAAAAATGTTTTTATGAAACTAATTTGCTTACCAATCGATCGGCCTCAAACTCATCTTCAAAGAAATTTCTTCAAATAAATTTTAGAGATTTTTCGTCATTTTTAGGAAAATCCATTGCTCGTTGGTGGAAATGGGGGTCAAAAGTTTGATAGGTGACATTTCGCTCTGAAATTAATTTTCAAGCATCTATAAGAAAAATCATTTATGACGAGCTTCACATTTTTCGGACAATTAAAGCATCCTCGGCTAAAAGTGTGATTCTAAGATATTTTTTGTGAGATTGTAAGCTATGTCGGATTTGCTTTAAACTTATTTTCAGAGCTCTACATGCAGAAGAACTTTGTATACACGTGTTTCAGCGGTTTGGGAAATTCCGCACACAATTGTTGGTGATGAGAGAATAATGTTTTTATGAAACTTATTTGCTTTTCTTTCGATGGGCCTCAAGCCATTTCCATTTTCAGGAAAATCCATTGCTCGTTGGCGGAAATGGCAGTCAAAGATTTGATAGGTGACGTTTCGCGATGAAATTTATTTTCAAGATCTCTAAGAAAAGTAATTTAAGACGTACTTCACATTTTGCGGAGAATTAAAACATCCTCGCTAAAAAAGAGCGATTCTAAGAATTTTTTGTGAAGTTTTAAGTTATGTCCAATTTGCTTCAAACTTATTTTCAGAGCTTCACCTACAGCACAACTTAATAAATAGGTATATCTGCGATTTGGGAAATTCCACACAGAACTGTGGGTAATTGGCGAAAAATGTTTTTATGAAACTTATTTGCTTATCATTCGATCGGCCTCAAACTCATTTTCAAAGAAATTTCTTCAAATTAATTTCAGGGATTTTTCGCCATTTTTAGGAAAATCCATTGCTGGTTGGTGGAAATGGGGGTCACGGATATGATAGGTGCCGCTTTGAACTGAAATTAATTTGAAAAATCTCTAAGAAAAACAATTTAATACGTGGTTCACATTTTTCGGAGAATTAAAGCATCCTCGCTAAAAAAGAGCGATTCTAAGAATTTTTGTGAATTTTTAAGTTATGTCCAAATTGCTTTAAACTTATTTTCAGTGGGTAATTACCGGAAAATGTTTGTATGAAGCTTATTTGCTTACCATTCGATCGGCCTCAAACTCATTTTCAACGAAATGTCTTTAAATTCATTATAGGGATTTTTCGCCATTTCGGGAAAATCCATTGATCGTTGGTGGAAATGGGGGTCAAAAATTTGATAGATGACGTTTCGCGCAGAAATAAATTTTCAAGGATCTATAAGGAAAATAATTTAAGTTGTGCTTCACATTTTTCGGATAATTAATGCATACTCGGTAAAAAGTGTGATTCTAAGAAGTTTTTATGAAATTTTATGTTATGTCCGATTAGCTTCAAACTTATTTTCAGACCTCTACATGCAGAATAACTTAATATATACGTGTTTCAGCGATTTGGGAAATTCCACACACAAAGTAGAGAAAAATGTTTTTATGAAACTTATTTGCTTATCATTAGAGAGGGCACAAACTCATTTTCAAAAAAATTTCTTCAAATTCATTTTAGGACTTTGTCGTCATTTTTAGGAAAATCCATTGCTCGTTGGTGGAAACGGGGGTCAAAAATTTGATAGGTGACATTTCGCGCTGAAATAAATTTTCAAGGATCTATAAGAAAAATAATTAAAAGAGTGCTTCACATTTTTATGATAATTAAAACATCCTCGGTAAAAAGTGTGATTCTAAGAACTTTTTATGAAATTTTAAGATATGTCCGATTTGTTTCAAACTTATTTCCAGAGCTCTGCATGCAGAAGAACTTAATATATACGTGTTTCAGCGATTTGGGGAAATTCCACACACAACTGTGGGTAATTAGAGAAAAATATTTCTATGAACCTTATTTGCTCATCATATGATGGGTCTCAAACTCATTTTCAAAGAAATTTCTTCAAATTCATTTTGATAATTTGTCGTCATTTTTGGGAAAATCCATTGCTCATTTGTGGAAATGGGGGTCAAAGATTTGATAGGTTTCGTGCTGAAATTAATTTTCAAAATCTCAGACAAATAATTTAAGTTGTCCTTCACATTTTTCGGAGAATTAAAGCATCCTCGGTAAAAGTGCGATTCGAAGAATTTTTTGTGAAGTTTTAAGTTTTGTCCGATTTGGTTCAAACTTCACCTACATAAAAACTTTGTACATAGGTATATCAGCGAATTGGATAAATTCCACACACAACAGTGTGCAATTGGCGAAAAATGTTTTTATGAAACTTATTTGCTTAACATTTGATCAGCCTGAAACTGATTTTTAAAGAAATTTCTTCAAATTCACTTTGGTGATTTTTCGCCACTTTTAGGAAAACCCATTGCTCGTTTGATGGAAATGGGGGTCACAGACTTGATAGGTGCCATTTTGCACTGAAATTAATTTTCAAGATCTCTAAAAAAAATAATTTAAGACGTGCTTCGCATTTTTCGCTAAAAAAGTGCAATTCTAAGAATTTTTTGTGAAGTTTTAAGTTTTGTCCGATTTGGTTCAAACCAATTTTTTTAGAGCTTCACCTACATAAAAACTTAATAAATAGGTATATCAGCGAATTGTAGGAATTCCACACACAACAGTGGGCAATTGGCGAAAAATGATTTTATGAAACTTATTTGCTTACCATTCGATCGGCCTGAAACTGATTATCAAAGAAATTTCTTCAAATGCACTTTGGTGATTTTTCGACACTTTTAGGAAAGCCCATTGCTCGTTGGTGGAAATGGGGATCACAGACTTGATAGGTGCCGTTTCGTACTGAAAATAATTTTCAAGATCTCTAAGAAAAATAATTTAAGTTGTGCTTCACATTTTTCGGAGAATTAAAGCATCCTCGGTAAAAAGTGCGATTCTAAGAATTTTTTGTGAAGTTTTAAGTTATGTCCAATTTGCTTCAAACTTATTTTCAGAGCTTCACCTACATAAAAACTTAATAAATAGGTATATCAGCGAATTGGAGAAATTCCACACACAATAGTTTGCAATTGGGGAAAAATGTTTTTGTGAAACTTATTTGCTTATCATTCGATGGGCCTCAAACCATTGCCATTTTCAGGAAAATCCATTGCTCGTTGGCGGAAATGGCGGGCAAAGATTTGATAGGTGACGTTTCGCGATGAAATTAATTTTCAAGATCTCTAAGAAAAGTAATTTAAGACGTGCTTCACATTTTTCGGAGAATTATAAGTAGCATCCTCACTAAAAAAAGTGCGATTCTAAGAATTTTTTATGAAGTTTTAAGTTATGTCCAATTTGCTTCAAACTTATTTTCAGAGCTTCACCTACAGCAGAACTTAATAAATAGGTATATCAGCGTTTTGGGAAAAATCCAATTGAAGCAATCAACTTATTTGCTTACCATTCGATCGGCCTCAAACTCATTTTCAACGAAATGTCTTTAAATTCATTATAGGGATTTTTCGCCATTTTTGGGAAATCCATTGCTCGTTGGTGGAAACGGGGGTCAAAAATTTGATAGGTGACGTTTCGCGCTAAAATAAATTTTCAAGGATCTATAAGAAAAATAATTAAAAGAGTGCTTCACATTTTTATTATAATTAAAACATCCTCGGTAAAAAGTGTGATTCTAAGAACTTTTTATGAAATATTAAGTTATGTCCGATTTGTTTCAAACTTATTTCCAGAGCTCTGCATGCAGAAGAACTTAATATATACGTGTTTCAGCGATTTGGGGAAATTCCACACACAGCTGTGGGTAATTAGAGAAAAATATTACTATGAACCTTATTTGCTCATCATATGATGGGTCTCAAACTCATTTTCAAAGAAATTTCTTCAAATTCATTTTGATAATTTGTCGTCATTTTTAGGAAAATCCGTTGCTCATTTGTGGAAATGGGGGTCAAAGATTTGATAGGTTTCGTGCTGAAATTAATTTTCAAAATCTCAGACAAATAATTTAAGTTGTCCTTCACATTTTTCGGAGAATTAAAGAATCCTCGGTAAAAGTGCGATTCGAAGAATTTTTTGTGAAGTTTTAAGTTTTGTCCGATTTGGTTCAAACTTCACCTACATAAAAACTTTGTACATAGGTATATCAGCGAATTGGATAAATTCCACACACAACAGTGTGCAATTGGCGAAAAATGTTTTTATGAAACTTATTTGCTTAACATTTGATCAGCCTGAAACTGATTTTTAAAGAAATTTCTTCAAATTCACTTTGGTGATTTTTCGCCACTTTTAGGAAAACCCATTGCTCGTTTGATGGAAATGGGGGTCACAGACTTGATAGGTGCCATTTTGCACTGAAATTAATTTTCAAGATCTATAAAAAAAATAATTTAAGACGTGCTTCGCATTTTTCGCTAAAAAAGTGCAATTCTAAGAATTATTTGTGAAGTTTTAAGTTTTGTCCGATTTGGTTCAAACCAATTTTTTAGAGCTTCACCTACATAAAAACTTAATAAATAGGTATATCAGCGAATTGTAGGAATTCCACACACAACAGTGGGCAATTGGCGAAAAATGTTTTTATGAAACTTATTTGCTTACCATTCGATCGGCCTGAAACTGATTATCAAAGAAATTTCTTCAAATGCACTTTGGTGATTTTTCGCCACTTTTAGGAAAGCCCATTGCTCGTTGGTGGAAATGGGGATCACAGACTTGATAGGTGCCGTTTTGTACTGAAAATAATTTTCAAGATCTCTAAGAAAAATAATTTAAGTTGTGCTTCACATTTTTCGGAGAATTAAAGCATCCTCGGTAAAAAGTGCGATTCTAAGAATTTTTGTGAAGTTTTAAGTTATGTCCAATTTGCTTCAAACTTATTTTCAGAGCTTCACCTACATAAAAACTTAATAAATAGGTATATCAGCGAATTGGAGAAATTCCACACACAATAGTTTGCAATTAGGGAAAAATGTTTTTGTGAAACTTATTTGCTTATCATTCGATGGGCCTCAAACCATTGCCATTTTCAGGAAAATCCATTGCTCGTTGGCGGAAATGGCGGGCAAAGATTTGATAGGTGACGTTTCGCGATGAAATTAATTTTCAACATCTCGAAGAAAAGTAATTTAAGACGGGCTTCACATTTTTCGGAGAGTTATAGCATCCTCGCTAAAAAGGTGCGATTCTAATAATTTTTTGTGAAGTTTTAAGTTATGTCCAATTTGCTTCAAACTTATTTTCAGAGCTTCACCTGCATAAAAACTTAATAAATGGGTATATCAGCGAATTGGAGAAATTCCACACACAACAGAGGGCAATTGGCGAAAATATGTTTTTATGCAACTTATTTGCTTACCTTTCGATCGGCCTCAAACTTATTTTCAACGAAATGTTTTTAATTTCTTAATCGGGGTTTTTCGCCATTTTTGGGAAATCCATTGGTCGTTGGTGGAAACGGGGGTCAAAAATTTGATAGGTGACGTTTCGAAATGAGATAAATTTTCAAGGATCTATAAGAAAAATCATTAAAAGAGTGCTTCAAATTTTTCGGATAATTAAAGCATTCTCGGTAAAAAGTGTGATTCTAAGAAGTTTTTATGAAATTTTAAGTTATGTCCGATTTGCTTCAAATACATTCTCAGAGCTCTACATGCAGAATAACTTTATTATTTTTATGAAACTTATTTGCTTATCATTTAATGGGGCTCAAACTCATTTTCAAAAAAATTTTTTTAAATTCATTTTAGGACTTTGTCGTCATTTTTAGGAAAATCCATTGCTCATTGGTGGAAATGGGGGTCAAAGATTTGATAGGTGACGTTTCGCGATGAAATTAATTTTCAAGATCTCTAAGAAAAGTAATTTAAGACGTGCTTCACATTTTTCGGAGAATTATACGTAGCATCCTCACTAAAAAAAGTGCGATTATAAGAATTTTTTATGAAGTTTTAAGTTATGTCCAATTTGCTTCAAACTTATTTTCAGAGCTTCACCTACAGCAGAACTTAATAAATAGGTATATCAGCGTTTTGGGAAAAATTCAACCACAACTGTGGGTAATTACCGGAAAATGTTTGTATGAAGCTTATTTGCTTACCAATCGATCGGCCCCAAACTCATTTTCAACGAAATGTCCTTAAATTCATTATAGGAATTTTTCGCCATTTCGGGAAAATCCATTGATCGTTGGTGGAAATGGGGGTCAAAAATTTGATAGGTGACGTTTCGCGCTGAATTAAATTTTCAAGAATCTATAAGAAAAATAATTTAAGTTGTGCTTCACATTTTTCGGATAATTAATGCGTACTCGGTAAAAAGTGTGACTCTAAGAAGTTTTTATGAAATTTGAAGTTATGTCCAATTTGCTTCAAACTTATTTTCAGAGCTTCACCTACAGCAGAACTTAATAAATAGGTATATCAGCGTTTTGGGAAAAATTCAACCACAACTGTGGGTAATTACCGGAAAATGTTTGTATGAAGCTTATTTGCTTACCATTCGATCGGCCTCAAACTCATTTTCAACGAAATGTCTTTAAATTCATTATAGGAATTTTTCGCCATTTCGGGAAAATCCATTGATCGTTGGTTGAAATGGGGGTCAAAAATTTGATAGGTGACGTTTCGCGCTGAAATTAATTTTCAAGGATCTATAAGAAAAATAATTTAAGTTGTGCTTCACATTTTTCGGATAATTAATGCATACTCGGCAAAAAGTGTGACTCTAAGAAGTTTTTATGAAATTTTATGTTATGTCCGATTAGCTTCAAACTTATTTTCAGACCTCTACATGCAGAATAACTTAATATATACGTGTTTCAGCGATTTGGGAAATTCCACACACAAAGTAGAGAAAAATGTTTTTATGAAACTTATTTGCTTATCATTAGATGGGGCTCAAACTCATTTTCAAAGAAATTTCTTCAAATTAATTTTAGGACTTTGTCGTCATTTTTAGGAAAATCCATTGCTCATTGGTGGAAATGGGGGTCAAAGATTTTATAGGTGACGTTTCGCGCTGAAATAAATTTTCAAGGATCTCTAAGAAAAGTAATTTAAGACATGCTTCACATTTTTAGGATAATGAAAGCATACTCGGTAAAAAGTGTGATTCTAAGAACTTTTTATGAAATTTGAAGTTATGTCCGATTTGCTTCAAACTTATCTTCAGAGCTATGCATGCAGAAGAACTTAATATAAACGTGTTTCAGCGATTTGGGGAAATTCCACACACAACTGTGGGTAATTAGAGAAAAATATTTTTATGAACCTTATTTGCTCATCATTTGATGGGTCTCAAACTCATTTTCAAAGAAATTTCTTCAAATTCATTTTAAGAATTTGTCGTCATTTTTAGGAAAATACATTGCTCACTTGTGGAAATGGGGGTCAAAGATTTGATAGGTTTCGTGCTGAAATTAATTTTCAAAATCTCAGACAAATAATTTAAGTTGTCCTTCACATTTTTCGGAGAATCAAAGCATCCTCGGTAAAAGTGCGATTCGAAGAATTTTTTGTGAAGTTTTAAGTTTTGTCCGATTTGGTTCAAACCAATTTTTTAGAGCTTCACCTACATAAAAACTTAATAAATAGGTATATCAGCGAATTGTAGGAATTCCACACACAACAGTGGGCAATTGGCGAAAAATGTTTTTATGAAACTTATTTGCTTACAATTCGATCGGCCTGAAACTGATTTTCGAAGAAATTTCTTCAACTTCACTTTGGTGATTTTTCGACACTTTTAGGAAAACCCATTGCTCGTTGGTGGAAATGGGGGTCACAGACTTGATAGGTGCCGTTTTGCATTGAAATTAATTTTCAAGAACTCAAAGAAAAATAATTTAAGTTGTGCTTCACATTTTTCGGAGAATTAAAGCATCCTCGCTAACAAAGTGCGATTCTAAGAATTTTATGTGAATTTTTTAGTTAAGTCCAATTTGCTTCAAACTAATTTTCTGAGCTTCACCTACATAAAAACTTAATAAATAGGTATATCAGCGAATTGTAGGAATTCCACACACAACAGTGGGTAATTGGCGAAAAATGTTGTTATGAAACTTATTTGCTTACAATTCGATCGGCCTGAAACTGATTTTCAAAGAAATTTCTTCAAATTCACTTCGGTGATTTTTCGCCACTTTTAGGAAAACCCATTGCTCGTTGGTGGAAATGGGGGTCACAGACTTGATAGGTGCCGTTTTGCATTGAAATTAATTTTCAAGAACTCTAAGAAAAATAATTTAAGTTGTGCTTCACATTTTTCGGAGAATTAAAGCATCCTCGCTAACAAAGTCCGATTCTAAGAATTTAATGTGAATTTTTTAGTTATGTCCAATTTGCTTCAAACCAATTTTCTGAGCTTCACCTACATAAAAACTTAATAAATAGGTATATCAGCGATTTGGGCAAAATCCACCTACAACTGTGGGTAATTAGCGGAAAATGTTTTTGTGAAACTTATTTGCTTACCATTCGATCGGCCTCAAACTCATTTTCAAAGAAATTTCTTCAAATGTATTATAGGGATTTTTCGCCATTTTTGGGAAAATCCATTGCTCGTTGATGGAAATAGAGGTTAAAAATTTGATAGGTGACGTTTCGCGCTGAAATAAATTTTAAAGGGTCTATAAGAAAAATCATTAAGGCGTGTTTGACATTTATCGGAGAATTAAAGCATCCTCGGTAAAAAGTGTGATTCTAAGAATTTTTTGTGAAGTTTTAAGTTATGTCCAATTTGCTTCAAACTTATTTTCAGAGCTTCACCTACATAAAAACTTAATAAATAGGTATGTCAGGGAATTGGAGAAATTCCACACACAATAGTTTGCAATTGGGGAAAAATGTTTTTGTGAAACTTATTTGCTTATCATTCGATGGGCCTCAAACCATTGCCATTTTCAGGAAAATCCATTGCTCGTTGGCGGAAATGGCGGGCAAAGATTTGATAGGTGACGTTTCGCGATGAAATTAATTTTCAAGATCTCTAAGAAAAGTAATTTAAGGCGGGCTTCACATTTTTCGGAGAGTTATAGCATCCTCGCTAAAAAGGTGCGATTCTAAGAATTTTTTGTGAAGTTTTAAGTTATGTCCAATTTGCTTCAAACTTATTTTCAGAGCTTCACCTGCATAAAAACTTAATAAATAGGTATATCAGCGAATTGGAGAAATTCCACACACAACAGAGGGCAATTGGCGAAAATATGTTTTTATGCAACTTATTTGCTTACCTTTCGATCGGCCTCAAACTCATTTTCAACGAAATGTCTTTAAATTCATTATTGGGACTTTTCGCCATTTTTGGGAAATCCATTGGTCGTTGGTGGAAACGGGGGTGAAAAATTTGATAGTGGACGTTTCGAAATGAGATAAATTTTCAAGGATCTATAAGAAAAATCATTAAAAGAGTGCTTCAAATTTTTCGGATAATTAAAGCATTCTCGGTAAAAAGTGTGATTCTAAGAAGTTTTTATGAAATTTTAAGTTATGTCCGATTTGCTTCAAATATATTCTCAGAGCTCTACATGCAGAAGAACTCAATATATACGTATTTCAGCGATTTGGGAAATTCCACACACAACTGTGGGTAATTAGAGAAAAATATTTTTATGAAACTTATTTGCTTATCATTTAATGGGGCTCAAACTCATTTTCAAAAAAATTTCTTCAAATTCATTTTAGGACTTTGTCGTCATTTTTAGGAAAATCCATTGCTCATTGGTGGAAATGGGGGTCAAAGATTTGATAGGTGACGTTTCGCGATGAAATTAATTTTCAAGATCTCTAAGAAAAGTAATTTAAGACGTGCTTCACATTTTTCGGAGAATTATAAGTAGCATCCTCACTAAAAAAAGTGCGATTCTCAGAATTTTTTATGAACTTTTAAGTTATGTCCAATTTGCTTCAAACTTATTTTCAGAGCTTCACCTACAGCAGAACTTAATAAATAGGTATATCAGCGATTTGGGAAAAATCCACCCACAACTGTGGGTAATTACCGGAAAATGTTTGTATGAAGCTTATTTGCTTACCATTCGATCGGCCTCAAACTCATTTTCAACGAAATGTCTTTAAATTCATTATAGGGATTTTTCGCCATTTCGGGAAAATCCATTGATCGTTGGTGAAAATGGGGGTCAAAAATTTGAAAGGTGACGTTTCGCGCTGAAATTAATTTTCAAGGATCTATAAGAAAAATAATTTAAGTTGTGCTTCACATTTTTCGGATAATTAATGCATACTCGGTAAAAAGTGTGATTCTAAGAAGTTTTTATGAAATTTTATGTTATGTCCGATTAGCTTCAAACTTATTTTCAGACCTCTACATGCAGAATAACTTAATATATACGTGTTTCAGCGATTTGGGTTAGTTGCTTATCATTAGATGGGGCTCAAACTCATTTTCAAAGAAATTTCTTCAAATTCATTTTAGGACTTTGTCGTTATTTTTAGGAAAATCCATTGCTCATTTGTGGAAATGGGGGTCAAAGATTTTATAGGTGACGTTTCGCGCTGAAATTAATTTTTAAAATCTCTTAGAAAAATAATTTAAGTTGTGCTTCACATTTATCGGATAATTAATGCATACTCGGTAAAAAGTGTGATTCTAAGAAGTTTTTATGAAATTTTATGTTATGTCCGATTAGCTTCAAACTTATTTTCAGACCTCTACATGCAGAATAACTTAATATATACGTGTTTCAGCGATTTGGGAAATTCCACACACAAAGTAAAGAAAAATGTTTTTATGAAACTTATTTGCTTATCATTAGATGGGGCTCAAACTCATATTCAAAGAAATTTCTTCAAATTCATTTTAGGACTTTGTCGTCATTTTTAGGAAAATCCATTGCTCATTGGTGGAAACGGGGGTCAAAAATTTGATAGGTGACGTTTCGCGCTGAAATTAATTTTTAAAATCTCTTAGAAAAATTATTTAAGTTGTGCTACACATTTTTCGGAGAATTAAAGCATCCTCGGTAAAAAGTGTGATTCTAAGAATTTTTTGTGAAGTTTTAAGTTATGTCCAATTTGCTTCAAACTTATTTTCAGAGCTTCACCTGCATAAAAACTTAATAAATAGGTATATCAGCGAATTGGAGAAATTCCACACACAACAGAGGGCAATTGGCGAAAATATGTTTTTATGCAACTTATTTGCTTACCATTCGATCGGCCTCAAACTCATTTTCAACGAAATGTCTTTAAATTCATTATAGGGATTTTTCGCCATTTTTGGGAAATCCATTGCTCGTTGGTGGAAACGGGGGTCAAAAATTTGATAGGTGACGTTTCGCGCTGAAATAAATTTTCAAGGATCTATAAGAAAAATAATTAAAAAAGTGCTTCACATTTTTAGGAGAAGTAAAACATCCTCGGTAAAAAGTGTGATTCTAAGAACTTTTTATGAAATTTTAAGTTATGTTCGATTTGCTTCAAACTTATTTCCAGAGCTCTGCATGCAGAAGAACTTAATATATACGTGTTTCAGCGATTTGGGAAATTCCACACACAAAGTAGAGAACAATGTTTTTATGAAACTTATTTGCTTATCATTAGATGGGGCTCAAACTCATTTTCAAAGAAATTTCTTCAAATTCATTTTAGGACTTTGTCGTCATTTTTAGGAAAATCCATTGCTCATTGGTGGAAATGGGGGTCAAAGATTTTATAGGTGACGTTTCGCGCTGAAATTTATTTTTAAAATCTCTTAGAAAAATAATTTAAGTTGTGCTTCACATTTTTGGATAATTAATGCATACTCGGTAAAAAGTGTGATTCTAAGAAGTTTCTATGAAATTTTATGTTATCTTCGATTAGCTTCAAACTTATTTTCAGAGCTCTACATGCAGAAGAACTTAATATATACGTGTTTCAGCGATTTGGGAAATTCCACACACAAATTAGAGAAAAATGTTTCTATGAAACTTATTTGCTTATCATTAGATAGGGCTCAAACTCATTTTCAAAGAAATTTCTTCAAATTCATTTTATTAAATTGTCGTCATTTTTAGGAAAATCCATTGCACATTTGTGGAAATGGGGGTCAAAGATTTGATAGGTTTCGTGCTGAAATTAATTTTCAAAATCTCAGACAAATAATTTAAGTTTTTCTTCACATTTTTCGGAGAATTAAAGCATCCTCGGTCAAAGTGCGATTCGAAGAATTGTTTGTGAAGTTTTAAGTTTTGTCCGATTTGGTTCAAACTTAAGAAAAATGTTTTTATGAAACTTATTTGCTTATCATTCGATGGGCCTCAACCCATTGCCATTTTCAGGAAAATGCATTGCTCGTTGGCGGAAATGGCGGTCAAAGATTTGATAGGTGACGTTTCGCGATGAAATTAATTTTCAAGATCTCTAAGAAAGTAATTTAAGACGTGCTTCGCATTTTTCGGATAATTATAGCATCCTCGCTAAAGAAGTGCAATTCTAAGAATTTTTTGTGAAGTTTTAAGTTATGTCCAATTTGCTTCAAACTTATTTTCAGAGCTTCACCTACATAAAAACTTTATAAATAGGTATATCAGCGAATTGGATAAATTCCACACACAACAGCGGGCAATTGGCGAAAATTGTTTTTATGAAACTTATTTGCTTAACATTCGATCGGCCTGAAACTGATTTTTAAGGAAATTTCTTCAAATTCACTTTGGTGATTTTTCGCCACTTTTAGGAAAACCCATTGCTCGTTTGATGGAAATGGGGGTCACAGACTTGATAGGTGCCGTTTTGCACTGAAATTAATTTTCAAGATCTCTAAGAAAAATAATTTAAGACGTGCTTCGCATTTTTCGGAGAATTATAGCATCCTCGCTAACAAAGTCCGATTCTAAGAATTTTTTGTGAATTTTTTAGTTAAGTCCAATTTGCTTCAAACTAATGTTTAGAGCTTCACCTACATAAAAACTTACTAAATAGGTATTTCAGCGATTTGCGCAAAATCCACCTACAACTGTGGGTAATTGGCGGAAAATGTTTTTATAAAACTTATTTGCTTACCGTTCGATCGGCCGCAAACTCATTTTCAACGAAATGTCTTTAAATTCATTATAGGGATTTTTGGCCATTTCGGGAAAATCCATTGATCGTTGGTGGAAATGGGTGTCAAAAATTTGATAGGTGGCGTTTCGCGCTGAAATAAATTTTCAAGGATCTATAAGAAAAATAATTTAAGTTGTGCTTCACATTTTTCGGATAATTAATGCATACTCGGTAAAAAGTGTGATTCTAAGAAGTTTCTATGAAATTTTATGTTATCTTCGATTAGCTTCAAACTTATTTTCAGAGCTCTACATGCAGAAGAACTTAATATATACGTGTTTCAGCGATTTGGGAAATTCCACACACAAATTAGAGAAAAATGTTTCTATGAAACTTATTTGCTTATCATTAGATGGGGCTCAAACTCATTTTTAAAGAAATTTCTTCAAATTCATTTTAGGACTTTGTCGTCATTTTTAGGAAAATCCATTGCTCATTGGTGGATATGGGGGTCAACGATTTTATAGGTGACGTTTCGCGCTGAAATTAATTTTTAAAATCTCTTAGAAAAATAATTTAAGTTGTGCTTTACATTTTTCGGATAATTAATGCATACTCGGTAAAAAGTGTGATTCTAAGAAGTTTCTATGAAATTTTATCTTATCTCCGATTAGCTTCAAACTTATTTTCAGAGCTCTACATGCAGAAGAACTTAATATATACGTGTTTCAGCGATTTGGGAAATTCCACACACAAATTAGAGAAAAATGTTTCTATGAAACTTATTTGCTTATCATTAGATGGGGCTCAAACTCATTTTTAAAGAAATTTCTTCAAATTCATTTTAGGACTTTGTCGTCATTTTTAGGAAAATCCATAGCTTTTTGGTGGAAATGGGGGTCAAAGATTTTATAGGTGACGTTTCGCGCTGAAATTAATTTTTAAAATCTCTTCGAAAAATTATTTAAGTTCTGCTTCACATTTGTCGGAGAATTTAAGCATCCGCGGTAAAAAGTGTGATTCTAAGAATTTTTTGTGAAGTTTTAAGTTTTGTATGATTTTGTTCAAGCTTATTTTTAGAGCTTCACCTACATAAGAACTTAATAAACAGGTATATCAGCGAATTGGAAACATTCCACACACAATAGTTTGCAATTGGGGAAAAATGTTTTCGTGAAACTTATTTGCTTATCATTCGATGGGCCTCAACCCATTGCCATTTTCAGGAAAATCCATTGCTCGTTGGCGGAAATGACGGTTAAAGATTTGATAGGTGACGTTTCGCGATGAAATTAATTTTCAAGATCTCTAAGAAACGTAATTTAAGACGTGCTTCGCATTTTTCGGATAATTATAGCATCCTCGCTAAAGAAGTGCAATTCTAAGAATTTTTTGTGAAGTTTTAAGTTATGTCCAATTTGCTTCAAACTTATTTTCAGAGCTTCACCTACATAAAAACTTTATAAATAGGTATATCAGCGAATTGGAGAAATTCCACACACAACAGTGGGCAATTGGCG